>NC_058085.1:166793410-167106323 GCF_014858855.1 Bufo gargarizans | reverse complement strand
CTTCCCTACCGCAAACGAACCCCACCTGGTCCATATGTACTAAAAGAGGGAGAAGGACTGCCAAGCGGTTAGCTAGAAGTTTCGCTAGAAGCTTAAGATCAATATTGAGTAGAGATATCGGTCTATAGTTAGCGCACACTTTGGAGTCCTTCCCCTCCTTAGGAATCAGAGCAATATGGGCAATCGTCATGTCCCTAGAAAGGGGGATATTTTGTAAGGACTGGTTGCACACAGTGAGTAAGCGGGGCAGGAGTTAATTCTTGAAAGTTTTGTAGTAGGAAGCGGGGAGGCCATCTGGGCCTGGGCTTTTACCCTGGGGCATTTGGGCCAGAGCCAGGGTTAATTCCTCGATGGTAAAAGGAGCCTCCAGGGAACGTTTCTGGTCAACTGATAGGGTCGGGCAGGACAAGGGTTGTAGAAAGGTGTCAATTAATGAGGAATGAGCAGAAGAGGAGAAAGAAGGAGGAATATTATAAAGGGCCTCATAAAAATCCCTAAATTGAGCTGCAATTTTTTGTGATGCAAAAATTGGCTCGCCTTTCGGGGATGTGAGTTGATGTATGTAATTGTCTGCCCTCCTGGCCTTAATTCTGCTAATTAGAAATTTGGTGGCTTTGTCACCATGTGCATAGAACTTATATTGGGAGTTAAGGTAATACTTGGCCGATCTACTCTGTAATAGGGTTTTCAGTTCTGCTCTAGATTTGGATAGTTCCTGGAGTTGGGACTCAGCCATGGATTGTTTGTGGCCCGCCTCCAACATCCTTATTGTGGAGAGGAGACTGTTTATTTTACCTGCCCGTTGTTTCTTTAAATGGGAGCTAATGCTAATGAATTCACCTCTAATAAAGGGTTTATGGGCATCCCACGTGACTTGGGGGGATAATTCCGGAAGGGAGTTAAGGTTAAAGTATTCGTCCAATAACATGGCTATTTTTTCTACAGACGCGGAGTCACCTAGGATGGACTCATTCAATCTCCAATTAAAACTCTTGGATTGTTGTGTTGGGGATATTAACATTAAATAAATAGGAGCGTGATCTGACAAGTGTATAGACCCAATGTAAGCCTTATGGCATAGCTGCAAATGTTCTTTGGATACGAAGATATAATCTATACGGTGGTATGATCCATGGGTATGTGAATAAAACGTATAGTCTAGGGTACTAGGATGTAAGGTGCGCCACACATCCACCAAATGTAGGTCCCAGAAAAAATTCCTAATGAATTTTAAGGAGCGCCTAGACTGAGGAGTCTTGTGTGAGGAAGAATCCATCTGCGGGTCGAGGGCCGTATTGAGATCTCCTCCCACTAAAACTATACCTTCCTTAAAAGAAGAGATTGTTTGGGCTATGGAAGAAAGCCATTTAGCCTGGTTTCTGTTTGGGACATACAGGTTAACGAAGGAATACATTTGGGAACCTATGTAGCCCTTCACCATAATGAATCTGCCCTCTGGGTCTTGTAGGTGACTGGTAGGCTTGAAAGGTATTCTCCTTTTAAAACCAATGCTTACTCCTCCTGACGAGGCAGTGGCCCCCCCCACTATGGAACCAAATGGGGTAGTGAGAAAATTCCATGTTGGGAAAATGGTTGAATCTAAAGTGAGTCTCTTGGAGGAGCAGCACATCCGCTCCCTCCTTGCGCAATATGGAGAAAATCTGGCTTCTCTTAGAGGGCGAGTTAAAGCCTTTCACATTATAGGAAGCTATATGGATATCATCCATGACTAATCCGTGTTGTGAACATAGAAGCATAGTGTGTGCTGGTCCCCCAAGAGAGAGCACTTACTTTTTGAAGGGGCCCTACCCCGCCCGGAGGAGAAGCTGAAATCTTGCAAACCTGCGAGCATTGCTGGTGAATCAGTGAGGTCTGTGTCGGGTACCTAAAACAAAATAACAGGACAGGGGAAACAATGAGAACAAAAGAAAAATACAGGATATAACAAGGAGTGGAATGAGAACCACTAGTATAAAGCATGGGGGAAAATCGGTCAAAGACCAGTTTACATGACGTTTAGCACGTTTGAGAGCAACCTGAAAACGGGCCAGAAATTGAACAAGGAACTGGCAGGAACCCTAATGGGGAGAAGGATAGGGGCCTAGGAGGGCCTCAATAGGTAATTCAAGGGATATTCGAATTCGAATTGAGGAGAACCCACTGGGTGTTAAATGTGAACAGAGGTGAGTGGCCAATAGACATGCAATGCTAAAACAATATCTGATCCTAGTTATCATAGACATGACTATCAAGGAGCGACGCAGCGGATCTACGAGCAGAAATGAACAAACTAAACAAAAAGGAGCTACTTCTCTGGAAAGATCCACTACAGTCCTGCTAACGAGGTCCACCACTGTCCACGGTTACATCTGGAGGGCCAGGGGTATCATTCTTGAGCCAGTCTCTTAGGCGTCAGCTGTCGGCCTCTCTTCCCTGACTTGTGAGCTTTAGGAGTATGGTGCAGGGAGAAGGGAGCCACTTCTGGAACTGCAGGTAGGGCAAAGAGGTCTTGAAACTGCTCCCAGTTTTCTATCTGCATAGGTGGGATTTGAAGGTGTTCATAGACGTTATCCAGGTCAGCATGCGAGGTGATATTGAAGCGGCGGCCCCCTTGGGAAAAGGACAGGCCAAACGGAAAGTTCCACTTGTATAGGATCCTATTAGCCCGCAACCACTCCGTCAGAGGCTTAAGATGTTTGCGCTTCTTTAAGGTGGAAGGGGCCAGATCTTGGTAAATCGAAACTAATGCGCCTTCAAACACTATTTCGGATCTGTTTCTGGCTGCCTCCTGCACCGCAGATTTAACCTGAAAGTTCAAGAACCTGCAGATGATGTCTCTTGGGGGCTCATCTATTTTAGGTTTAGGCCGTAAGGCCCTGTGAGCCCTCTCAATTATGATCTCTGGAGCGAAGTCAGGGCCTAGGAGGGAGACACAGAGGGAGGTGATGGTAGCAGGAACCTCACCAGGGAGAACAGACTCAGGGATACCTCTTATCCGCAGGTTGTTCCGGCGTCCCCTGTTCTCCTGGTCTTCTAAGGCGTTCTGCATCTCGTTCAGGTAAGTGCCACATCTACGGAACGAGCTTGTTGTAGCCCTCTGGTGATCCAGCATCAGGGCCTGGTTATTCTCGAGCGTCTCAACTCGGTCCCCCACCTGCCTCACATCTTGGCGCAATGCGGCAAATTCGCTGAGCAGGGGCTCCAAGGCTTTATTCAAAGTGCTCTTCAGATAATTCCTTGTAATCGGAAGGGCCCCCCTGCCCTGTAGCTCCTCCGTTTCGCTCTCCTCATCCGATCTGTCCTGCAGGCCCGCTTTCTGTTGCTGAGTCGGCGCCATCTTGGAGTCACGAGCGACAAAGGCTGCAGCCGCCTTCTTAACAAATCTGTCCATTTCGCCTCCCTGGACATGGCCCTTGTTAGAGCTAGGGTGTTCCCCTGCCTTGGGGTTACCTATTTTCACCATTTTCGGGTGAAGAGCAAAAGATAGCTGGTGCTAAAGAACGTCAGTCAGACGGAGCTCAGATTCAAGCGGCCATCTCAGGCCGGCGCAAGCTCCGCCCCCCAGTAAAACATATTTTATGAGGTACCACATTCTGTTTTAAAAACAGAGAAATAGAAATTTTGAAAATTGTGATTTATTTATTTATTTTTGCAAATTTTGGATTATTTTATAAATAAAGGTGAAATATATTGACTCAAATTTACCAATGTCATGAAGTACAATTTTGTCACGAGAAAACAATCTCAGAATGACTTGGATAAGTAAAAGCGTTCCAAAGCTATTGCCACATAACGTGACACATGTCAGATTTTCAAAATTAATCTTCATACTCCTTTTATGGGAAAAAAAAGACCCCAGTATGCGACAATCAAAGATCAACTATGTGTTCTAATTGAGAGCACATTTGCACAGAAGTCAATTTTATCCTCCCCCTGGATCATATACAGTTATGCATAGAGAGTGAATTTGTGTCTCCCCTGCGCAGCCTGTCAGCATGCCCCCCATTGCCTTCCCCCTCTACTCATCCATTAACAGCAAGGATGCACAAGATACATACCTGACAGGAAAAGGGTTAAAAATATATATCACACATAGTTTATATCTGTTTGCCATTATCTACTATGACATTGCTTCTGAAAGAAAGCTGCCATGTTTTCCTAATCCTTAACCCCTTTAAATATATAATGAGTTGGTTTTGGGGCTTACATTTTCATTATTCGTCTACCAAATACAGAGGTGGTATCTTATTATGTGTTATATGCAACTTTTTGCACCAAAATCTGTGACTTTACCCTGCTTTTAAAACTTTTGCAAAGTTTTGGAAAAATGATACGTGGCATGGGTGGGGAAAAGGGTGGGGGCAGCCCGTCTCATTCATCATTTTCAATGCCAGTTTTTGGCATTGAAAATGGGCTTAAACTATGCCAGCAATGGAGCTGGCGTAGATTAAAGCATGTTGCACGGCCACTGGCAGCAAGCACAAAGGTTATGTAAAGGCCTGGGCCACTACATAACTTTGGCACATCCACCGGCAGCGCAGAGGATTAAGACAGGCATCTGAATTGGCGGTCTTATTAAATTTGTTCACAAATATTTTATTATTGATTTTGAAAGTATTTTTGCATAATAATATTTTCTATTAATATCCATTTTATATAATGTATCTACTGTATGAAACCGTAGATAGACTTAATTTTCAGGATTTGCCATCTCTGTTTTTCTTGCCATCTCTTTTTGACTATTTGATCTTCAGATGTCATTATGTCTAATATTGTCCTAAACCTTCAGCTGTAACTTGTCGGTTACTGGGATAGTTAAGTCTTTTAATCTACAATACATCACAAGACTCTTTGTAAGTAATTCACATTCAAGATCCCTGTGTGATCTCTTAGACTATAAGATGTTGCCATAATTCTATTCTCTCCTGACACTTATTCTTTAAATCTGAATTTTGAAATTCACTGTGAAGTTTTTGTGTTTTTTTTTTTTTTAGGAATTGATCTTGATTACAGAGCTTAGGAGTTTTTATATACTTTAAGATTTTCTCTAGTCAGAAAATAGCTCAAAGCTGTTAAGACTCGTTGCTGCTTTTTTCTTGAGATTGTACAATCCTGTTTTAATAAATGTAAATTTTTGATTCATAGATTGAGTAAAATATTCCTTAATTGATTTTTGCTTAAATAATTGGCACTCAGGCCAGTTTCTTGCATCTCTTCTATTCATTCACAGGGATACTTAATTCTTTAAAGAGCAAAATAGATCTGACAAGTATGTAGGACAAAATATACATACCGTCCAAAAGTAAATAGCTGTTTTATTTTTAAGTTGTTTTTTTCAATGTAATCTTCATAGTAAACAATTTTTATAGAATTTTGCCTATTTTTATTTTTCATTTTGGTATTACTATGCCATTGGAAATTAATTGGACAGTATTGTCCTTTTGTCTGTGTAAGCACAGAGAGATGGGACCCATACCTCTCCCGTACTACCGCCATCTCCGTCCACCAGAATCTCAGCAAAACAGAGGCCTAGGATTCACGAGGAGGACATGACTGAGGTAGGCCTAGATCTAGAGCCCCACAGAACAAGATATGTTGGCTGCGTTTAGCTCTGCTTTACATAAGGACTTTTCTTCCTTACTTACCCCTCTCCAGTCCTCCATCTCCGCAACTGAGTCTCGTGTCTCCCATGTTGAATTCAAGATGGGCAAATTTGCCACGTCTCATAACCAGCTCATAGACTCTCATGATGAGATGGCAGCGAACATTGATACTATCAAAGCTAAACTCACAGATCAGGAGGACCGCCGTAGGCGCAACAACATCAAATTCAGAGGGGTGCCTGAGAACAGTGGTCCATCTACATTGGTGCCATACTTACAAGCCCTTCTTAAACAGCTTCTTCCTTCCTGTTCAGCCAAGGACTTTACCATAGATAGGGCACACAGGATCCCAAGGCCCCACCAGCTCCTAGAAATAGCGCCACGGGATACCTTGGCGCGCATTCATTTTTACCATATAAAGGAAGCTGCTTTAGCTGCGGCCCGACAAGTGTCTGAATTATCTGCACCTTATCAAATAGTAACGCTATATGCGGATCTCTCAGCTGCCACTTTGTGTCAGCGTCGGGTCTTAGCCCCAATCACCATGGCACTTAGGAAACATAAGATGGCATACAAGTGTGTTTTCCCAGTGAAAATCCTTTTTACTTACAATTGGAAGCAATACAGCATATCTTCAGTTGAAGAGGGCCGCCACCTGCTGGAATATCCCAGTTGCAGATCCTTCTACAGTCTACAAGCAGCTGCGGCAACATCTAGAACCAGAAGGGTGCACGGTCAGTGCCCGTCAGGGAACCAAACATTGACTGCCATAGTTCTTAACTGCTGCCATGGAGCGTTATGTTGGTTAGTGGCAACAATCCGAACGTTGAACAGCCAATGTTCTATTTCATCTGGTAATAGGATGAAAGTTTCATCTTGACCATTGTCCGGAACGCTACTACTACAGATAAGACTTTTCTTTATTTGCTTTTTTCCATTTTCCATTACATTTTACAGTTTCACTGTTATGTCATGTTGGGTAACTTTTGTCTCAGAGGGGAGAAGTCATGATACGCACATCTTGCTTACTCCTACTTTAAGTAGGTCTCCTTATGAACCTCATGACAGCCATAGCATTGTCATGATCCATCATAGTGATTAACTTTGTGTCTCTCAATTCCAAACGCCTTAATAGCCTCCATAAATGTTCTTATATACGGAGTAAAGCATTACAACTGCATGCAGATGTGCTATGTGTTCAGGAATCCCATTGTCACACGGCGCCGGCACCCTGCGGCTAGTACAGAGCAAGGATGTGCTCTGTGTCCTCGTCTCCACAGCAAGGGAGGACCCGGATGCACTCACCTCCTTAGTGCGGTCGGCGTCCTTCACTCCCATGGCAACTGTAAGGAGTCCGAGCACCGAGCTGAGCGCTCGGCTGGTTGCAGGAGAATGAGTCATGTGGCACTGACTCCTCTTCCCCACTGTGAATAAGGTCCTATCCAGTGTTCCTTGGTGAGATTCCGTGGCTTTTGACTCCTGACTGGTTTATCATCTCCATCCTTGCTTGCTCCTTGTGTCTTCTTTGCTTCTCCTGGTTTTTGACTTTGGCTTGTTTTTGACCCATCTTTGCTTATCCTCTGATACTGTAGTTATCTCCTGGTTCTGACTCTGCTTGCTGACCATTCGTTGTCTGTCTTTTTTGTCCCTCTGCACTTACCAAGGCTAGGGAATGCCGCACAGTTGTGCTCTGTTACATAGGAGGGATAGTGCAAACAGGCAGGAACAAGGGTGTGGGTGGAGTCAGTGGTGCACCATCCCCTCCCCCTCTTTGTGACAGATTCACAGGCCCACTTTACCACTATGAATCCCCTGCAAAACCTGACGGACCATGTCCCGAATCTAGCCTAAGTTGTTCAGGAGCTAGGTTACAAGCTCAAGAAGCTGGCCGTAACCTCATTGTCTCCCCTCCGTCCACTTTACAGGTAAAGCCCATATGTTAAACTTCTGGAGCGGTTCTCGTGGGACCGCAAAACGTTTTCAAAACTTTAAGGTGAGTTGCAAACTAGATTTCAGACTGCGACCCCATTCTTCTGACCTCGGGCCATAGCGAGTGGGAATTATTAAATGTTAGAGATACTTTGTGGCATTGCAACCCTTTTCTCATGTCCAACCCCACTTATAAATTGGAACTAGAGATCTCACTGTCAGACTATTTATCTTTTAGCGCAGGTTCTGTTTTCAGCCCACTTAGCCTTGCATAGCAAAGCTTTTATAGGGGGTATTTTCATTAAATTAGGGCACCACATGAATAAAGAAAGGGAGCAAAAATTGGACTCTACTATTTCCCAACTGTCCACTTTGGAATTGTTGAAAAAAACCTATTTTGCTGAAGAAAATAAAACACAGATTAATTCTTTACAGGTACTTTTTAAAGATTGTCTGCTTTACCGATATGAAAAGCACCTCTTGTCAGTGAAAGCCCGATATTATTCCCAGGATAACAGAGCGGGGAAATTATTAGCCAGTCAAATTAAAACACGAGCGGCCAAATTCAGATAATAAGAGCAAATTATACAAGCCCACAGACATTGCAAATCAATTCATGAAATACTAGTCTTCTCTGTACAACTTAAACAAGTCTCAGCAGATTTATCAAGCCACCCCTTAAGAAATACGTTCATTTTTATCCTCTCTGAACCTCCCAACCTTGACACAGCAACATTCGCTATCTCTCCCTTTTCACATAGAGATATCTCAAATTGTTTCTTCCTTGCCTATGCATAAATCACCTGACCCTGATGGCCTATCAAACGCCTATTACAAATCCTTCCTCCCTAGCTTACTCCCGCATATGATGCCGATGTACTTACGGGCGTCCTGGCAAAACGCAGGACAAACCCCAAAACTTTAGGCCTATCTCTCTCTTGAATACAAATGTCAAAATCTATGCTAAGGCACTTGCGAACAGACTATCGAAGATTCTTCCAACATAAGTGGGGATTGATCAAGTGGACTTTGTCAAGGGTAGGCAACTCCTTGACTCCATTTCACGCTAGAGGAACCCTGCTTTCATGGGTACTCTGGACATGGAGAAGGCATTTGATCGCTTAAATTGGTCCTTCGCCTTCTCGGTCCTTGAGCGGTTAGGTTTGGTAGATACCTTGATAACAGCCATAAGAGCCCTTTATTCAGTCCCCTCAGCAACAGTATTTGTAAATAATGCCTTGTCATCTGTGTTTCCAATGGAATCTGACAGGGATGCCCGCTGTCCCCTTTAATTTTTGTTTTAGCTATTGAACCTTTAGCCCAAGCCATTAGACAAAATCCTGATATTTCGGATATAGCAATAGGCAATAGACAGCACCACATCTCACTATACTCAGACGATATTCTCCTGACACTGTCTTCCCCTCAATCTTCACTAGGAGCGGCCCTGTCACTCATAGCTGACTTTGGTCATCTATCCTATTATAAAGTCAATGAAGGCAAGTCCCAACTCCTCCCTTTTAATATTCCTCCCCCACAGACCACAGAACTGAATTCACAATTCCCACTTGACTGGCAATCAACCCATATAAAATACCTAGGTATTAATATTACATCCTCCATTTCCCAACTGTTCCAATTCAACTACCTCCCCCTTCTAGATACTATGAGACAAGATATCTCCACCTGTGGTAAATTTGATATCACATGGGTAGGTCGTATAGCAACCTTTCAAAGGATGACTCTGCCTAAACTCCTGTTTACATTCGGCACTGTCCCGATTAACGTCCCTTCTCACTTTTTTATCAAGTCTTAAGACCTTTTTAACTCTTTTGTATGGCAGGGTGCAAACCACGAGTTTCTTCTGCATCATTATGTAGAGCTAAACATGGGGGTGGCTTGAGGCTACCAAACTTAGCTGACTATTTTTTAGTGACACAAACCAATCTCCTTCTATGGTGGTGGGTTGGAGACGCTTCTATTCCATGAATTCACATTGAGTCCTCCTCAGCCCCCTCAAAACAACTTCGGGCACAAAACCTCATATTTTACCCTATTTAGTGGATGGGGCTTTACATTAGTGGCGCACTTTTCACCAAAGAAGTGCTCATGTGACTATAATCGTACCATCAGTATCTCCTCTTCAACTCCTAGAGATGAAACTCCCAAATACTGATCTATCTTTTTGGAGGCTGCAAGGTCTTCAGTGGATTTCCCAATACAGAGAGGGTCAACTAAAGTCCTTTATAGAATTTCAACATGAGTTTGGTCTACCCCGTTGGACTTTCGGCCCCTTTACGTACCTGGGCTGCAAAAAAGTGTCACACATGTGGTATCGCCGTACTCAGGAGAAGTAGGGCAATGTGTTTTGGGGTGTATTTTTACATATACCCATACTGTGTGTGAGAAATATTTCTGTAAATAACAAACTTTAAAAAAATTTTTATACAAAGTTCTCAATTTACAGAGATATTTCTCTCACCCAGCATAGGTATATGTAAAAATACACCCCAAAACACATTGCCCTACTTCTCCTGAGTACGGTGATACCACATGTGTGACACTTTTTTACAGCCTAGGTGCGCAAAGGGGCCCAAATCCAATGAGTACTTTTAGGATTTCACAGGGCATTTATTTACGCATTTGGATTCCAAAATACTTCTCACGCTTTAGGGCCCCTAAAATACCAGGGCAGTAAAAATACCCCACAAGTGACCCAATTTTGGAAAGAAGACACCCCAAGGTATTCCGTGAAGGGCATGGCGAGTTTCTAGAATTTTTTTTTTTGGCACAAGTTAGTGGAAAATTATTTTTACATTTTTTTCTCTTACAAAGTCTCATATTCCACTAACTTGTGACTAAAAATTAAATTTTACATGAACTTACCATGTCCCTCACGAAATACCTTGGGGTGTCTTCTTTCCAAAATGGGGTCACTTGTGGGGTATTTATACTGCCCTGGCAATTTCGGGGACCTAAAGCGTGAGAAGAAGTTTGGAATATAAATGTCTAAAAATTTTTAGCATTTGGATTCTTTGAGGGGTATGGTGAGTTCATGTGAGATTTTATTTTTTGTCACAAGTCAGTGGAATATGAGACTTTGTAAGAAAAAAAATTAAAATAAAAAATCATTTTCCGCTAACTTGCGTTAAAAAAAAAATATCTTCTATGAACTCGCCATGCCCCTCAAAAGTGATCTTTATAGTGCCACAGCAATTTTACGGTGTTTTTGCAGTGATCAGAAAAAAAATATTCTGCCACTGCGGTGGGGGCAGACTGAACACAAGTGTGCGCACAAGATCAGGCCTGATCGGGCAAACACTGTGTTTTTTGTAGAGCCTATAGAACATGTCCTATTCTTGTCCACAATTGCGGACAAGAAAGGGCGTTTTCTATATAGTTCTGGCAATGTGCGGATCCGCAAATGCGGAAAGCACATTGCCGGTGTCCGTGTTTTGCAGATCCACGGTGTCCGTGTTTTGCAGATCCGTGGATCCACGGATCCGCAAAACACATGCGGACGTCTGAATGGAGCCTTGTAGGGGGGTGATCAATGACAGGGGGGTGATCATGGAGTCTATATGGGGTGATCAGAGGTTAATAAGGGGTTAATAAGTGACAGGGGGGGTGTAGTGTGGTGCTTGGTGCTACTTACAGAGCTGCCTGTGTCCTCTGGTGGTCGATCCAAGCAAAAGGGTCCACCAGAGGACCAGGTAGCAGGTATATCAGATGCTGTTAACAAAACAGCGTCTGATATACCTTTCAAGGGTTAAAAAAATTGCATCTACAGCCTACCAGCCAATGATCGCTGCTGGCAGGCTGTAGATCAACTCATTTAACTTCCGATCCTGTGAACGCGCGCTCCTGTGAGCGCGCGTTGACAGGAAATCTCGCGTCTCGTGAGATGTCGCGCTGGCGCTTCAAGGATGAACAGACCGACCGCCCACTGGACGCATCCCTGCATTAGGCGGTCGGTAGCTGGTTAATAACTACAAAATGTATAGAAAGCATATTGCCTTTGGAATACATTGTCATTTTGTCTTGTTCTCCTTGCATTGTAAAAATGTGAAAATCAATAAAAACTATTGAAATAAAAAAAAATTAATCAAATAATTTTTACTTTATTTATTGCATTTTGTGACCTTTTGAGCCCAGTATTGTGTCAGAGCATAGGTACTCCAGAAGATCCTCTGCTGGGTCAGATTACTCAGAGTACTAAGTTCAAGTTCTGATGAAGGATCCCACAATTTTCATGGAATATAAAAGAAAAAGCTCTATGGGTCTCCATATGAAATTGGGTACATAAAAGGCTACAGAAGGGTCCAATGAACTACTGAGTGTGTCCTGATCCATAATGTTTCAAAGGTTTACAGACCATGCACATGACCAGGTTAAAAGTGCATTTTGTCAGTGCTGAAAAAAAATAAAAATACAAATATCTCCATAGTATACTAAGGTGCACTGTTTCCCTTATTATTGCCATGCTTTCCTCTTTTTACTCTAACATTATTATAGATGATGCTATTAAATGCATACACCCTGTATTCTACTAATATAGTGTGATATTTTTTCCCATCAGTATACAGCATTAATGTTAATACAACTTTTTACCTGTTATTTTATGAAAAAATTAAGTAACATAAAAAGAATGACAATGACAACAAAGAGAGGGATTAAAGACATTATATGTGAATATTTGGCACTTAGCTATAAATAATGTTGGAAACGTATTTCAAGTACTGAAGACATCATGTAAAATGATCTGTTTGAAAAAGCTAATAACCAGATACTGTGTTACACTTTGCAAATTATTTATGAAATCCCAGACATTCAAAGACATTATTGTTTGGTTTTTCTGATTCCGTACACTGACAAGGAACATAGTGGGAGTAATTGAATTAGAAAATTATGCCGTGTGACATAAATGTATGACCTGACAGAACGGCCACGATGCCAAGTTGCAAAATGGACTTAAATAGTGTAAACCACTAATGAATCATCTGCAAGAAAAAAAAAATGCATTACACACTGCTATAAACTGTGATAGAATGGGAGTCAATTGTTTGGGTCACATCTGCATATCTGATTACCCAGAGGGTCCAATTACTTAAATTCCCCTTTTCCCATCAATGTCTAAAAGAAATAAAGTTTAAGAAAATTAAGCAATTTATCTGTGAAAGTCTTCATTATTACAATAAAGATATTCATTTTTGGATCTGTTAAATCTCACCTCCAAGTTAAGTCTCACTTTTCTCAATTTTTTCTTGGTAAATCTTTTATTTCATTAAAACTTGTAATGTTCACCCCAAGAACAAATGACCTTGTTCCGCACCAACCAAGCAGAAAATTGACAGTTACAATTTTGCCAATTCAACCATGAGCTTCAGAATAGCAGATCAGTGATAGTGGACTTAGTATATTCTGACAGCTGCATATAAAACCAAATAGGTGAATAAACACAAAATATACTGTATATGTCATTATATATACTTCCCAACCAAATGATCAGAAACCTATAGTTTTTTCACAGCACCATCTTTTTCCAGGCTCACCTCAGAACTGTTGAATTTTTCATGGTCCAGACATGTGAAATGTCATACATTTCTAAGGCTACTTTCACATCTGCGTTTAGGTGCGTATCCATCTGGTATCTGCACAGATAGAGCCGGACCTATAATGCAAACGCTTGTATCCGTTCAGATCCGTTTGCATTACCATGAACAAAAAAAAAATTTTTTGACTTACATTAAAAGTCAATGGGAGGCGTTTTCAATTGCACCATATTGTGTTAGTAAAAACGGATCCGTCCCCATTGACTTACATTGTAAGTCAGGACGGATCCGTTTGGCTCAGTTTCGTCAGACGGACATCAAAACGCTGCAAGCAGCGTTTTGGTGTCCGCCTTCAGAGCGGAATGGAGGCTGAAAGGATGCAAACGGATGCATTCTGAGCGGATCCTTATCCTTTCAGAATGCATTGGGGCTGAACTGATCCGTTTTGGGCCACTTGTGAGAGCCTTAAAACGGATCTCACAGTCAGTGAAAGGAAATCTCATCGTCCCACTTGGTACCCCTGGTACCGAACTTCTAGTATCGGCTTTGAGTCTTGTTCTGACGTCCGGAGAGCGCTTCACTCAGTAGGGAATAACAGACACAACAATCATGTACTGAATGAACGCTCTAAAGTTTATTATTAGTACACACAGATTATATAGAGGGGTTTACGCCCCCATATTAACATATCAATGTAAGTTATTTATTCAACCTATCATAGATCAGCACGTTCTATCCTACAGGCAATTAGAGCAAAAAGCGGAACTTCCATATTTGGGGGAAACATCTGGGCATAGTGCCAAAGAGATAAGATTCATTTTACAGAGAACAGAAACTGATACACAAACAGAGAAGCTTCTACATGTTGTATAACATGAATTCCCTTCAAATCCCCTCTTAGAACCTTTAGTGTATCACACTACATGGTTCTTTCCTCTCTTGTCCCTTTTCTCTCTATATGATGTTAGATAATTTTTATACCCTTCTGGGCTTCAATCCTCCTGGGGTAAAAAAGTTTGGTATAATGTCATATTAGAGATCCCCTTTTAAGCATTCGTCTCACGCAAGGAATAACACACAGTGCTACTACTGCTATTACTATGATGACTACCCATATAATAATACCCAGCTGGACAAGACTTTATTTCCAACTGGTAAACCAACCAAAGTATTGGACCCACTTGTTATTTATACCTGAATTTTTCTTGATCTCTATCAACAGATCTTCAAGCTTCTTTATAACTATTGTAACTTTACCATTGGGTCCAGAATTGTTTGGTATATACATGCAGCAGGAGGATGGATCAGTCAATATCTGGCATACTCCGCCTTTTTCTGCAAGTATCATATCTAATACCATTCCCTTCTGAAATGTCATGATGGAATCTGCTTGCAGTTCTTCTGCTACTCCTTGTAAAGCATCCCTGGTATAATTCACAAACCTTTGTTGATTATAATATATGTAATTTGTCCAATCCACATTTTAATTCACAGTAATGATGGGAAATATTGATTTAAATCTGGCGGCTACCTGATCTCTAGCTTTAAACTCATCTGGGACCCCTCTTGGGACACTTATTGCATCTATATACACATGGGGATCAAAACTCCTAGTGCATTCGTTTCACAAAAAAAGTGCATATTCATTATAGCCTTGGCAAGTGCACATTCACCCTTCCCGGTACCTTCCAACCTGGATCTTATCTTTCCATCTCCAGAGATCCAATACACATCTCCCAGAACAGGGGAAGAGTTCCATCCTGTAGGAGTACAGGGCTGTCTGCCCCCGTTAGTACCTCTGGTTCTTTTTCAAGGACAAGGTTGTCTGCCTCCGTTTCTGCCTCCTCTCTTTCTTTTACCAGCTTCACTCGTGTGGCATGGATCCACGTCGGAGATTGTTCGGTCAGTATAGCTGTTCTGGTTACTGCAACCACAGTAGTGGGTGGGCCATATACATAATCACCTTGAGCTCCTCCTTTCTTCAGTGTTTCGACCACCACCTCAGCCCCACACTGTATGGGTCGGTGGGTTCCTGTGGAAAAGAGGGAGACTTACAAGCAACTTTTTCCTCAGTTTTATCAAGTACCTGTATCAATTTGTGACATATTCTTCCCTTATTAAATCAAGGTCCCCTTCCTGTACTATCATTGGGTGTCTGGCCCCGGAGGATGGGGAAAGGGAAGTATACTTGATTTCAAGTGAGGGGTCACTGAGCAGTATTACTTCATATCCTGAAAGTTGTTGTGCAGACATGTGTTGAGTGTGGATGCCTTTCAGTAGGCCTACAACATCATGAGTGGTGTGCAAAATGGTGTAATGTCCCATTGTGAAAGGAGTTGCCAACTCTACCATCATAGCACAGGCTGCAAGAGAATGCAGACATGCCGGCATCCCTTGGACAGAGTTGGGCATTACCTTAAAAATGCACATGGGCGCAATTTGCCTCCATGTTCTTGTGTCAGTACGCTCGCCATGGTTTTATAATTTTGTCGTGCAAACATGTGGAAGGGCAGTTTGTAGTCAGGGAGGCCCAATCCTGGACTTGACATTAATTAACATTTCAAATAATCAAATGCATTGTACATTTCTGAAGACCACCTTATCAATTCTGGTTGGTCCTCCAGTGTTGAGTAGGAACAGTCGGGGATCCAATGTCTACAATAGTTAATCATACCAAGGAAGGACAGCATTTCCTTCTTGGAGTGTGGGGTGACCAGGCCCGCCACAGACTGGACTCTGGGCAGTTGTAGAAAAGACGGATGGCACTCACCCTTTTGTGCTAATACAATCTTCTTATTTATTGGCAGTGGGTAGCGGACAACATGTACAGTAGTGTGACCAGCTGAATGGGCGACAGACGTTTCGCACCTAAGTGCTTCTTCTGGCCCTTAATCAAGTGCTCAATTCACCTGGTCTATTAAAACAGACAGCCTGTGACGCGGAATTACCTGCGCCCAACAGGTACTGCACCTGGCCGGCGCCTGCCCCTGTGCGTCAGAGTAAACCGCGTCACAACTGAAAGACAGATAACAATACAGCAATTAAAAACAATACAATTATACTGCGATTCCACATATAGCATGTATCCCGGAGAAATCGGGTCTCTACAGGAATATACCCATATCTATTTTATCGTTTAACCCCAGGGGTCCCATTGCGTCTAAGCGTAATATCTACTTCTCTCGTCTGAGGAGTTCCTTGTGTCTATCGCCCCCCTGTGGTAAACTATGCAATGTTTCTATGCCGGCAAAACTGAGAGTCGAGCTGTCACCTGCATGCTCCTCCCTCACATGATCAATCAATCGCATACAGCCTTTTGATGTAGACAGGGAATTGAGATGTTCCCTAATTCTTTCGTGGAGACCCCTGATGGTTTTGCCTATGTAAAATCTACCACATGTACATTTAATAAGGTACACTACATATCTACTTTTGCAGGTAATGAGGGAGGTAACTTTATGTTGAATCCCTCCAAACCTCAGGATGTTCCATTGGGGATTAAACCTGCAGCATGGTCCACACCTGCGGTTACCTTTAGAGGGGGAAGAGTGGCAGCAATTTTTCTGCCATTTTTTGCGACAGAGTACCATTCTCACAATGCTTGTGGAGTAGTCTCCTCAAAAGACCTTGCACCTGGTGCATGGGGTCTATTTGTACAGCCTCATAGACCTCCCTGTTGTGCAGCTGTCGGTGGGCCTCTGTGACATAATACTCTTTTGTCATAAGAACCAAATTGCCCCCCTTGTCCGCTGGTTTTATTATGATGTCATTGCGTGTTTGTAGCCACTTAAGTGTCTTTTCACCAACATCCAAATTTTTGGCTGCCCTGGGGTATACTAAGGCTTTCACCCCTTCTAAGACCATTTGCTGGAACACGTTGATGGAGCTGCCAGCGGACAAGGGGGGGTTAAATGTGGACCTGACACCTCCCCGAAAGTCATCCCTATCACCTACCGGTTGTGGGGTTGGGGTGCTGAATGATGAACCCGTCATCCATTCTAAACATTCCACCTCTGTGGGGTTAAAATTAGCCATGATACTGAAAAGCAATTCAGCGACTTCGAAAGACGCCTGGAGACCAAACTGATCAACACGCAAAGAGACATCAAGGATCTCCTCCAGGCATTAAGGTCTATACCTTGGCAGGAGGATTTCCGACTAGTGCCCTTAGACGTGGAAAGCCTGTACATGCGCATCCCCCAGGACGAAGGCATTAAGGTAGTCACGGACATTTTGTCCGAGATGGGCAAAAGTGAGAAGTTTGCCAGTTTCATCTATGATGCACTGGAATTCATTCTTAAACACAATGCCTTCCGATTTGGGGATGTGTGGTACAGGCAAAAGTTCGGGACCGCCATGGGGACGCCCGTATCATGCATGTTTGCAAATCTATATTTAGCCAGATTTGAAGACAGATATGTGTACACACTCTCAAATCCCTTTGTCCGGTATATCCACACCTATCTGCGATACATCGACGATGTGCTCATTGTATGGACAGGGACAGAACCAGAGTTTTTGAAATTTGTACAGTATCTCAACCAGGTGAACGACATGAATTTGGGGTGGACCGTCTGGAGTTTCTGGACGTACAGATCTCAGTTAGAGACGGTGAGATGGTGACCAAGGGCTATCGCAAGCCAACGGCCACCAACTCACTGCTACATTACTCCAGCTACCATGCACCGAGTGTCAAGAAGGCGGTGCCCTATGGCCAGTTTGTCCGTTTAAGACGGATCAACAGATTTGAGGTTGATTACAACAGTCAGGCCTTAGAGTTAAAAAATAGATTACTGACCAGGGGGTACCCCCTTAGACTTTTGAATCAGGCCATGAAGAAGGCCGAATACATGAAACCCCAAATCTGCCCCGCACCCACTGAAAATGTAGAGATGCAGAATACGAGAGCCGATGAAGTTGCACATCCCTTCGTCTTCTCTTTCAAGTATGGACCCATGGCTCCTCTTATCAAGAGAGTCATTAAGGACAACTGGTCCATACTTGAAAGAGACGAGTCACTAAAGGAGATAAATAACACGACACCCATCATAGCCTTCAGGAGATGTCACACCTTGAGGAACAAGTTAGTCCGCAGCAGGTTCCTAGAGAAAAAACACACCACATGCCTGGAGAGTTGGGGACCAAAAGGTAACCGCAGGTGTGGACATTGTTCATGCTGCAGGTTTAATCCCCAATGGAACATCCTGAGGTTTGGAGGGATTCAATATAAAGTTACCTCCCTCATTACCTGCGAAAGTAGATATGTAGTGTACCTTATTAAATGTACATGTGGTAGATTGTACATAGGCAAAACCATCAGGGGTCTCCACAAAAGAATTAGGGAACATCTCAATTCCCTGTCTACAGGAAAAGGCTGTATGCGATTGATTGATCATGTGAGGGAGGAGCATGCAGGTGACAGCTCGACTCTCAGTTTTGCCGGCATAGAAACATTGCACAGTTTACCACAGGGGGGGCGATAGACACAAGGAACTCCTCAGACGAGAGAGTAGATGGATATTACGCTTAGACGCAATGGGACCCCTGGGATTAAACGATAAAATAGATATGGGTATATTCCGGTAGAGACCCGATTTCTCCGGGGTACATGCTATATGTGGATTCGCAGTATAATGGTATTGTTTTTAATTTCTGTATTGTTATCTGTCTTTCAGTTGTGATGCGGTTTACTCTGACGCACAGGGTCAGGCGCCAGCCAGGTGCAGTACCTGTTAGGCACAGGTAATTCCGCGTCACAGACTGTCTGTTTTAAAAGACCAGGTGAATTGAGCACTTGATTAAGGGCCAGAAGAAGCACTTAGGTGCGAAACGTCTGTCGCCCATTCAGCTGGTCACACTACTGTACATGTTGTCTGCTACCCTCTGCCAATAAAAAGAAGATTGTATTAGCGCAAAAGGGTGAGTGCCGTCCGTCTTTTCTACAACTGCCTATGATATTTTCTGAATGTAACTTGCTTGTTACACGTGGGACATGAGCACCGCCAGCCAGCGCTTCGATTCAATAGCAGACTCACCTGACTTCACCCTCATTGACGCGTCTGTGCTGCAATAAAAGGGGCGCTATTCTTTTAACTGCAGTGCCACTCCGCCTCTCTTCTCCTCAGTATAAAAGACTGGACACTCTCTGGACTCATCCTCCTTTCTCCCTTTGCGAGGACAAATCCCAAGTATTCAACTTGCTTTTTACACCATTGCATTTTCCCTAATGACACTTTGTGTCCACATTCAAAAGACCATTGTCCTCAATGTTGGCCTCCACTGACATACTGCATAACAGTAAATCATCCACATATTGCAACAACACGGAACCTTGGGGGGGGGTGCCATGGTTTTAAAGTCATTTGGAGGACGATGC
Source organism: Bufo gargarizans (assembly GCF_014858855.1). Lineage (NCBI taxonomy): Eukaryota > Metazoa > Chordata > Amphibia > Anura > Bufonidae > Bufo > Bufo gargarizans. Next base: position 167,086,863 of record NC_058085.1, on the reverse strand, counting down.
TGAACACTACAGGTGAATCAGCATATCCTTGGGGCATCCTGCCCAGGTCAATTGTCGCCCTTCTAAGGAAAAAGCAAAAAGTAGTCTGGTCCGCTTGTCAACTGGGATAGAAAAGAATGCATTTTTCAGATCTATCACACTGAAACAAACAGCGTATGCTGGGATGGCAGATAGTAGTTTAGTGATGTCAGGTACAACAGGGACTATAGGCACAATGATGTTGTTAATGACCCTTAAATCCTGGACAAAGCGAACTGAACTATATGCTTTTGCCACTGGATTTATGGGAGTGCTGAAGTGTGAAATGACCTCTTCCAAAATGGCCTTGTTTAAAAATTCCTCGATCATTGGCCTCAAGCCCTCAATTTTCTCTGTGGACAACGGGTATTGTTTCTAGAACACTGAGATGACACCTGGTTTTACAGTAGATTTGTAAGGTGTGCAATCTATGAGCCCCGTGTCATATTCATTTGAGGACCATAATGCAGGGTTATTGTTGTTAAGTTCTGGGTGGTCCTGTATGTTTGCAAGAATCAGTGGTACGGGTGTAGAGATTGGAATGAGATCTGAGTGTACTTTTATGCCCTGATTCTTTGCTGATACCTGCAAGTCAAGCTTAATGAACAAATCTCTCACTAACAGGCTGACTGGGAAATCTGGGATAATGCTAATACATGATCTGTGATGCATTCCCTGTCCATGGTCTCGAGTAGGTAGTGAGTCCGTTTTGTAAGTTTTTGTCAATACCCCATTATTCCCATAGAGGGCTCAGATGGTCCTTTGTACAAATCCTTACTTAACACACTTGAGGTTGCACCACTATCTACCATGAATCCTACTCTCCTTCCTCCCACTCTCAGTCATCTATGTCCACCCCTTTTATTTGGACGCTGTGGTCCTCCTTCTGTCCGTCAGTAGTGCCCCAGCTGTCCATTAGAACAGAGCTCTGATGTTAAGAACAACAGAGCTCTGATGTTAAGACTCTGTACTATTGCGGCTGGGCCCAGGCCCCGATCCTAGAACCGCGGCCATGACGCATGCACGTCCTACGTGGCGCTGGTCAAGTGACGTCGGGGCCCTGCGCTGGCCGTGCGTTCCACCCCTAGCCTCATGGAACGCATGGGGCAGTGGTTGGAGGCGCAGGCGCGGTCACGTGATTTTCAGAGCTTCCGATCACGTGACTGTGGAATCAGACGCCTGAGGATTACGTCACCAGGAGACGCCTGACCGGAAGTATACAAACCTGAGAGGATGCGTTCCACCAGGTACCTCAGCCTTTATAAAGCGTCATTTCTGGCCCCACCAGCTGCCGGTCACTTTCACTACAGACACCACCATCCTGGGTCTTGCCGTATAGTGTGCCAACAGCCACTTCCTGACCGCAGCCATCACTGAGTGAGTAAACCTCTCCATGGCCCTATACTGGGTAATTGATGGGGAGGTTAATGCCTTTGACTACGTTATAGCCATTTAATATATATGTATTCTATCGTTTTCTGTAGGTTTAGTCACACACTGACTCCCCAAAAAATATAGGCCATACCCTGCCCACTGGACTATCTAGTCACCAGGGTCAACCACCGTGTAGCCCCGTGTCCCCTGAAGAATCCTGGGGCTTCAATGGATGAAACGCGTCGGTACACTTGAGTATTTCCAATTTTTTCTTTGTGGGTTTCTGTGGGGGAGTGTCTCTATTTTTTGTATTTTTTGACCTACCAGTATTTTGCTCCAAAGTGCAAATATTTGTTTCCTGGGCCATATCAAATCGGCTAGGGCCTTACTAGGGCTTATTTGCCAGGATCAGTGTTCCTGTCTGCGCCAACCCTTGCAGGGTTTTTTGGACCCTGCCCTTTGGATACACACTTTAGGGCGTAATAGGACAAGTAGGGAGGCATTAGGGCTATTGGGTAGTATACACCATACTTCCCCCCCGCCGTACCTTCCAGCGTATTACTTGTCCATCTACCCAGCGAGTATTTTTCTGTATTTTTTGTTTGTATTGTCACTGTGCAGGCCCTCTCACCTTTACCGTCTGAGAGGGCACAGTCTTACTCGTTGTATGTCAGTAGGGGTCTTATTTTATCTCCTGTATATTAATAAATCGTAATTTTACTTAGTCTACTGCCCCTTTTAGTTTTTTCCTTTGCAATTTATTGAGCAGTACATCAGGAAGGCTCGGATTGCTTCACCTGTTTGACCAGATTTTTTGTGACTCTGATGTTAAGAACAACACTTAACATTTAACACGTAACTTCAAACATTGAAACAAACAGATCTGACAGTTAGAGATGTCGCGAACATAGCATTTTCCGTTCGCGAGCGGCGAACGCGAATTTCTGCAAATGTTCGCGAACGGGCGAACCAGCGAACCGCCATTGACTTCAATAGCCAGGTGAATTTTAAAACCCACAGGGACTCTTTCTAGCCAGAGTAGTGATGGAAAAGTTGATTCAAGGGGACTAACACCTGGACTGTGGCATGCCGGAGGGGGATCCATGGCAAAACTCCCATGGAAAATTACATAGTTGACGCAGAGTTGGATTTTAATCCATAAAGGGCATAAATCACCTAACAATCCAATATTTTTTTTAACAACGTGGTTTAAAACATCCAGTGTGTGTATACAATCAGGGTATGATGTTGTATCGATCAGGTAGTATAAGGGTTACGCCCGCTTCACAGACATTGACAGACCAAACTCCCCTTTTAATGCACCGCAAACAACCGCAAACAGTCCATTTGCCCAACTGCAAACTTCCCATTTGCACAAGGTTGGATGCCAAGCTAGCCATGTCCCGTTGATGTCATTGAAGGTTTCTTACTCCACCCAGCCACGTACAACACCAAGGGTCCCCGAAAGGTGAATTGAATTGATTTTTCGAACGGGGAGATGGTTAAAAAAACGCTTGCTCTCTCCCCTTTGTTTGAATCCACGCCACGGTCACTGCGTCTGCGTCGTGAAATTTACTGTCACACCCGATATGAGTGCTATTTTCTGTAGTACTATTCTCATCAATTTAATCCCTGTTATGTGACATCCCTAATCTGGGGTCCATTTATTAAATAGATTTTTCGAACGGGGAGATGGTTAAAAAAACGCTGGCTCTTTCCCCTTTGTTTGAATCCACGCCGCGGTCACTGCGTCTGCGCCGTGCAATTTACTGTCACACCCAATATGAGTGGTATTTTCTGAAGTACTATTCTCATCAGTTTAATCCCTGTTAAGTGACGTCCCCAATCTGTGGTCCATTTATTAAATTGATTTTTCGAACGGGGAGATGGTTAAAAAAATGCTGGCTCCCTCGCCTTTGTTTGAATCCATGCCACGGTCACTGCGTCTGCGCCGTGCAATTTACTGTCACACCCGATATGAGTGGTATTTTATGTAGTACTATTCTCATCAGTTTAATCCCTTTTACGTCCCATATCAGGGATTGCCTTTTGTGAAAAAATTTTAGGCTGGGTACCTTCGACTGCCTTCACAGTGACAGACCAAACTCTGATACACCAAACTGAATTGATTTTAGGAACCGGGAGATGGAAAAAGCAGCTTGGTCGGCCCTCTTACTTCCAAGTTGGGGAACTGCGCGTCCACGGAGCAATGTGCTGTGACACCCTATATGAGTGGTGTCTTAACTAGTACTATTCTTATCAGTTTAATCCCTGTTACGTCCCCTATCCGGGGATGTGTGTCGAATTGATTAATCATTGTCGAATTAACGACATCCTGAAATAATTTTGTTCTGAGCTCTGTACTTGCTTTGTATTGGAATTGATGGGGATTTTTTTAATTGTCTGCATTATTTCTAATAAACTATTAAGAGACTTTATTATGATTTTTTTATTTACTGTATTAAAAACCCATACAACTTAAAAAAATATATATAATAATGTTTTTGCTATGAAAAATTATCCAGCCGATCGTGTTTAGTCTGATCATAATGCAGCAACGGCCTTATCTGGGGTGTGGCAACACACTCATAGAGGTGATGATCGCTTCATTGTGATACGCAAGCCCCTTCACCACAACAAGGTACCGATCACGAAGGGGAATTGACACATGTATGTGCCTTTTTTTTGTTTAGTTTTTGCAGCCACATTGAAGCACTAGAAGCCTGAAAAATTAGGGATGTACACATGCCTGAAAAATTTGGTATTGTTGCAGCCGCTGCTGTAGCAGTGGCCGGAAAAATGTATGTTTTCAAGGCAGAAAGGTGACTAAAACCTTGCGGCTTGAACCCTAGTTGGTGGCGGAGAATTCACGAAAGTCATCCGGTATGCAGACATTAAAAAAAGCAGCGTGGGGACCATTTTGAGGCCAAGGCATGTCATCAGGGCCTTTTGTTAGTCAAACGTATCCCCCACTGTCAGTCCCTTCAGGATCCATGCCTCATTCATCTTAATGAAGGTGAGGTAATCAACACTTTTTTGATAGAGGAGACTTCTTCTGTCAGTGACAATGCCTACTGCTGCACTGAAGGTCCTTTCTGATAGGACACTTGAATCGGGGCAGGCCAGAAGTTCTATCGCAAACTGGGATAGCTCAGGCCACAGGTCAAGCCTGCACACCCAGTAGTCAAGGGATTCATCGCTCCTCAGAGTTTCGATATCTGCAGTTAAGGCGAGGTAGTCTGCTACCTGTCGGTCGAGTCGTTCTCTGAGGGTGGACCCTGAAGGGCTGTGGCGATGTGTAGGACTTAAAAAGCTCTGCATGTCCTCCATCAACAACACGTCTGTAAAGCGTACTGTCCTTGCCGCCGTGGTCGTGGTTTGGAGGAGGATTACTTTCACCTCTTCCCCAGTTAGAGTCCCGTTGTGCTGTGACATCCCCCTTATAAGCTGTGTAAAGCATATTTTTTAGTTTGGTTTTGAACTTTCCACGACTTTCTGCTTATACCGGGGGTCTAGTAGCATTGCCACCCAGTACAGGTCGTTCTCCTTCATCCTTTTTATACGAGGGTCCCTCAACAGATATGACAGCATGAAAGACCTCATTTGTACAAGGTTTGATGCCGAGCTACTCATTTCCCGTTCCTCGTCCTCACTGATGTCAGTGACGGTCTGTTCTTCCCCCCAGCCACGTACAACACCACGGGTCCCAGATAGGTGACAACAACGAGCACCCTGGTGGGATGCTTGCTGTGGTTGGTCTTCGTCCTCTTCAAAGCCACATTCCTCCTCTGACTCCTCTTCCTCATACTCCTCTTGCAGCGTTGCCGCAGGTCCGGCAAGCGATGATGACCAGGCTGTTTCTGGTGGTGATGGTGACCACAACTCTTCCTCTTCACGCTCATCTACAGCCTGATCCAGCACTCTTCGCAGGGCACGCTCCAGGAAGAAAACAAATGGGATGAGGTCGCTGATGGTGCCTTCGGTGCGACTGACTAGGTTTGTCACCTCCTCAAAAGGACGCATGAGCCTACAGGCATTGCTGCATGAGCGTCCAGTAACGTGGTAAAAAATTTCCCAGCTCCGCAGAGGCTGTCCTAGCACCCCGGTCATACAAATACTCGTTGATGGATTTTTCTTGTTGGAGCAGGAGGTCAAACATTAGGAGTGTTGAATTCTAACGTGTCGGGCTGTCGCAAATCAAGCGCCTCACTGGCATGTTGTTTCGGTGCTGAATGTCTGAAATATGCGCCATGGCCGTGTAGGAACACCTGAAATAGCCACACACCTTCCTGGCCTGCTTGAGGACGTCCTGTAAGCCTGGGTACTTAGATACAAAGCGTTGCACGATGAGATTCAACACAATGTGCCATGCACGGCACATGTGACAACTTGCCCAAATTCAATGCTGCCAACAAATTGCTTCCATTGTCACACACCACTTTGCCGATCTCCAGTTGGTGCGGGGTCAGCCACTGATCCACCTGTGCGTTCAGGGCGGACAGGAGTGCTTGTCCAGTGTGGCTCTCTGCTTTCAGGCAAGTCAACCCCAAGACAGTGTGACACTGTCGTATCTGGGATGTGAAATAGCCCCTGGGGAGCTGGGGGGATTCAGTTGATGTGCAGCCAGACGCTGCAGCAGAAGAGGACTCAGCCGAGGAGGTTATCGAAGAGTATGGAGTAGGAGGAGTAAAGGTAGTTGCAGTAGGCCTGCCTGCAAGTCGTGGCGGTGTCACCAACTCCGCTGCAGAGCCACGCATTGCATGCTTGGTAGCCATCAGCAGGTTGACCTAATGCGCAGTGTAGGTGATATACCTGCCCTAACTGTGCTTTGCAGACCAGGTATCAGTGGTCAGATGGACCCTTGCCCCAACACTGTATGCCAGAGATGGGATTGCCTTTTTTGAAAAAAAAAGATTTGTCTGGGTACCTTCCACTGTGGTGTCCCAATAGCGACAATTTTTTTGAAGGCCTCAGACTCCACCAGCTGGTATGGTAAAAGCTGGTGGGCTAAGAGTTCCGTCAAGCCATCTGTCAGACGCCGGGCAAGGGGGTGACATTACGCTCAAATTTCCTTTACAGACACCTGACTGTGGGCAGATGAGATGGAACTGCTGAAGGTGAGAGGCGAAGTGGGGGGTGGTTGAGAGGGGGCAAGGAGGACAGCAGTGGTTGACGTGGCTGAAGATGCTGGACTAGGAGGAGGATGGAGGAGTTTGTGTGCTGCTTGTACTCATGTGTTGATCCCATTGGCGTTTGTGATGTGAGATCATGTGCCTTCGCAAAGCAGTTGTACCTAGGTGGGTGTTGGACTTCCCACGAATCAGTTTCTTTTGGCACAGGTTGCAAATGGCATTGCTGTTATCAGAGGCAGACACACCAAAAAAATGCCACACTGCTGAGCTTTGCAATGACGGCATTCTGGTGGTGGCAACAGCATGCGTTGATTGGCGTGCTGTCTGGCTGACCCCGGGGGCCGATACATGCTGTCTGACTGTGCCACTAGCCCCTTGCGACGACCTCCCCCTGCTTCCAATTCTTCTCTCTGTCTCCCCTTCTGAACTTTCCCCCTCTTCTTCTTCTCTTGGAGCAGGCACCCATGTGGCATCCATGGACACATCGTCATCACCAACCACTTCACTTGTATCTGACACCTCAGCAAAGGAAGCAGCAGCGGGTACAACATCATCATCATCGTCACACTGTATGTCCATGTGTATAATGCTGCCTGACTGAGACATATCCCTGTTATCTACATGCTCTGGAAATAATGGTTGCGCATCACTAATTTCATCCAACTGATGTGTAAATAACTCCTCTGAGGGATCAAGTGAAGCGGCTGTGGTGGCTGTGGTGGCTGTGGTGGTAGTGGTGGTGGTGAGTAGTAACTTGAAAGCAGGTGACCAAAGCTGAGCTGGAGGAGGATGGTGCGTCAAGGTTCTTAGCGGAAGTTGTTGAAAATTGGGTGTCCTGTGTAAGCCAGTCAACTATTTTCTCCGAATTTTTTGGGTTCAGGGTATGTGGCCTCTGAACACTGGGCATTATTCCAGGGCCAGTGGAAATCACAGCACCACGACAACAACGGCCCCTGCGGGGCTGGCCTGCCTCTGCCTGTCATTTTTTTTTTAGATAAGTGGTACTATGCATGCAAGGTACTGTGCCACCCTATATAAGTGGTGGGCAGTGGGCACAGTACAGTCTGTGTGGGCATGACACACACGGGCTTGCAACTGTGATTATATCACAGAAAAATATTAAATATAATTTATTTATTTGCAAGGTACTGTATTGAGTGAGTGACACCCTGTAACGGTATGAGTGGAGGCCTAGCCACTAGCCAGTGGCCATAATACAGTCTGTGTGGGCCTGACACACACGGGCTTGCAACTGTGATTATATTACTGAAAAATATTAAATATAATTTTTTTTATTTGCAAGGTATTTGAGTGAGTGACACCCTGTAACAGTATGAGTGGAGGCCTAGACACTAGCCAGTGGCCACAATACAGTCTGTGTGGGCCTGACACACACGGGCTTGCAGCTGTGATTATATCACTGAAAAATATTAAATTGAATTTTTTTTAATCTGCGAGGTATTTGTGACTCACACCCTGTAACGGTATGAGTGGAGGCCTAGCCAGTGGCCACAGTACAGTCTGTGGGCCAGACACACACTGGCTTGCAACTGGGATTATATCACAGAAAAATATTAAATAGATTTTTTTTATCTGCAAGGTATGAATGGTGTGCACAAAGTATGGTGTGCACATCCTGTATGAATGGTGTGCACAAAGTACTGTCTGTGACTGAGCCTGCAGTCTCTCACACACGGGCAGCCATGCAACTGCAATATATATATATATATATATATATATGTATATATATATATATATATATATATATATATAAAAAAATAAAAGCACACTGATGTACCAGCCCTGAAAAGGGCTTTTTGGGGTGCTGTCAGGATGCTGTCCTTACAGCTGATGAGTCTGTGGACACAGAACAATGCCCCAGCTAACGCTTTCCCTATTAGATCAGCAGCAGCAGCACTGTCCCTCCTCTCACTGAGAATGCAGCTTCCCAATGAATCTAAAATGGATGCTGTCCAGGAGGTGGGAGGGTCTGGGTGGGAGGGTCTGCTGCTGATTGGCTGGAATGTCTCTGCTGACTGTGAGGTACAGGGTCAAAGTTTACTCAATGATGATGTATAGGGGTGGCGGACCGAACATCGCATATGTTCGCCCACCGCGGCGAACGCGAACAAGCTATGTTCGCCGGGAACTGTTCGCCGGCGAATAGTTTGGGCCATCACTACTGACAATACAGACATGAACACACAAAGGGCCCATAAGAAACTTTTTATTGACTTAAATAAAAAAAAATGTACAGCTCAATCAACACTGTTGGCACCAATAAAAAACAAAAATCTTCCAAGAAAAATAAAATAAAATTATCAATTCACATATTATATGAAAACAAATATCGTACTCCATACGCATTCACACTCTGGAAAGCAGAACTACTTCAACAGAGATATCTTTCTAACACCTTTGTGTTCTGTGGCTCACACTAGGTACAATACTTATCCATTGACTGACCATCTTTCACTGCTCTAATCTCTAATGTTAGGGCTATGGATCTTCCCTATTTAAACACACACACATATCATTAGGGTAACAAAACTCAACCAGTTCATTTCTGAACATTTAACACAAGTGCCTTTCTGTTTGCAGACACTGGGGCACTTTCTTTCTTGCTAGTGCCATCAATTAACTTCCTGACACTGCTCTGTTTTCTCACTCATTAGAACCCCCCCCCCCCAACATCACAGGAGTTTTGATATCCACAGTATGTAAGCTCTAACTTCACAGATTCTTACAGATTGCGAGCCAGACGACCTGCTGTCCGGGGCCACACTTTCTCTGTGACATTCTTTTTCACATTTTAACTTTCAATTCTCCATTAATATCACATCCTGACAAATTGTCTACCCATAGGGTTAACTAGGAAGTAATTTGTGGGACTACACCGTGCAACATAAACTTTACATGTTTCTCCCGTCTCAGGTTTGGGGTAATCTGTTTTTGCCCCCATTCCGTCTGATATTTTAATGATGCCACTTCTCTAGGACTGGCTGTAGTGAACCGTGAAGGCTCCGACAAATCCTGTCAACTTAGATGAAGGACTCAGGTCTGATCACAAAATATCAGAGAGTTTCATCAAACATATAATTTGTTGTTTTGTTCCGCCGTTGCGTTCACCTATCCCCGGGTCAATGAATTGCTCCTAGCCGGGGGTGTGGGGCTTCTTGCAGACCTCCGCAACACAGTAAAAACAATACAATGTTTTTGTTTCATGATAATGCAAACGGATCCGTTTTGACTTACATTGAAAGTCAATGGGAGGCGGATCCGTTTTCAATTGCACCATATTGTGTCAGTAAAGTCAGGACGGATCAGTTTGGTGTCCGCCTTCAGAGCGGAATGGAGGCTAAACGGAGGCAAATGGATTCTGAGCGGATCTTTATCCATTCAGAATGCATTGGGGCTGAACTGATCCGTTTTGGACCGCTTGTGAGAGCCTTAAAACGGATCTCACAGGCAGACCCAGAAACGGCAGTGTGAAAGTAGCCTAAGCAAAACATTTGATAAATAAATGTTTGGAAATGAAATCAGTAAAAAATAAAAATCCACTTACAAATGTTTTTACCGCACTTTTCGCTTTATAAGAAGCACCTGATGATAAGACACACCTGGGTTTTTGAGGAAAATTAAGGAAAAAAAAATTTGGAACCAAATGGTGTGCTTTTGGTGGGTTTTGAACTAATGGGGGTCTGTGGATGTTGCGCTGTTATGGGGGATCTGTGGATGACACTGTTATGGGGGATTCGTGGATGATGCACTGTTATGGGGGGAATCTGTGGAGGACACTTTTATTGGGATCTGTGGAGGAAAATGTTGTAGGGTTCTGTGGAGGGTACTTATAAGGGGATCTATGGATGACACACAGTTATGGGGGATCTGTGGAGGACACTGTTATGGGGATCTGTGGAGGACACTGTTGTGGGGATCTGTGGAGGACACTGTTATGAGGATCTGTGGAGAACACACTGTTATTGGGAAAAAAATGTGGGGGGTTTAATCACCACAACCCTGTATTGAACTGGACTTTGTGTGGCTGTAATGGCTCATAACAGGTAGGAACTAGTGTTAGGGACCACTCATGGAGGTGACCTTGACGTGGTGAGTGGCTTATTACTCTTTGGCCAAAATGTACACCAATGCCTCATTCAACATCCAGCATAGAAGCAGGGCAGAGTGCTGGTTGCAGAGTGTGATTGCATTTGTGTTTTTGTGTTTGTAACTGTTATTGGGGTATCTGTGGAGGACACTGTTATGTGGATCTGTAGAGGACACGGTTATGGGGATCTGTAGAGGATACTTATAGGGGGATCTGTGGAGAACACTTATTAGTCATCAGTGGATGACACTGTTATGGAGGATCTGTCCCCAGTCAGAGAAGTCCTCACATACAGGTGAAACTCAAAAAATTAGGGGGCGTTGCCTGGAGCGCACCAGAGCGGACGCATGTTTCTGTAGCTCCGCTTCTCACAGTCTCAAAGCGGCTCATAGGATCCCTCACAGAAGCTATTACTAGCCTAACTTCTCCTCCAATACCTGCAGGATTGAACTCGTCATGCTCAGGATGCCGAGGGGCAAAAGAAGACCAGGAACCCCTGCTAAACTTACAAGCTTCTTCAGTCCGGCATCGCTCCAAAATGGCGCCGGCGCGCGGGAACCTGCATCTCCTACGAGTGAGGAAGCTGCCCCTGCCTTCGGATCTCTCCACAGCTCACCAGCTGACAGCTCACCGTCCTCTGCACAAGGCAAGTCGCATTCCTCCTCTCTATCCCCTGTACTCCCAGAACCTATGGGCACAGGGAAAACCCATAATGCAGACCCTATTACTTTTGAAGCCATGAAAGAGCTACTGTCTGATTTAAAATCTTCATTCAACAATGATCTTAAGACAGCTCTCTCTTCATTAAAGGCAGATATCACTGCCATAGGGGACCGCACTTCTCATCTTGAAGAGAAAATGGAGGAGTTTACAAATGCCCATAACTGCCTTGTAGATGCTCACAACTCTGCCGAAGATGACATAGCTGCTATTAAGTTAAAATTGGCAGACATTGAAGACAGATCCAGAAGGAATAATATCCGTTTTAGGAATATTCCAGAAACAGTTCAAGATGAACAATTGCAGGACTATTTGATTGATCTTTTCTTGGCTCTGCTACCTCAAGCCTCTAACACAGACCTACTAATAGACAGAGTCCATAGACTTCCTAAACCTAAATCTATTCCAGCCTCCCTGCCCAGGGATACTATAGCAAGGATCCATTACTATCATATTAAGGATTCAATCCTCAAGGCTGCAGCCAAGAAGCCAGATCTCCCTGAACGGTTTCAAGAAATATCACTTTTCACTGACCTTTCACCTGCTACTCTTGCTAGACGCAGGGAATTCACTAAAATCACACAAGCACTAAGAGAGCAAAAAATTCTCTACAAGTGGGGCTTCCCAGTGAAACTCATAGTTTACTACAATGGCCGTACTACGGTATTATCCAAGAACGCTCTTACCAAGGATTCAGAAGAACCAAGAAGCCCTCCAAAGAAAAAACACCACACACTGGCCCAGGAATGGACAGTAGTAGGCTCTCCCAAGGCTAATATCTCTCCCAGATAAACAACTATTTTAATTCTGGCTAGTATCTAAATAGTTATTCCAATTTCAGTCTAACCCAAATAGTTCCAGACTGATGTGATAATGTTAGAAGAAAATTCCTCTAACTTTCACCTCCGCCCCCCACGTTATGATAGCGGTCTGAGGTCGCATTGGTTCACTTAGAACCGGACTTTACTATCTCACTTTTATACTTATTATGTTTTTGGTTTTACTCTTGTTGAAAAACATTTATTTGTGGTACATTGGTAACTTATGGAATTTTTCACCTTTGCAGGTACACTTTATATTATATCTCCTCTGTGCATTTCCTTCCTCTAATGCATTATGGTCATACAAATTGCCTCCTTAAATGTTAAGGGCCTTAATAGCCCAGCCAAACGCTCTTTTCTATGGAAGGAAGCCCACAGACTGGGATGTGATATATTCTGCGTTCAAGAAACGCATTTAAATGAAGCAGACAGCTCCAGACTCAGCCACAAGGACTTCCCCACTATTCTATTCTCACATGCCTTTAACAAAAAAAGGGGTGTTCTAATAGCTGTTAAAAAAATCTATCCCCTTCCAAACTCTATCCCTAGACATAGACCCTATGGGTAGATTTATTGATGTTACATGCCTAGTTAATAATTCACCGTATACTATTGTGTCTTTATATGCCCCTAACTCTAGAACTTTAAGTTTTATTATGTCTATCTTGGAGTCTGTCTCAACCCAAAGGAAAGGTTCCACCATCATCTGTGGAGATTTTAACATGGTAATGGACCCTCGCATTGACAAATCTTCTCCCGTAAGTAAAAAAGACAACTACAAACTCAAAGATTTATGTCACAAAGAGGAGCTGTTTGACGCATGGAGGTCGCTTCATGCCTCTGAAACAGACTACTCCTTTTTCTCCAATCCACACAACTCATATTCCCGGATAGACTTATTTTTGGTTGACAAATGGCTACTCCAAAAAGTAGTGGACTCCAAGATTGGCCTGATTACTTGGTCTGATCATGCCCCTATTACCATATCCATTCAAGAAGAGTTCAACATCAAACACTCTTCTCCTTGGAGGTTAAACAACCTTTTATTATCTAACAAACACTACAAGGAATTAATTTCAAAGGCGCTAGCAGAATTTTTCCAACTCAATACCAACCCAGAGATCAGTCCAACAACACTATGGTGTGCTCACAAAGCAGTAATAAGAGGTCTCTTTATTAAATATTCCTCAGAAGAAAAAAAGAAAAGAATGTTTAAACTAGAAGAATTACACAAAAAACTTAGAACCTTGGAAATAGGAAACCAAAAATCCCCTACTCCTCTTATCTCTCAAAAAATCATCAGCACTAGACATGAGATATATCTCCTGATGCAAAATAACTTTGAAAGACACCTCAGACAATCTAAAGCACAATTCTACAGACAAGGAAATAGAGCGTCCAAAATGTTAGCCAACAAACTTAAAAATAAAGCAGCAAACACCCGTATCCCCTTCCTGTGGTCCTCTAATAAGAGCAAAATAATTAATCCCCTTAAAATCGCTGAAGAATTCGCCAATTATTACCACTCCCTGTATAACTTCAAAAATGATCCGAATTACCACCAACCATCCGCAAAGGATATTAACTCCTTTTTAAACAAAATATCACTTCCCCTACTATCCCCATCTCAACTTACACTTTTAAATAAACCCATTTCTTCACAAGAAATACTTGATACAATCTCCACTCTTAAAATAAATAAATCCCCCGGTCCAGACGGCTTTATAAATGAATATTACAAATCTTTCTCCCATATTTTAACTCCCAATTTACTATCCTGCTTTCACTATATGATGCTAGATAAAGGCATCCCCACAGAAATGCTCCAAGCAATAATAATTACCTTACCCAAACCTGGAAAAGCTCCCAACATACCAGCTAATTTAGACCTATTTCCCTCTTAAACACTGACTTAAAATTATTTTCCAAAATCCTAGCTAACCGTCTGGCAGACATACTTCTGCTCTCTTTAAAAAAGGGAGATTCTATAATCAATGGGATACATGGCTGAAAAGCAGCTTTCACACTAATTCCACTATAGCAAATTCTCTAGCCATATAACTAGGCTTCAACTGGTTAATAACAACAGATCACACCCTGCTTATATGGCTTATATTGCTTTTATTTTAATTTTTTTGCTAATCTCTAAATCGAGATATAATATGTACCTGTGAATATCCTCATCATTGTACCACTTTACGTTACGTTACGTTATCCTAAGTTACTATACTGTACTTAATCTTGTCTCTAGCAATACCACTAAATCATTGATCTCCTATGTGAAAGCGTACCTTTTATAAGAGGTATTATCAGTATATCTGGTTCCTTTATTCTGTATTTTACTATCCTATGTCCCTCCCCTCCTACCACCCCCCCTCTCCCTTATCCACATCCTTACCTCCTTATCCGTCCTTCCCTTTTCTATCCCGTCCTCTTCTCCCCCCCCCTTTCCAATCCCCTTCCCCACAATATCCCTTATACTTTGTATGTAATCAAGTCTTGATATGTACTGATGTCATTATACTTTAAAAAAAATTGAAAACCCATTAAATTTCATGTTTAAAAAAAATAAAAATTAGAATATCGGGTAAAAGGTCATTTAAAAGGAGTTGCATTAATGCAACTTTAAATTAGAATATTGTAAAAAGGTTCAATATTCTAGGCTCAAAGTGTCACACTCTAGTCAGCTAATTAATCCATACCCCCTGAGCAAAGGGTATCTGAGATTGTGACTTTGGGGTTTTCATAACCTGTAAGCCATAATCATCCAAATTATAACAAAAAACGGCTTAAAATATCTTGCTTTGCATGTAATGAGTATATCTCATATATTACAAAGAAAAAGGGGGTCAGTCAGCACATCATAATGTGCAGGGGCACATTGCTATGGCTGAAAACAACACTGTAAAACAAAACATGCAATGCAACAGCTCTCTGCAAACCAAATAAAGTACAAAAATGCATAATAATTGCTAGTGCTATGCTATAAATTACAGATGCTTGGCAAACACATTTGAGCCTGTCTGCTGCATGTCAAGGCGATCTCTGTAAGACGGGTTCCTAACTCTAAATTCTACCTGTTATGTGCCATGACGGCTACCATACAATTCAGGGAGTGTACGTTCCACTTGCACGCTGGGCCTGCTTTAATTTCTGTCATATTTCGTGCCAAAATAGCCTCTATTATATCCAAGGAATGCAGGTACCAACCTGAATACCGAGCCCACTTCACACCACTCCTGGTGCCAAATGGCCACCAAAGAATCCAATGAGAGTCCACACTATACCTCTCCTGGTGCCAAATGGCTTCCAGTGAATGAGGGAGAGCAGGCTAAGCTATATACTCACACTAATTAAAATCAGCCTATGGGGCAGACAAATTGGTCAGGAGTGCTCAACTGAGGTTTCAGCCACACCTGGGGTTTTCATAACCTGTAAGCCATAATTAATCATCCAAATTATAACAAAAAAGGACTTGAAATATCTGGCTTTGCATGTAATAAGTCCATCTCATATATTAGTTTCACCTTTTAGTTAGCATTACTGAAATAAATGAAATTTGCACGATATTCAAATTTTTCGAGTTTCACCTGTATAAAGTGTATGCAGCAGCCACTAGCAGTGCTGCTTTGATAAACTACCAGTAATCAGTACTCACTATGCACGCAGCGGGCAAGCTGGCAGAGCACGTCACTCACCCAGTCACACTCTGGCCCCATCCACTTCATTAAAGTGTGCGCTGCCGACCTCTCCACTGTGTGCACAGTAAGTACTGCTTACAGTTAAGTGATTACTGGTAGTTTAGCAAAGCAGGACTGTTAGGGGCTGCTGCATACATTTTACATGTGATTGCTACTCTTACCGAGCCTGGCTTAATGAAGTTTGGTGACTGTGCCAGGACTGGCCTCCAGTGCAACACCTACTACACTAATAGCACCCCTGTTTACATGTCATTAGTACATCGCAGGCCGCTATGCCTATGCAGCACAGCAAGGCCTGCTATATGCCAGCCATGTAATATTGTTCTATTCGCTTTATAAGACGCACAGTCATTTTTCCCCACTTATATAATGGAAAATACGGTATTTATGTAAAAAATTTAACAAAACAATGTACAAACTATAATTGGTATTGCTTTGTCTAAATCATATCCCATATTGTTAATATTGAAATATTGAAAAATCAAAAAGAGGCCAGCATCCCCAGGGTTATCATATTAAAACGTATGTCCTTGTAGGGAAACTATTAGTGTTGAGCGAGCATGCTCGGCCGAACACCACATGTGCTCGAGCCCGATGCTCGAGTCAGTGTATTTAAATCTAATTTAGCCTCTATTTCTATGCAGAAGATCACTGTACAGTGAGGGAATTCCTCAGTGTGAGAAAGTTGCTTAGGAGTCCCTGCTCTGACTACATACATAGCTATGTCCATATATGGAATTAGTGCTTGGGGACACCCCAGTTCATTTAAATCTAATTTAGCCTATATTTCTGAAAAGTTTCTGTCAGGATTTGAACTCACAACCGTTTACATTAGAAGCAAGGCACACAACCGTTTACATTAGAAGCAAGGCACTAAACCACTTAGCTATAATAGCTCCATAATCAATAATTGTAAAAATTGTATGGCACAAAATAAATGTGTAGTTACTAGATAATATATATATATATATATATATATATATATATATATAAATATATATATATATATATATATATATATGTATATATATATAAAACACAAATAGTGCAGCAGCACAGTCAGAGCCAGTGGACTGGGTGCAAATCCCCACAGAGGCAGGCCACTCCTCCACGGTATACAGGAGATGAAAAAACGAGGCAGCACTTCCAGCTTTTGGTGTACGGGTGAAGACCCCAAACTTTAATCCAAGCGACGTTTCGGCCTACTCAATGAGGCCTTTATCAAGCTACATAACAGTGCAAATAACTGGGTATATATACCCACACTACAATACAAGTGAGTGACAATCAGTGGTTACACCTGTTAACAATCAAGTCACATGACCTAAGACTACATCGTCACATGGTGTTCAGACATAATAAACATAATACTTTTGCTCCTTTTGTGCATCAAAAGGTGTTCATCTTATTCATAAGAACATAAGTGATGTGCGCAACAATTACAGTGCATAAACAATACATCATATATAGAGGATCAAAGCCCTTTTTATACAGTGACCATTATGTGATGCAGTACATAAAGAGTTAAAATCATATGCTGCAGTTGCAGCTGTACCATATTAAAAGTTGGACGGAGCTCACCATCTACAGACATTTTACTTGTCCACATCACCATGCTGTCAGCGTTGGCGTCTCCCAGTCGGCGGTGCGCATGCGCCGGACCAGACGGCTCTGGCCGCGCCCCCGACAGCGCCACGCCCCCACGTCACGCTCCAATGGACCGCAGCGTCATCCACCGGAACGCACGCAGGAGCCGCAGCTGCTGGGGGAGGGAGGCCAGACCATGTGGCTCAGTGCACGTCACGTCGCAGGCGGGACCCAGCCGTCACCATGGCGATGTAAACAAGCTTAGACAGGCGGACGAGCCCAGCGCGGCCAGAGCAAGTACATGCGCACAGATCCAGACATAAGAATGTGTTTGGAAATGGCCAAGGGGGAGGAAAATCAAGCCCTAGCCACCAGCTCAAGCGATTATATCATCCCCCTTTGCCATCACCAACTACTTCATGTGGTGTGGCTGTCATGGGACACACTCCTCCCATCAACATACACATATTCAAGATAGCGTGTATGTCAAGTCACTGACCCTCAACTGTGTGGTCAGTAACGCGCATACACCAACAATCAATAAGTACATTATAAAACAGTGTTGGACACATAGTGCAATCATGTAATAGTCCCAGGCCGTCTGACGTCGTCCCGTATGTCTCCACATGTAATTTCAATATCAAATCCATATCCAAAGGACTAGGGTGGCTCCATCCAATACCAAGATAAAAGTTCATCAAGCTAATCAAAACATCCTGGAAAAGAGGAAATACAGTGTCAGTATATAATGGTAGTATATTCAAAAAGCGTGCACTGTTATGTTTCTCCCACACCAGACTCAACGATCGAGAACCCCCCACGTAGATGAGCTACACACATATCCTTTATCCATATAGTTCCCATCTACACTCAGCATTGAGGCCATCTGGCTTCAGTGTGTGTAATCTGTGTATCCACAAGATCTCACGTTGCTTTAACAATTTTTCCCTATTGCCTCCCCTTTTAAGTGGGGGGATGTGGTCAATGACCCTGAATTTAAGATCCTTTTCAAAAAGGATCTTAAATTCAGGGTCATTGACCACATCCCCCCACTTAAAAGGGGAGGCAATAGGGAAAAATTGTTGAAGCAACGTGAGATCTTGTGGATACACAGATTACACACACTGAAGCCAGATGGCCTCAATGCTGAGTGTAGATGGGAACTATATGGATAAAGGATATGTGTGTAGCTCATCTACGTGGGGGGTTCTCGATCGTTGAGTCTGGTGTGGGAGAAACATAACAGTGCACGCTTTTTGAATATACTACCATTATATACTGACACTGTATTTCCTCTTTTCCAGGATGTTTTGATTAGCTTGATGAACTTTTATCTTGGTATTGGATGGAGCCACCCTAGTCCTTTGGATATGGATTTGATATTGAAACTACGTGTGGAGACATACGGGACGACGTCAGATGGCCTGGGACTATTACATGATTGCACTATGTGTCCAACACTGTTTTATAATGTACTTATTGATTGTTGGTGTATGCGCGTTACTGACCACACAGTTGAGGGTCAGTGACTTGACATACACGCTATCTTGAATATGTGTATGTTGATGGGAGGAGTGTGTCCCATGACAGCCACACCACATGAAGTGATTGGTGATGGCAAAGGGGGATGATATAATCGCTTGAGCTGGTGGCTAGGGCTCGATTTTCCTCCCCCTTGGCCATTTCCAAACACATTCTTATGTCTGGATCTGTGCGCATGTACTTGCTCTGGCCGCGCTGGGCTCGTCCGCCTGTCTAAGCTTGTTTACATCGCCATGGTGACGGCTGGGTCCCGCCTGCGACGTGACGTGCACTGAGCCACATGGTCTGGCCTCCCTCCCCCAGCAGCTGCGGCTCCTGCGTGCGTTCCGGTGGATGACGCTGCGGTCCATTGGAGCGTGACGTGGGGGCGTGGCGCTGTCGGGGGCGCGGCCAGAGCCGTCTGGTCCGGCGCATGCGCACCGCCGACTGGGAGACGCCAACGCTGACAGCATGGTGATGTGGACAAGTAAAATGTCTGTAGATGGTGAGCTCCGTCCAACTTTTAATATGGTACAGCTGCAACTGCAGCATATGATTTTAACTCTTTATGTACTGCATCACATAATGGTCACTGTATAAAAAGGGGCTTTGATCCTCTATATATGATGTATTGTATATGCACTGTAATTGTTGCGCACATCACTTATGCTCTTATGAATAAGATGAACACCTTTTGATGCACAAAAGGAGCTAAAAGTATTATGTTTATTATGTCTGAACACCATGTGACGATGTAGTCTTAGGTCATGTGACTTGATTGTTAACAGGTGTAACCACTGATTGTCACTCACTTGTATTGTAGTGTGGGTATATATACCCAGTTATTTGCACTGTTATGTAGCTTGATAAAGGCCTCATTGAGTAGGCCGAAACGTCGCTTGGATTAAAGTTTGGGGTCTTCACCCGTACACCAAAAGCTGGAAGTGCTGCCTCGTTTTTTCATCTCCTGTATATATATATATATATATATATATATATATACATTATATATATATATATGCAGTACAGACCAAAAGTTTGGACACACCTTCTGATTCAAAGAGTTTTCTTTATTTTGATGACTATAAAAATTGTAGATTCATACTGAAGGCATCAAAACTATGAATTAACACATGTGGAATTATATACATAACAAAAAAGTGTGAAACAACTGAAAATATGTCATATTCTAGGTTCTTCATAGTAGCCACCTTTTGCTTTGATTACTGCTTTGCACACTCTTGGCATTCTCTTGATGAACTTCAAGAGGTAGTCACTTGAAATGGTCTTCCAACAGTCTTGAAGGAGTTCCCAGAGATGCTTAGCACTTGTTGGCCCTTTTGCCTTCACTCTGCGGTCCAGCTCACTCCAAACCATCTTGATTGGGTTCAGGTCCGGTGACTGTGGAGGCCAGGTCATCTGGCGCAGCACCCCATCAATCTCCTTCATGGTCAAATAGCCCTTACACAGCCTGGAGGTGTGTTTGGGGTCATTTTCCTGTTGAAAAATAAATGATGGTCCAACTAAACGCAAACCGGATGGAATAGCATGCCGCTGCAAGATGCTGTGGTAGCCATGCTGGTTCAGTATGCCTTCAATTTTGAATAAATCCCCAACAGTGTCACCAGCAAAGCACCCCCACACCATCACACCTCCTCCTCCATGCTTCACGGTGGGAACCAGGCATGTAGAGTCCATCCGTTCACCTTTTCTGCGTCGCACAAAGACACGGTGGTTGGAACAAAATCTCAAATTTGGACTCATCAGACCAATGCACAGATTTCCACTGGTCTAATATCCATTCCTTGTGTTCTTTAGCCCAAACAAGTCTCTTCTGCTTGTTGCCTGTCCTTAGCAGTGGTTTCCTAGCAGATATTCTACCATGAAGGCCTGATTCACAAAGTCTCCTCTTAACAGTTGCTCTAGAGATGTGTCTGCTGCTAGAACTCTGTGTGGCATTGACCTGGTCTCTAATCTGAGCTGCTGTTAACCTACGATTTCTGAGGCTGGTGACTCGGATGAACTTATCCTCTGCAGCAGAGGTGACTCTTGGTCTTCCTTTCCTGGGGCGGTCCGCATGTGAGCCAGTTTCTTTGTAGCTCTTGATGGTTTTTGTGACTGCACTTGGGGACACTTTCAAAGTTTTCTCACTTTTTCTGACTGACTGACCTTCATTTCTTAAAGTAATGATGGCCACTCGTTTTTCTTTACTTAGCTGTTTTTTTCTTGCCATAATACAAATTCTAACAGTCTATTCAATAGGACTATCAGCTGTGTATCCACCTGACTTCTCCACAACATAACTGATGGTCCCAACCCCATTTATAAGGCAAGAAATCCCACTTATTAAACCTGACAGGGCACACCTGTGAAGTGAAAACCATTTCAGGTGACTCCCTCTTAAAGCTCATCAAGAGAATGCCAAGAGTGCGCAAAGCAGTAATCAAAGCAAAAGGTGGCTACTTTGAAGAACCTAGAATATGACATATTTTCAGTTGTTTCACATGTTTTTGTTATGTATATAATTCCACATGTGTTAATTTATAGTTTTGATGCCTTCAGTGTGAATCTACAATTTTCATAGTCATGAAAATAAAGAAAACTCTTTGAATGAGAAGGTGTTCAAACTTTTGGTCTGTTCAAGTTAAGGCTCAAAGTGGCAGACCAAGAAAAATCTCGGATAGACAGAAGCGATGAATGGTGAGAACAGTCAGAGTCAACCCACAAACCAGCACCAAAGACCTATAACATCATCTTGCTGCAGATGGAGTCACTGTGCATCGTTCAACCATTCGGCGCACTTCACACAAGGAGATGCTGTATGCGAGAGTGATGCAGAGGAAGCCTTTTCTCCGCCCACAGAAAAAAAAAGCGCGTCGCTTGAGGTGGGCTAAAGCATATTTGGACAAACCAGCTTAATTTTAGAATAAGATGCTGTGGACTGATGAAACTAAAATTTAGTTATTTGGCCATAACAAGGGGCGTTATGCATGGAGGAAAAATAACACAGCATTCCAAAAAAAACACCTGCTGCCTACAGTAAAATATGGTGGTGGGTCCATCATGCTGTTGGGCTGTGTGGCCAGTGCAGGGACTGGGAATCTTGTCAAAGTTGAGGGACGCATGGATTCCACTAAGTATCAGCAGATTCTGGAGACCAATGTTCAAGAATCAGTGACAAAGCTGAACCTGTGACGGGGCTGGATCTTTCAACAAGACAACGACCCTAAACACTGCTCAAAATCCACTAAGGCATTTATGCAGAGGAACAAGTATAATGTTCTAGAATGGCCATCTCAGTCCCCAGACCTGAATATAATTGAAAATCTGTGGTGTGACTTAAAGAGAGCTGTCCATGCTCGGAAGCCATCAAACCTGAATGAACTAAAGATGTTTTGTAAAGAGGAATGGTCCAAAATACCTACAACCAGAATCCAGACTCTCATTGGAACCTACAGGAGGTGTTTAGAGGCTGTAATTTCTGCAAAAGGAGGATCTACTAAATATTGATTTCATTTTTGTGGTGCCCAAATTTATGCACCTACCTAATTTTGTTTAAACAATTATAGTACACTTTCTGTAAATCCAATAAACTTCATTTCACTTCTCAAATATCACTGTGTGTGTCTCCTATATGAAAAATGTAACTGACAACCAACGATTTATACAGGAAAATTATGACGATTAAAATGGTTGCCCAAACTTTTGCATCCCACTGTATATATCAGAAGTAGGGTTATATATACAGTCACAACATTTTTGGCTCTATACACCACCACAATGGTTTTGAAATGTAACAAACAAGATGTGCTTTAACTTCAGACTGTCAGCTGTAATTTGAGGGTATTTACATCCAAATCAGGTTAACAGTGTATGAATTACAACAGTTTGCATATGTGTCTACCACTTGTTAAGGGACCAAAACTAATGGGTAGAGATAGCCTTGCGGTTCGCCCAGCGGTCGGTTCGTGGTGAACTTTGTTTGTTCGTTGTTCGCCGAACAAGCCAACATATGGAGATATTTATGTCCGCCATATTCTTTTACATTGTGAAGAACTTTGACCCATGACACATCCATCAAGTGGTATAGGACAGCCAATTGAGACATTTCAGCACATGGACTTCAGCACATGGACTTACAATTGAGACATTTCAGCACAAGGACAGCCAATTGAGACATTTCAGCACTGGTGTGAAAGACCAGTGGCCCCCAAAACCACATATAGAAGCGGGGTGTTATATAAGAATATACTTTTCAAATAGTGTATTTGGGTACTGCAGAAATGTATCCGCTTTCACTGTGTTACCTCTGCTACACACAGTGAGAAAATTTACAGGAATTTTATTTTTTTTTTACAACTGCTGTCATAGACCAGTGGCCCCCCAAAACGACATATTGAAGTGGGGTGTTATATAAGAATATACTTTTCAAATAGTGCATTCTTGTACTGCAGAAATGTAGCCTCTTTCACTGCGTTACCTCTGCTACACACAGCAAGAAAATTTAAAGGATTTTTATTTATTTTTTTAATAACTGGTGTGATAGACCAGTGGCCCCCCAAAACGACATATTGAAGCGGGGTGTTATATAAGAATATACTTTTAAAATAGTGTATTCTTGTACTGCAGAATTTTGGCCTCTTTCACTGCATTACCTCTGCTACACACAGTGAGAAAATGTACATTTCAAAAAAATAAATAAAAAAATGGTGTGATAGACCAGTGGCCCCCTAAAAAAACATATTAAAGCGGGGTGTTATATAAGAATATACTTTTCAAATAGTGTATTCTTATACTGCAGAAATGTAGCCTCTTTCACTGCATTACCTCTGCTACACACAGTGAGAAAATGTACAGGATTTTTTTTATTATAACCGGTGTGATAGACCAGTGGCCCCCCAAAACGACATATTGAAGCGGGGTGTTATATACCTTCTTCCACATACACTGTGCTTCCCTAGAGACTTTTTTTGCAGGGTCATTTAAAAAATGACAGGCAGATAAAAAGGCAGGTACGACAGAGGTTCACGTTCCAGCAGGACAATGCCCCCAAACACACTGCTAAAGCAACAATTGAGTGGTTTAAAGGGAAACATGTAAATGTGTTGGAATGGCCTAGTCAAAGCCCAGATCTCAATCCAATAGAAAATCTGTGGTCAGACTTAAAGATTGCTGTTCACAAGCCCAAACCATCCAAACCATACAATTGGAAGGAGCTGGAGCAGTTTGCAAGGAGGAATGGGCAAAGATTGCGGCAAAAGGTGGAGCTACAAAGTATTGACTTTAGGGGGTGAATAGTTATGCACATTGATCTTTTCTGTTATCTTGTCCTATTTGTTTTATGCTTTACAATTAACCAATTTAAAAAAAAGGTCTAAGTTTTGGGCATCCTCAAACAATCGATGTTAATTCCAGGATGTGAGACAAAAAAAAGAACAAGGTCAAGGGGGGTGAATACTTTTGCTTTGGACTGTATACATTACAGAGTGTTGGCAAAACATACAAAAGTTATTTACGCATCTACCTGGGATTCCTGGATTCTGTCTGCGCTTCATGTCTGACCATTTTTTAATGATGGCCAGACATCGATGTTTGAGACCCATTTTGCATCAGACCTCAAATGCCAGCTCCAGCACAATCCGCTGTTTCTTGGCTTGAGACCGGGTGCGGTTGTATCCCCGCCCCAACATCTGCTGCAAGATAAAAATACAAGCATATAATCCCAATTTTTAACAATAATAGCATTTAAAATATTTTTTTCAAGTAAACTGCAAAAAGTATTTAAGTCTTTGAAGTGAATAAATAAATAACTTGACT
Organism: Bufo gargarizans; assembly: GCF_014858855.1. Taxonomy (NCBI): domain Eukaryota; kingdom Metazoa; phylum Chordata; class Amphibia; order Anura; family Bufonidae; genus Bufo; species Bufo gargarizans. The sequence continues at coordinate 167,062,064 of NC_058085.1, read as the reverse complement.
AGAAAAGTTGCCAGTAAGAACAATCATATAAATATGGCACCCAAATTATGAGAAACAATAATTGAATAATGGGGAAACCTTAACCCCTTAGTGACCACCCATACACCTTTTTACGGCCACTATGGGGCCTTAGGCTGGGCCGCCGCGTTTTTACGGCGGCCCAGTCTAAGCGCTGCGCGGCTCCCCCCTGTCATTGATCACCCCCCTGTAAGGCTCCATTCAGACGTCCGTATGCGTTTTGCGGATCCGATCCATGTATCCGTGGATCCGTAAAAATCATACAGACGTCTGAATGGAGCCTTACAGGGGGGTGATCAATGACAGGGGGGTGATCACCCCATATAGACTCCCTGATCACCCCCCTGTCATTGATCACCCCCTGTAAGGCTCCATTCAGACATTTTTGGGCCCAAGTTAGCGGAAATTATTATTATTATTTTTTTCTTACTAAGTCTCATATTCCACTAACTTGTGTCAAAAAATAAAATCTCACATGAACTCACCATACCCCTCACGGAATCCAAATGCGTAAAATTTTTTAGACATTTATATTTCTGACTTCTCACGCTTTCGGGCCCCTAAAATGCCAGGGCAGTATAAATACCCCACAAGTGACCCCATTTCGGAAAGAAGACACCCCAAGGTATTCCGTGAGGGGCATATTGAGCCCATGAAAGATTTAAATTTTTGTCCCAAGTTAGCGGAAAGGGAGACTTTGTGAGAAAGTACAAAAAAAAAATCAATTTCCGCTAACTTGTGCCAAAAAAAAAAAAATTCTATGAACTCTCCATGCCCCTCATTGAATACCTTGGGGTGTCTTCTTTCCAAAATGGGGTCACATGTGGGGTATTTATACTGCCCTGGCTTTTTAGGGGCCCGAAAGAATGAGAAGAAGTCTGGGATCTAAATGTCTAAAAATGCCCTCCTAAAAGGAATTTGGGCCACTTTGCGCATCTAGGCTGCAAAACAGTGTCACACATCTGGTATCGCCGTACTCAGGAGAAGTTGGGGAATGTGTTTTGGGGTGTCATTTTACAAATACCCATGCTGGGTGAGATAAATATCTTGGTCAAATGCCAACTTTGTATAAAAAAATTGGAAAAGTTGTCTTTTGCCAAGATATTTCTCTCACCCAGCATGGGTATATGTAAAATGACACCCCAAAACACATCACGGAGCCTTGTCTCGTCATTGGGGGGATTCCCTGTATGCTGTTGGAGACTGATTGCCAGGAGTGTAAGCTGACTGAATGCTTTTCCTGTTCGTCTGCTGGCAGCTATTTGCGAGGTTCCAGTTTGGAGTGCTATTTTGTATCCAGTTCGGGAGGTTGGTGTTCTGCAGTAGCTGTGCTACTCACCCAGCATGGGTATATGTAAAATGACACCCCAAAACACATTGCCCAACTTCTCCTGAGTACGGCAATACCAGATGTGTGACACTTTTTTGCCGCCTAGGTGGGCAAAGGGGCACACATTCCAAAGTGCACCTTTCGGATTTCACCGGTCATTTTTTACACATTTTGATTTCAAACTACTTCACACACATATGGGCCCCTAGAATGCAAGGGCAGTATAACTACCCCACAAGTGACCCCATTTTGGAAAGAAGACACCCCAAGGTATTCCATGAGGGGCATGGCGAGTTCCTAGAATTTTTTATTTTCTGTCAGAAGTTAGCGGAAAATGATGATTTTTTTATTTCTTACAAAGTCTCATATTCCACTAACTTGTGACAAAAAATTAAAAATTCTAGGAACTCGCCATGCCCCTCATGGAATACCTTGGGGTGTCTTCTTTCCAAAATGGGGTCACTTATGGGGTAGTTATACTGCCCTGGCAATTTAGGGGCCCAAATGTGTGAGAAGTACTTTGCAATCAAAATGTGTAAAAAATGGCCTGCGAAATCCGAAAGGTGCACTTTGGAATGTGTGCCCCTTTGCCCACCTTGGCTGCAAAAAAGTGTCACACATGTGGTATCGCAGTACTCAGGAGAAGTTGGGCAATGTGTTTTGGGGTGTCATTTTACATATACCCATGCTGGGTGAGAGAAATATCTTGCCAAATGCCAACTTTGTATGAAAAAATGGGAAAAGTTGTCTTTTGCCAAGATATTTCTCTCACCCAGCATGGGTATATGTAAAATCACACCCCAAAACACATTCCCCAACTTCTCCTGAGTACGGCGATACCAGATGTGTGACACTTTTTTGCCGCCTAGGTGGGCAAAGGGGCACATATTCCAAAGTGCACCTTTCGGATTTCACCGGTCATTTTTTACAGATTTTGATTGCAAACTACTTCTCACACATATGGGCCCCTAAACTGCCAGGGCAGTATAACTACGCCACAAGTGACCCCATTTTGGAAAGAAGACACCCCAAGGTATTCCCTGAGGGGCATGGCGAGTTCCTAGAATTTTTTATTTTTTGTCACAAGTTAGTGGAATATGAGACTTTGTAAGAAAAAACAAAACAAAAACATCATTTTCCGCTAACTTGTGACAAAAAATAAAAAGTTCTATGAACTCATTATGCCCATCAGCGAATACCTTAGGGTGTCTACTTTCTGAAATGGGGTCATTTGTGGGGTTTTTCTACTGTCTGGGCATTGTAGAACCTCAGGAAACATGACAGGTGCTCAGAAAGTCAGAGCTGCTTCAAAAAGCGGAAATTCACATTTTTGTACCATAGTTTGTAAACGCTATAACTTTTACCCAAACCATTTTTTTTTTCCCAAACATTTTTTTTTTAATCAAAGACATGTAGAACAATAAATTTAGCGAAAAATTTATATATGGATGTCTTTTTTTGGCGCAATTTTACAGCTGAAAGTGAAAAATGTCATTTTTTTGCAAAAAAAATCGTTACATTTCGATTAATAACAAAAAAAGTAAAAATGTCATCAACAATGAAATACCACCAAATGAAAGCTCTATTAGTGAGAAGAAAAGGAGGTAAAATTCATTTGGGTGGTAAGTTGCATGACCGAGCGATAAACGGTGAAAGTAGTGTAGTGCAGAAGTGTAAAAAGTGGCCTGGTCATTAAAGAGGTTTCAGCTAGCGGGGTTGAAGTGGTTAAATTCTGACAAAGCTGGGCAGATGTGGAGACAATGTTTTGTCTCATGATGTGATGAAAACAAGTGAAAAGACCTTTTGTCCCAAGTTAGCGGAAAGGGAGACTTTGTGAGAAAGTACAAAAAAAAAAAATCTATTTCCGCTAACTTGTGCCAAAAAAAAATAAAAAATTATGAACTCTCCATGCCCCTCATTGAATACCTTGGGGTGTCTTCTTTCCAAAATGGGGTCACATGTGGGGTATTTATACTGCCCTGGCTTTTTAGGGGCCCGAAAGAATGAGAAGAAGTCTGGGATCTAAATGTCTAAAAATGCCCTCCTAAAAGGAATTTGGGCCACTTTGCGCATCTAGGCTGCAAAACAGTGTCACACATCTGGTATCGCCGTACTCAGGAGAAGTTGGGGAATGTGTTTTGGGGTGTCATTTTACAAATACCCATGCTGGGTGAGATAAATATCTTGGTCAAATGCCAACTTTGTATAAAAAAATTGGAAAAGTTGTCTTTTGCCAAGATATTTCTCTCACCTAGCATGGGTATATGTAAAATGACACCCCAAAACACATTCCCCAACTTCTCCTGAGTACGGCGATACCAGATGTGTGACACTTTTTTGCCGCCTAGGTGGGCAAAGGGGCACACATTCCAAAGTGCCCCTTTCGGATTTCACCGGTCATTTTTTACACATTTTGATTTCAAACTACTTCACACACATATGGGCCCCTAGAATGCCAGGGCAGTATAACTAACCCACAAGTGACCCCATTTTGGAAAGAAGACACCCCAAGGTATTCCGTGAGGGGCATGGCGAGTTCCTAGAATTTTTTATTTTCTGTCAGAAGTTAGCGGAAAATGATGATTTTTTTTTTCTTACAAAGTCTCATATTCCACTAACTTGTGACAAAAAATTAAAAATTCTAGGAACTCGCCATGCCCCTCACGGAATACCTTGGGGTGTCTTCTTTCCAAAATGGGGTCACTTATGGGGTAGTTATACTGCCCTGGCAATTTAGGGGCCCAAATGTGTGAGAAGTACTTTGCAATCAAAATGTGTAAAAAATGGCCTGCGAAATCCGAAAGGTGCACTTTGGAATGTGTGCCCCTTTGCCCACCTTGGCTGCAAAAAAGTGTCACACATGTGGTATCGCAGTACTCAGGAGAAGTTGGGCAATGTGTTTTGGGGTGTCATTTTACATATACCCATGCTGGGTGAGTAGCACAGCTACTGCAGAACACCAACCTCCCGAACTGGATACAAAATAGCACTCCAAACTGGAACCTCACAAATAGCTGCCAGCAGACGAACAGGAAAAGCATTCAGTCAGCTTACACTCCTGGCAATCAGTCTCCAACAGCATACAGGGAATCCCCCCAATGACGAGACAAGGCTCCGTGATCAGGGTCAAGCAGTGGTCTGAAGTGCTGGCACACCCAGCCTGGTTTTTATTAGTTGTTGCAAATACAGGACAGATACAACACATCCCCACAATGCATCATGGTTTCCTCCTCTCTGTCCCGGAGACAACCGAGACCAATCCAATTATCTCTCAGGACAAAGGGGAGATCGCCAATACACATGTGGAGACAACAGGACAGACATCACCATTTAAACACACAATGGGACAATAGAAACACACCCACACAAAATCCTCCCCTCTGCCGATGATGATTATTTGAACACAATGGGCGAATATAATTATCAAAGGCAGAGAAATATAGTTTTATAAAACATATCACAGGAACCCCAAAACATGCAATAACCCCATAACCAATATATCCTCGAACCGGGGGATCTGGGTGAACCACATGTCCAAAATTCACCCACATCCGTTCAGTAGTTTGGAAGATACAGTTACACTGAAAATATACAAGTTATACCGAAAATAGTCACTAATAAATGTGTCCCCTGTTTGGTAGTTTCAAACTACTGAATGATGTCTCTGTGCACCAAATACAGGCAAGATAGCACCGTGTTGAAAAGTCAGAACAGTGTCTGTGAGCTAAAATGGCCGCTATCTATTGTTCTCACCATGTGCTTCATCCAAGCAAGTAAGGCAAAGGATGCAATCCAGGGACAGAGGGCTCCGTCCCAAGTGCCTTAAGACCCAATAACTTAAGGGACCATAATCCCAGGGCAGGAGGCTGGTAAACAGCCCCCTCCAAAACACCGTGGCGAGGTTGGTTTCGCCACACCAATTTTCCTCACTTTAGGGGAATAAAAATTCCTTCCCGAGTCCAATCAGGCAATCAGAATAAATCCCTGGATCAACGATCTCTCTCTAGTAGCTATATCCTGTAATATTATTACGCTCCAGAAATACATCCAGGCCCCTCTTGAATTCCTTTATTGTACTCACCATCACCACCTCCTCAGGCAGAGAGTTCCATTGTCTCACTGCTCTTACCGTAAAGAATCCTCTTCTATGTTTGTGTACAAACCTTCTTTCCTCCAGACGCAGAGGATGTCCCCTCGTCACAGTCACCGTCCTGGGAATGAATAGATGATGGGATAGATCTCTGTACTGACCCATGATATATTTATACATATTAATTAGATCTCCTCTCAGTCGTTATTTTTCTAAAGTGAATAACCCTAATTTTGATAATCTTTCAGGGTACTGTAGTTGCCCCATTCCAGTTATTACTTTAGTTGCCCTCCTCTGGACCCTTTCCAGCTCTGCTATGTCTGCTTTGTTCACTGGAGCCCAGAACTGTACACAGTACTCCATGTGTGGTCTGACTAATGATTTGTAAAGTGGTAGGACTATGTTCTCATCACGGGCATCTATGCCCCTTTTGATGCAACCCATTATCTTATTGGCCTTGGCAGCAGCTGCCTGACACTGTTTTTTGCAGCTTAGTTTGCTGTTTATTAAAATTCCTAGATCTTTTTCCATGTCAGTGTTACCGAGTGTTTTACCATTTAATAAGTACGGGTGACTTGCATTATTCCTTCCCATGTGCATAACTTTACATTTGTCAGTGTTAAACCTCATCTGCCACTTATCTGCCCAAGCCTTCAATCTATCCAGATCGCTCTGTAGTAGTATACTGTCCTCTTCAGTGTTAATTACTTTACACAGTTTAGTGTCATCTGCGAAAATTTATATTTTACTATGCAAGCCTTCTACAAGATCATTAATAAATATATTGAAGAGAATAGGGTTCAATACTGACCCCTGAGGTACTCCACTAGTGACAGTGACCCAATCTGAGTATTTACCATTAATAACCACCCTCTGTTTTCTATCATTGAGCCAGTTACTTACCCACTTACAGACGTTTTCTCCCAGTCCGAGCATTCTCATTTTATATACTAACCTTTTATGTGGTACAGTGTCAAATGCTTTGGAGAAGTCCAGATACACGACATCCATTGATTCGCCGCTGTCAAGTCTAGAACTTACCTCCTCAAAGAAACTGATTAAATTTGTTTGACATGATAGATCCCTCACAAAGCCATGCTGATATGGCGTTATTTGCTTATTTCCGTTAAGATGCTCTAACATAGCATCTCTCAGAAAACCTTCAAACAGTTTACCCACAACAGATGTTAAACTTACCGGCCTATAGTTTCCAGGCTCTGTTTTTGGACCCTTTTTGAATATTGGCACCACATTTGCCATGCGCCAATCCTGTGGGACATTCCCTGTCAGTATAGAGTCCGCAAATATCAGAAATAAGGGTCTGGCTACGACATTACCTAATTCCTTTAGGATACGGGGGTGTATGCCATCCGGTCCTGGCGATTTGTCTATTTTAATCTTTTTAAGTCGCTGTTGCACTTCTTCCTGGGTCAGACAGGACACTTTTAATAGGGAATTTATTTCAACATTCGGCATGTCATCTGACAGTTTATTTTCCTCAGTGAATACATTGGAGAAAAAAATATTTAACAGCTTTGCTTTCTCCTCATCGCTCTCTGCGACTCCCCCCTCATTACTCTTTAACGGGCCGACACCTTCAGATTTATACTTTTTGACATTTATATAATTGAAGAACATTTCAGGGTTAGTTTTACTCTCTTTGGCAATTACTCTCTCAGTCTCTAGTTTGGCCGCTTTTATTATTATTTTTTTTTATTTACATTTTTATTGTAAATTTCACAGTGTAACAGGAAATAACAAGGTATCAAGGTGAAGGCTCGCAGGCCTCGCCATTATAGTAATAAGTACAGGATAGATATGAAATTGGACTGAGTACCAACACAATGCACAAATATGCTTAAGGGTACACGACAATCACTGGCACTCTGGAAAGAATTCCCAATAGGTGCGACATTCAAGAGGTTGAAAAGACGGTTACCTAGAAGAGACCATAAGGCCAAACCAAGAAGTGTGTTTATCTATTAATCGGGATGTGAGGTTTCCCTAAAGGCAATTATGGCGTGGTGAGTATTGATGATTGATAGTTACCAAAGTGTAATTGTTGAATTAGGTATCCAGCCGAAAGCTAAGATTTAGGGGATCTATGTTTAGCCCACAGTGACCACTTTTTGAGGAAAGACAAGTGTGTACGAGATTCCCAGGATGATAGTTCCTCAAACCTGAAGATCTGGTCAATTTTTTGAGTCCAATGTTCCAAAGTAGGGACAGTGGGTTGAAGCCATAGCTTAGGGAGTTGAAGTCTAGCCGCCAATAACATCTGCGTGAATACATAAGGTAATTTTGCAGTCCCCTTTTCTTGCGTGAATGAGAGGAGAGCTATTTGCGGAGAAGGTTGGATCATTGTGCCACAAACGCTGTTTGCGATAGAAAAAACTTCACACCACCATCTCTGAAAGAGAGGGCACGTCCACCAAATATGGAGGAAGGTTCCTCTCTCTCCAAGGCACCTCCAGCACGTGTCAGAAGCCCCTCTAGCAAATCTCGCTATCTTATCAGGTGTATTGTACCATCTTGTAAGGATCTTGTAACTGTTCTCCTGAATTCTGACACAGCGGGAGGCACGGTGGGGGGTATCGAGAAATTTAGGTATAGAATCAAATGGGACTGTGATTTTTAAATCTGATTCCCATTGCGTGACGAAGGGTGGTTTGGCCAACATGGGAGGTAGTCGCAGTTTGCTATATATTCGTGAAGTAAGTTTTCTAGGTAGAGGTTGTGAAGCAATCAAAGCCTCTATCCAAACTAAGGGACGAAGGAGATCTCCCACTTTAATATGCAGTTTTAGGAAGGCCCTGAGATAAGCGATTGCAATGAAATCTCGAGGATGAGGGTTAAGCAGGGCGTTTGTGTCATTTAGATCCATCCATACTCCAGAAGGAAGCACCAAGGAGATTAAAGGAGCAGTAGAAGACATCAGTTCTGTTGAAGAAGCTTCCCTTAGAGCAGAAGGGGCTGTATTCAATACATCTGCTACTGTCAGTGTGGGCGAGGGGAATGGGATGGAACAGTGTGTGGAGGATAGCCACTTCCATGCTTCCAGCGTGGCTCTGATAATTGGGTATTGAGACATGTGACCCAGAGAAACCATCTCTTGGCCCAAAAGAAGTGCTTTAGCTGATCTATTCAGAATTCCCAGTTCCATCTGAACCACTGTGGAGGATGTAGGCGTGCTCAGCCAGGCTAATGCTCGTGAGATAAGGATGGCCCTCCCATACAACTCCGGGTTTGGTAAGCCTATTCCCCCAGCGTGTCTGGGCTTTGTGAGAAGTGTAGTGGAGAGTCTCGCCTTCCTTCCGTTCCAAATGAAGGACCTGAACTTTTTCATAATAGAAATGTAGTAGTGTTTGGGGACTGAAATGGGAAGAACCTGTTGCAAATATGTGAGTCTGGGGAGTATTAGGGAAGATAGAAGGTTTTTTCGACCAAACCAGGAGAGAGTTGGGTTGGACCTAGCTAAGTTGTCAATAGTACTAATAATCAACTTTTTTAAGGGAATATAGTTAAGAGAAAATAGTTCCGTTATTTCTGGACTAATTTTAACCCCTAGATATGTGATGTTGGGGGAGGACCAATTAAATGGAGAGTTTTGCATTAGTAGGCGTTTTGTTGCCTGAGGAACACCGAAGCATAGGACTAATGATTTACTAGCATTAATTTTAAAGTCTGACATCATACTATATGTTTTCAAGTGGGACTGGATTCGGGGGAGGGACGCTTTTGGATTATTCGTCATTATGAGTACGTCATCCGCAAATGCGGCTATTTTCTGTTCCCTACCTCCCAAACATAGACCCCCTATCTCCTGGTCCAATCTTATATTTGCTAGGAGCGGCTCTAAAGCCAGGACGAACAAGAGGGGTGATAATGGGCAACCCTGGCGAGTCCCATTTCTAATAGGAAAGGGAGATGATTTGGTACCATTTACTAATACTGAAGCTGTTGCTTGTTCGTACATTGAGAAAACTGCTTTAGTAAAGGAGTCGGGTAGGCCAAATCCGGGAAGCACTTGTTGTAGGTATAACCAATTGACCCTATCAAATGCTTTTTCAGCGTCTGTGCTGAGTAGAAGCAGGGGGGAGGAAACTCGTTTGGCATGACAAAGGGTATTAATCACCCTTGTAGTATTGTCCTTCCCTTCCCTGTTACGGACAAAGCCTACCTGATCTCCATGAACAAGTTGAGGAAGAAGAATAGCTAGTCTGTTGGCTAACATCTTGGCCAGGAGCTTAAGGTCTATGTTTAGGAGGGATATGGGTCTATAGTTGGAGCAAAGGCTGGCGTCTTTCCCTTCTTTGGGGATGAGAGTAATATGGGCCGCCGTCATATCTCTCGATAGTGGGACTCCCTCAAGGGTCTGGTTACAAACTTCCAAAAGATGGGGAAGAAGGAGATTCTGGAACATTTTGTAATATGCTAATGGAAGGCCATCAGGGCCCGGGCTCTTGCCTGTCGGCATTTGGTTCATTGCTGTTTTAAGCTCAGTCAATGAAAAGGGGGCTGTGAGACTCGACTTCTGTTCTAGGTCAATGGTAGGAAGTTTAGCTGCTTCCAGGAAGGAGGATATAACATTAGCCCGAGTTGCTGTTTCAGTTGTTGAGGGAAGATTATATAGCTCATTATAAAATGAGCGAAATTGGGCTGCGATTTGGTTAACCGAGAAAATGGGGGTCCCACCATGTGAGGACAACTGATGGACAAAGTTCGCTGACCTCCTCCCTTTAACCCTATTCATTACAAACTTGGTGGCTTTATCCCCATGTGCGAAGAATTTGTGTTGAGAGCTCATGTGGTATTTTGCTGCTCTATTGGCTAATAGGGATCTAAGTTTAGCTCTGTATTCTGACAACTTTTGAAATTGGGTGTCAGTGGGGTTGGCTTTATGGTAGGACTCTAAGATCTGAATGTTTTTCAGGGTATCATCTACTTCCCTTTCTCTTTTTTTCTTGAGGTGTGTGCCGATACTAATGAATTGTCCTCTCACAACAGGTTTATGTGCATCCCAGAGGGTGTTGGCCGTGATATCAGGGCTTTTGTTTAGGGAGAAATATTCTGTGATGTGCTTAGAAATCCGGTCGATCGAGTCCTGAAAACCTAGAAGAGTTTCGTTCAGGCGCCAGTTAAAGCACGAGGGCGTTTCATTTGGGGCTATGACTGAAATATATATTGGGGAGTGATCTGACACATGTATGGCACCAATGCTAGCCTCTCTGCACAGGTGTATGTGTTCCTTGGAGATGAAGAGGTAATCTAATCTGTGGTAAGTTTTATGTGTCGGGGAATAGAACGTAAACTCTAGTGCGCTCGGGTGGAGAGAGCGCCATACATCCACCAAATGTAGATCCCAGAGGGTATTTCTAATATGCTTTAGGGATTTTCTGGAATGAGACGATTTATGAGAGGAAACGTCTAATTGCGGATACAGAGCGACATTTAAGTCACCCCCGGCGATTACTATACCCTCTTTAAAGGAGTCTATAATGGGAAAGATTTCAGAAAACCAATGGGCTTGATTGGAATTAGGAGCGTACAGATTAATAAAAGTATACGTTTGTGGTCCTATGGTGCCTTTGAGTAGGACATATCTGCCTGCTGGGTCTAGGATCTGGCTGGTGAATTTGAAAGGGATTTTCCCCTGAAGCCCTATGCTAACCCCACTGGAGGCCGAGGAGTCGCTCCCACAGTGGTACCAATTGGAGAAGTGAGAGAACCGCATGTCCGGGTAGTGGTTGAAGCGGAAATGTGTCTCCTGGAGAAAGATCACACCAGCCCCGGCTTTTCTTAGAATGGCAAAGATTTGGCTCCGTTTAGAAGGGGAGTGGAAGCCTTTGACATTGTAAGAGGCCACTAATATGTCAGCCATTATTTATGGGGTGTGTGGGTTTACTTTATTTGTTTTTTACATGTTCTATTTTTTTCCTTATAGTTTTTCAGTGCTTCCGTGCTACCTTCCTGTTTTAGTGTTTTATATGCTTTCTTTTTGTCATGTATTGCTTTCTTTACAGTTCTGTTTATCCACATTTGTTTCTTTTTGTTCCTTAACCTTTTATTCCCATACGGTATGTACCTCTCACAATAAGATTTTAGGATGCTTTTAAAGATATCCCATTTTGTGGCTGTATTTTTATTTGTGAGGACTTTATCCCATTTAGTTAGGCCTATGGCCTCTCTTAGTTGGCTAAATTTAGCTTTTTTGAAGTTTGGTATTTTTGTTCCTCCCTGTAGAAACGCTCTTTTGAATGATAATTGGAAGGTTATTACTTTGTGGTCACTATTTCCCAGGTGTCCCCCAACCTGCACGTCTGTTGTTCTGTCAGGCCTATTGGTTAATACTAAGTCCAGTATTGCTGTCCCTCTAGTCGGGTCCTGAACCAGTTGGGAGAGGTAATTGTCTTTGGTTATTGTTATTTGGTTATTGTAAATAAATACACAGGATGGCATTTATGTTAGCCCATTAGAGACAGTAGCAGGGTGTAGGAATGGTAATACTACTCTGGGGAATTACACTTAAGGTGGGCTAACCCCAGCGTTATGCTGGTTTTTCGTCTTTCGACCAACGGATTGGCCTGACGTTTCTTTGGAACAGAAACAAATGTTTATATTTAATTTAACCTACACTTCAATGGAGAATGGATGTCATTGTATTGACATTTGTTTGCTCCAATTTCATCTGAAATCTGTGGGTTAAAAATTTTAATTTGTTAGAAGTGAGGTGAGTAAAAATAGCAATTCTGTCACTGTTCTTATATTTTTTATTTATTACCATTATGCTAATACTAAATTATATATTTTTTTATGATTTACCACTTTTGCAACATAAATTCACTTTTTTAATCACAAATTAGTTGTATGTTGCATAGTCATATAGTAGCATTCATAACATTTTTATTTGTCTGTTAACATAGCTGCCTGGGGGCTTTATTTTTGCAGAACGTTTTTTTTAGGGTTTTTTGTACCATTTTTTGATTGCTTTTTATTTCATTATATTTGAGGGGTGAAATAATGGCATCATAAAATAACTTTTATTAAAACCCCCTTTTTTGCATTGCCATATGTAAGACCCATAACGTTTTAATTTTTCCATCATTGTAGCCATGTTATGGCTTATTTTTTGAAGCACAGTCTGTTCTTTTTATTAGTGCCATTTTGGCTTACATATGACATTTTGATACCAATTTTGGGAGGGAGGTGAGGTAAAAAAAAAAACAGCAATTACTTTTTATTTACGCTGTTCACCACATAGGAAAAGTAGCATGATCCTTTTATAGATCAGATCATGTTAATGACATGGCAATACCAATTAAGTGTATATTATTTTTTAACCAATTATAAATAAGTGGATACTGGAAAAGGTTTTTTTTTTTTGCTTGAAAAGATTATTTGCTTTCTTTTTACTTTTTTTTTTTAATTCTGACTTGGACCTTGAACATACATTGGTTCAATTGTTAGTACAATACTCTATAATAGCCTATTAAAGTATACTGTACTTCTCAGTTTTACACTGACACCACCCAACAGCCGGATAGGCTTCGGTACATGGCAGGCCCAATAAGAGAGAGAGGGAGATTGCTCCCTCTGTAAACTTCTTAGATACAACAGTCACTACTGACCATAGCATTAAAGGGTTTAAACATTATATTATTATTGCATTATAAATGTTTTAATAAACATTATAAAATGCATAATGTATCAATGACTCAGACTATATTTACTCTGACTATGCAGTAAACATGAATAATACCTTGAAGTTAATGAAACAATATTAAAATAACTGTATTTTATAGCATAAATTTAGTTACCGTGATGTCTTCTTAAAATGTGTTTTTCTGGACTGACTGAGAACCATCCGGCTAGTGTGTGGGTTGTCTGCGGAACACACTTATTTGTCATGATCAACCATATGTCTGTGTTGACTGATAGAATATTGTATGAAATAATCATTTTAAAATTTTCTGAGTAATTTTGAGAGTAAAAAGAGCTTATCAAGGTGGTAAATGTCCAAGTTTGTGTAACAGTACTTTTTAAAATAGTTTCCTAATGCATTTTATTTGAAGATTTTGCTTGTACTTTGTATACTTTATAATTAAAAATAAAATACAACAGATTGGGGAGCTATGTTGTACTTTGTAATTCATTTATTCAGAAGACTACCCCCGGTCTTAGTTAGATGTTGGACAAACAGTTTTCTGCTATTTGTTCCCAACCCCTACTGTATATTGAAGTGTGAAGATGTATTTTCTGATCATTTGGATTCTATTTTGTATCTGTTCTTTTAAATTTCATTTTGTTTATGACCTGTGAATGCATATGCAAGGGAGTAAGGCTTTGTCTACATATTTTCTCAAGGTTGTTTTGGGATTCTGACACTGCAGACCTTTGGAACTTGCTGCTTCAAGGTCCGGAGTAATAGCAGATAAACACCATGTACACAGTGACAATTATAGAGCACATATGCTGGCTACATTCAACTAGGAAATTAAGCTTTTTGTTTAAATAGTATAATGCTGTACCCCTTCAGTGAGAATGTCCAAAGCTTATCCTACACAACACTAGTAGGTGTTTTCCCAATCGAGACTACTTTCACTAAAAAGGGCCTCCCAGCTGATATGTTTCTGTCAGATGATGTTAACACTATCAGTGATTTAAGTACCATATTCTGGATGTAGGCATAAGTATAAAAAAGGACATTATTTCACTATATATATATATACTACTTATATTTAATAAAATCATATTATTAACCTTCCTTTAAAGTGTACCTATAGATTTAGTTAATAGTCTCTCTTTGAAGAGTATCCAAGCCTGAAGTCTTTCTTTTATCAGCAAAAAAGAAAACATATACATCCACCAAGCATACATGTATTCTCAATAAGTAGAGGGTAATGATCTGCATACCTCGTTATCTCCTTTTAGAATAAAAGGTTGGGCATGTTGAATTCCAACATGTCTGGTCCTTTATTCTTCTGCTATCTGCCATCAAGGGTGAGTCGAAGCATCCCTGTGAAATTAGAAGGTGGGTCTGTCTTTCAGAAATATGTTGAATTGTTCCATTATTATTGTTAGCTGAATGTGATCTAGCTGAAATATAACACTAAATATAGAGAGCTGCATTTCTCTTTCATTAGTCTGTAAATCTGTATAGCCCAATTCTAGTAAAATTTGATTTTACCTTACATTAGATCTCTTAGGACATAAACAAAAATTCTATTTTCATGGTTTGCTTTCCCCGAAAGCAGGAGAAATGGACAGAAAGTCTGAGTGGTGAAATTAAAACCTGAGAAAAATCAAATATTTTGTCCTAATTAGTGGGAAATTTGAGAATCTTTATGCCAGCAGCTTCTTCATTTCCATGTTGTAAATTTAAAGTTGCAAAATGACCGAGAAACACATTCCAGAAGCCCGATTCTACATTTGTCAATGTGTAGCACAAAATCAATTAGAAATGTAAACTGATTATTTTTGAATACGGGAAAGCTGTTATTGAATATTTGCAATAGTCAAGTAATTAAGTGACAGTTCTGTACTTAATGAGCTTTTTATTTTATGTGCCACTGGGAAAAAAACACAACCAAATTAAAAGTATTAAGCTGACTAATTATCATTGTACAATTTGTTACCACTATCGCATTTACAAGCTGGGAATGAATTGACCAAGCAGATGTTTGCAGACACTTATTTTACTAAGCTGTTTCTGTGCTTGTTGATACAGCTTCAATTGTCAGTTCTGTTTATGTACTATAGTTCTAGCAAGCTTTTTGCATATCGTGTACAGTCTACCTTTCTTCAAGCATTTTTAAACAATTATTCCTCTGGTATGTTTTAATTTTTTTGCTTAAAGAGGTTTTTGCACATATTAATAATGAGAGTGTATGCCTTCAATGCATACTCTGCGTGAAACCTTTCGCTGAGCATCATAGCCCCTTTATTTTTTGCAGATACTGTGCTTCTCTAATTCAAAGGCCATGTCTGGTATTGCAGTGATACCTTATTCTAGTTAATAGGACTGACCTGCAACAACATGCAAAGTACACGGGCAACAGTGGCACTATATCCAATTAAGGTTAGCCAGAGACATTTGTTTGTTGTCAGTCAACAGCTATCCTTCTCAACCCCCACACAAATATGCATGCTCAGCTCAGTCAGGCATGCAAGGGTTCTGAATGTCAGTTGACAGACAGTTAGAAAAAGGTTTACGGGGGTTTTCCCCCAGCCATAGGATAGTGGATGTGTCTGATCAGTGGCGGACTGACCATTGTGGCCCTCATGATCACAAGAATGGGAGTCCATGCTCCCTTGTTTGTTTGGACTGGTGGTCACACATGCACACTTCCACTCCATTCAGAGCTATGAGGCTCACAGAAATAGTCAAGTGCTTGTACTCAGCTGTCCCCGGTAGTCACATAGAGTTGACTGGAGCAGTTGACATGCAAGCGTGTCGGCCTCTCCATTTAAAAATAAACCATGGGACTCCCTTCTTAAGGTCAGAAAGGGGCCCTAGAGTTCAGACTCCAACGATCAGACACGTATTCCTATACTGTAGATAATTTGTATTAATGGGACATTTTCTTTTAACCCCTTCTAGACCTCCGACATACATGTACAGTGGAAGTCTGGTCTTTAAAAATGACTCCCACTAGCTAGCGCAGCGGGCACCATAACTGCCAGGTTTCTGCTGTTTTACATAGCAGAGGTTTGGAGGTAATGTTTGTGATTGGTGGTAATGCCAATCATGGACATATTATCCTTCAGATACAGTGGTCAAATGTGACTACTGCATCTGGAAGTGCTAAAACCAGGACCCATGTGCTTAATGGCCCAAGCTGCCTTCTGTTGGCTGAGATGAGGGGAAGGCAGAATGTACTAGTAATAGGCCTAAGCCTGTTCTAGGATTCCAGGCCAATTACTAGTATATTCCAATGCAGGCCTACAAGTTGCAGCATTGCATTAAAATATACTACATACAGACGTGGACAAAATTGTTGGTACCCTTTGGTCAATGAAAGAAAAAGTCACAATGGTCACAGAAATAACTTTAATCTGACAAAAGTAATAATAAATTAAAATTCTATAAATGTTAACCAATGAAAGTCAGACATTGTTTTTCAACCATGCTTCAACAGAATTATGTAAAAAAATAAACTCATGAAACAGGCATGGACAAAAATGATGGTACCCCTAGAAAACACAGAACATAATGTGACCAAAGGGACATGTTAATTCAAGGTGTGTCCACTAATTAGCATCACAGGTGTCTACAACCTTGTAATCAGCCATTGGGCCTATATATATGGCTCCAGGTAATCACTGTGTTGTTTGGTGATATGGTGTGTACCACACTCGACATGGACCAGAGGAAGCAAAGGAAAGAGCTGTCTCAAGAGATCAGAAAGAAAATTATAGACAAGCATGTTAAAGGTAAAGGCTATAAGACCATCTCCAAGCAACTAGATGTTCCTGTGAGTACAGTTGCACATATTATTCATAAGTTTAAGATCCATGGGACTGTAGCCAACCTCCCTGGACGTGGCCGCAGGAGGAAAATTGATGACAAATCTAAGAGACGGATAATCCGAATGGTAACAAAAGAGCCTAGAAAGACTTCTAAAGAGATTCAAGGTGAACTTCATGCTCAAGGAACATCAGTGTCAGATCGCACCATCCGTCGTTGTTTGAGCCAAAGTGGACTACATGGGAGACGACCAAGGAGGACACCATTGTTGAAAACGAATCATAAAAAAGCAAGACTGGAATATGCCAAACTACATGTTGACAAGCCACAAAGCTTCTGGGAGAATGTCCTGTGGACAGATGAGACAAAAATCGAAGTTTTTGCCAAGGCACATCAGCTGTATGTTCACAGACGAAAAAATGAAGCATATCAAGAAAAGAACACTGTCCCTACTGTGAAACATGGAGGAGGCTCTGTTATGTTCTGGGGCTGCTTTGCTGCGTCTGGCACAGGGTGTCTTGAATCTGTGCAGGGTACAATGAAATCTCAAGACTATCAAGGAATTCTAGAGAGAAATGTACTAGCCAGTGTCAGAAAGCTTGGTCTCAGTCGCAGGTCATGGGTCTTGCAACAGGACAATGACCCAAAACACACCGCTAAAAACACCCAAGAATGGCTAAGAGGAAAAAATTGGACTATTCTAAAGTGGCCTTCTATGAGCCCTGACCTCAATCCTATTGAGCATCTTTGGAAGGAGCTGAAACATGCAGTCTGGAAAAGGCACCCTTCAAACCGGACACAACTGGAGCAGTTTGCTCATGAGGAGTGGGCCAAAATACCTGCTGAGAGGTGCAGATGTCTCATTGACAGTTACAGGAAGCGTTTGATTGCAGTGATTGCCTCAAAAGGTTGCGCAACAAAATATTAAGTTAGGGGTACCATCATTTTTGTCCATGCCTGTTTCATGAGTTTATTTTTTTACATAATTCTGTTGAAGCATGGTTGAAAAACAATGTCTGACTTTCATTGGTTAACATTTATAGAATTTTAATTTATTATTACTTTTGTCAGATTAAAGTTATTTCTGTGACCATTGTGACTTTTTCTTTCATTGACCAAAGGGTACCAACAATTTTGTCCACGTCTGTAGATATAAATTGTAGAATACTAAATTTAATCTAATGATTGCATGTCATAGTCACCCTAGAAAAAAAAAAATAAAATACATAAACAATTAAAAAATAAACATCATTGGCATCGCCACATCCCAAAACACCCATACTATTGAAATATAAAAATATTTATCCCATACGGCAAACAGCATAGCATAAATCTAAATGGCCAATTTACAATTTTTTTTGTCACTTTATCTTCCATATAAAATTGAATACATTTTTTTTTTAAGTCACACACCCCAAAATAGTATTAATAAAAATAAAAGATCATCATATAAAAATGTAGCTCTCACACAGCCTCATAAACATAACTATAAAAAAGATATGGGGGTTAGAATAAGGCAATGAAAAGAAAAAAATAAATACAATTCTCCCAATTCCATCCCTTTTGGAATTTTTATCCAGCTTCCCACTACATTGTATGCAATAGTAAATGTTTCCATTAAAAATGACATCTTGTCCTGCAAAAAATAAACACATTTTATGGAAGAAAAAATTGAAAATCAGCAAAGGCTTAAGGGGTTAAGAATTAAAGAAATGGGCAAGCTGAAATTGAACTAAAACTTCATAAAGAGAATTAGGCCTCATGAACTTTAGATGCCCCAGCCCTGCTTCCCCCCCCAAAAAAAATATATTGGTGGCTAGCTTAAAAGAAATTAAGAAAATATCATCCCTAAATGGGTGTCACCATCTCACATGTTTCCATAAAGCTATCACTTTAGTTTATCAGGAAGCGGAGAGAATAATTAAGCACTCAGAGAATCATAATTACAGATGAGCGAATCAAAGTTGACAAAGTGGAATTAGATCCGAATTTCAGGAAAAAATTTATTTGCACCGAATCTGAATTTACTCAGGCTTCGTGGTAACGAATCACATTTTTTTCTAAAATGGCTGCTGCATGTGTGAGGACATGGAACAAGGAACTCTGAGAAGGCAGGATCTCCCATAATGCCATGTATTGGTGGCAAAAGTGCAGTTATACGTTCTAATGCCCTTTTTGTCGTGTAATATTGGGGGAAAAAAATGTATTTGCCGTTCAGCGGTGCAGTTAAATGTGCTAAAGCCCTTTTTGTCATGTAATAGTGGCAAAATAAGTATATATTTGCCGTTAAGTGGTGCAGTTATCTGTTCTAAAGCCTTTTTTGGCATGTATAAGTGAAAAAAGAAAAACATTTGCTTTTCAGCAGTACAGTTATATGTTCTAAAGCCTTTTGTGGAGAGTGTTAGTGGCAAAAATAGGGGTTATTTAAAACATAACTTTTTATGGTAATGTGATCTAAAGTTATTTATGATACAGAACAAGATAGAATCTAAAGAGCTGTGGAAACATAAGATGGTGCCCACCCACTTGCAGCCAGTGTGTCCTGTCCATCTGGATTGGGTTATACTTATCAGTAAGGGTGCTCTGCGGACAGGCTTTAAGGGATTTCTCACCCTTATACCATAATTGATAGGGTAACATAGGGACAGTGACCTGCCTTAACCAAGGGAGACCCAACCCTGAATGCTTTGGACTGCTGCATGCATCCACAGACCATGGAAAGATTCAGTAACCAGAAGTATCCATTATGCTTCTGGGATCACCAGGGCATCTTAGAGCTTCACCTGCTATTGGAAAACTACTATGAACAGATTCACCCATGGGACTACAAAGTTTATCTTACTTTTATAGTTGCTTTGTTATCCCTAGTAGGTCCAGTAGCAGTGTCACACATGGTTATGTATTTCAGGTCAGTGCCTTGCTGACAGTACACGATTAGTCAGGACAGCGGTTAACTTAATTTTGAGCAACTCTACAAGCATAAAGACAGCTCTGTAGATTATATCTTGCTCATAATCATTTTAGATAACATTACCATTAAAAGTTAAAGGGGTATTCTGGTTACATAACCGTAACCCCTATCCACAGGATAGGGAACAGCTACAGTATTAGATTGGTGGGGCTCACTGCTTGGATAGGTGATACATTTATGTATGGTATGGCAAGCCACCAACTCTAGTCCATACATTATATGGAGATAAGTATTAGGAAACCTACACCTTACACCTACAGAAGTTTCATGACATCCCATTCTAAACTATAGGCATTGAAAGTGTTGTCCAGTAGTGTTGGTCAAGCACCAATGTGCTCATGTAGAACACTGAGTATTAAACCAGGCAGCCCCTGCTTTGAAGAGGGGAGGGTGTCGGGACTAGTAGTAAGTATTTCAATACAGCAGAAGTCTCATATTTTATTTTGTTTTAGCAACTGGCCATATATCTCTATAGTGTAGTGGTTAACATTCTGTGTTGTAATATAGAAGGTTATGAGTTCGAATCCCGTCAGAAATAGAGGCAAAATTTAATTTAAACATATATATACATTTTTAGCCATGATATATTTACATATATTATTATATTACGCATTTTTACAATTACTAAACATATATATATATATATATATATATATATATATATATTAAATTTAATTTAGCCTCTATTCAATTCTATTCAAACGCACAACATTCTACATTACAGCCCAGAATGTAAACCACTACACTATAGAGCTGCATGGCCAGTAACTTAAAAGAAAAAAGAAAATAAAATTAGACTTCTGCTGTATAGAAATACTTACTACTGGATTTAAATAAACGTACTCAAGCACACTCAATATTCGGCCAAGCATAGCGATGCTTGAGCCTAACTGGTGTTCGGCCGTCGCCCAACACTATTGTCCAGTACAGGTTATTACTAGCTGATCGGGGGTCTAACACCCTGATCATCTGTTCGAGTGTAGCTCCATTGGAAGTCGGTCCAAAACTACCAGCACTGTGAACCTTGTAGTGGAGGGGGCTTGTTAGTACAGCACTGCACCAACTGACTTGAATGGGAACAGCTCTGTAGTAACAAGCTCCCTCTACTACAAGGTTGGTGGTGCTGTATTGTTCTTGATAGGGATGAGCGAATCATCTTGATGAAACAACTGAAGTCGATTTGCATAAAACTTTGTTAGAATACTGTACAGAAAAAGTATTAGAGTGTATTGGTTCCGATAACCCAAAGTTATTACTTTGCAAAGTCTCACAAGACTTTGGGTAATAAATTCAAAAATTCATTTCTAATGTAAAGAAACTTTTACTTGGGTTTGGTTCCCAGTTTCCACCCTTCCAGGTAGGCCATTTGCAGGATTTTTGTACTGTGTGGGTTGGGGGGAGGGCGCCAAAGAAACTTTAACACAGGATCCATCTAACCTAGGGCTGGCCCTGTACCCACTCTTGCTGTCTGTCTGTCTGCCTACCATCACGTTGTGTACAGCTGGTGCTGCGGCCTGCATCATGCCACTTGCCAACCATCACGTTCTCCCTAGACACTTTTTTATTTATGTATTTTTATCTCATAACAATGTGTGTGTTTAAACATTATAACGGAACATTATATCACTGTTAATCGGAACGCTATAATAGCTGCTAAAACTAATACTTTATTGTTTCACAAAAGAGGGAAAGGGGAAGGGGACTAAATCTATATATAAAATTCTAGGACACACCTAGCCACCATTGATTTAGTGTATGAGGACACGTGAAGCTGCATGAGGCAGCAACATTACAACGTGGATGGGGTCGCAAGAAGGTCCACTACTAGTGCATTACTGAAGGCTGAATCGTAGGACCATGCGGTCGTATTGGATCCAATCAACCTGAGGTATGCACCGTATTGTGGACAACGTGCTCTGTACCATTACCAGCTGATGGTGCCCTAGACTGAAGTTAATAAGCTAATCCGTTGATAGACATCTGCCCACAGAAGCCGACCTCATATATAACCACCCGTTCAGGTTGAATCAGATGTATGAGTGTCGGCCCTGCACGCACGAATCAAGGGACACTGATCTAAGCTGGATGGAACAGACAGGCTTGATTGCAATTGCTCATCAGCTGCAGAGGGCTGCGATCACACAGACCTCAACTGCAGTGTGGGCGCAATGCAAGTCTCATATAGCAAACATGTGTTCGTCCCCATAGCGCTCGACGCGTTTCGCCACTATGTGGCTCGTCAGGAGCATGAGTATGTGGGTATGGGACAAACAGAATAAGCTGCTAAACCTCCATAGCAGAGGCTGCAGCTGTCAGCACGGAGTGGCCGTACGCGGCCGCTCAAACACACGATATATAAGGAGAGTCCTCCTCCCCTGTCTCTGAGTCTTATGAGGGTGGGATGGATGATGCGGCGGTGCCGCGCCTCCTGTTTCCTCATTGGCCGCCCTAGAGGCGTGACTCAGAGACAGGGGAGGAGGACTCTCCTTATATATCGTGTGTTTGAGCGGCCGCGTACGGCCACTCCGTGCTGACAGCTGCAGCCTCTGCTATGGAGGTTTAGCAGCTTATTCTGTTTGTCCCATACCCACATACTCATGCTCCTGACGAGCCACATAGTTGTGAAACGCGTCGAGCGCTGTGGGGACAAACACATGTTTGCTATATGAGACTTGCATTGCGCCCACACTGCAGTTGAGGTCTGTGTGATCGCAGCCCTCTGCAGCTGATGAGCAATTGCAATCAAGCCTGTCTGTTCCATCCAGCTTAGATCAGTGTCCCTTGATTCGTGCCTGCAGGGCCGACACTCATACATCTGATTCAACCTGAACGGGTGGTTATATATGAGGTCGGCTTCTGTGGGCAGATGTCTATCAACGGATTAGCTTATTAACTTCAGTCTAGGGCACCATCAGCTGGTAATGGTACAGAGCACGTTGTCCACAATACGGTGCATACCTCAGGTTGATTGGATCCAATACGACCGCATGGTCCTACGATTCAGCCTTCAGTAATGCACTAGTAGTGGACCTTCTTGCGACCCCATCCACGTTGTAATGTTGCTGCCTCATGCGGCTTCACGTGTCCTCATACACTAAATCAATGGTGGCTAGGTGTGTCCTAGAATTTTATATATAGATTTAGTCCCCTTCCCCTTTCCCTCTTTTGTGAAACAATAAAGTATTAGTTTTAGCAGCTATTATAGCGTTCCGATTAACAGTGATATAATTTTTGATAGGTGGAACGTATACCCCAGACCAGTCAATATCAGTGAATTATTATAACGGAACACAATAACAGAATTTCTAATGGTAATGTGAACCTGCCCTTAGTTTTCTGTTCACCATAATCCTAAAGGATGTCGCTTAATTCATTTCGTTTAAAATATGTGGCAATGCAAAACATTATTTTTGTGCTATTCTTACATGGTGGGAAGGTCACGTATAGAAACCCTTCATGCAGAAGACAAAAATCCTAAATCAATCAGCATATCAAACATCTACTTTTATGTTTCATAATACTTATAATAACATATACAATCATTCCCAGCAGTAAGTATTGTAATGACAGTTCTTGTTAAATCCTTTTGTCATCAAAGACACCTAGCTTAATGACAGTTCATGTTAAATCCTTTTGTCATCAAAGACACTTAGCTAATTGATTTGTCTGTTTACAGTGCAGTATTCCTTTGAATATGGTATTTAAGGAACACCTGATAACAAAAGGTCATAAACTAGGCGTTAGGGTTTATATTATGTCATTTGACTGGACGGTGTTGGGAAACATGATGTTTAGGTATAGGGGATGAGTTGCTCTCTTCCTTCCTTAAATCTGTCATTGGAATCTCTAAATTTCTATAGTGAGAGTGACAAAACTTTCTATGTTTAATTCTCACTTTGCTATGCTGATTTCCCGCCTTTGTGCTCTTATTTAAAACAAGCTATATTTCCATTGACACATATTGTTCACTTCATAGTAATTTCCTGCTTTATCATCCAGTGGTAAAACCCAACATTTCCTTATCATGATCTGTCTAGCTCTGTTTCAAATGATAAAATGCTTCATGTTTATGTAGCAAATAAGCATGTTAAACCTGAGTTTACTGAATGTAGTACTTAAAAAGCACTTGCAATAGTGTGAAGATGAATGGATGCAGTCAATACATATGTAAAACTACAAGCTAAACAAAAAATAAAGTAAAAATGGAAAATAAATAATCATTTATTTATATATTAATCTGGCTACAAAGAGGAAATATATTACAGAACACTGAATTGAGATCACTCAATGCTTATATCAAACCCTGTCCCCAATGGGTCTGTGAAAATCTAATTTCTGACATGAGGCTTACATAGATAATGATGGATTATCTGTGTTGCCATGAATGGAGGTCAGTGCCCCCCTGTGTAGACTCTGTGGACAATGACTGAGGTGAGTAGAAACTAGTTTGAAGTAGCAAAATTAAGGGCAGAATTCACATTCAATTAAGCTATAGCTCATAATTGGCAGAGTTCACACAATGTGATAATCCAAGCAGAAATGGTCAAAAGAAGAAGTTCAAAATCGGGGCAATTTAAGTCAATCCAAGCATCTTGCAAACTACGAAGCCTATTGCTCAGACAAGGAGCAATAGGTAGAGTTCCTTCAAGGGAATCTATCACCAAGATTTTGGACTATTATCTACAGTATTAAATAAGTAATACTGAATATATGGAGTCCAGATCACCATTTGTTATTTTCACTGTCAGCATGTATTTATGTACTGTGCTTGGTTCTGGTGTTGTATTTATGTGATGAGCTTGGTATGTAGCACATTGTGCATGCACTGTGTCCTTTCCGTTTACTGCTGTGGGACTTAGCCAGCGCTTAGCTATTTTCAGAAGTCACAATGTAGTGAATTCATGGGTGACCGCAGGCGTGGCATTCTTTTCTTCATAAATTTGTTACATTTTAAATATGATGCTACTAATAGAGATGAGTGAATTTCTCAAAACTTAATTTCGTCTAGTTTGCTGATTTTGTTTTTTAAAAACAGCCTTACGGGTCAATATTAGCATCAAGAAGAAGCTCACTCAATTTAAACCATTGTCAGCTGATTCCACATAGATGTCTACAGAACCTGTTCTATTAAACACTTATACAAGTAGAGCCACCCTGGCAGAGTGTAGAGGGTGTCAGCAGTAAGTTTGTGTTGACGTCACTGATTATTTTGCCCTTCCTCTGACCCGTCAGAACAATAACCCCCAAAAAACATATCCTGTCTGTGGAGCATCCGGCTTCACTCGGTCAGCATTTGGTCAGTAATCCATCAGTATTGCTAAAGCCCCCAAAAAACTGGAGTGGATCCAAAACAGAGATAACACATGAATTGAATATTTGCATGTCTTCTGTGTTTTGTACCCACTCCTGCTTTTGGCTACCAAATCTAATGCAAAATAGGGACCATGTCATGCAGGCCTTACAGCTGTTACATAGACAGGATCTGTTGTGCATCTCATTTTTCCTTACTTCTGACAGATCAGTAGAAGGTTCAAATAAATGATGATGTCATCCAGGTCAAAAGGCAAAATAGTGGCCCAGTCATGAAGTGAAGAGTGTGGAAGCAGCATAAGGAGACCAGAGAGTGGCCCAGTGACAGAGTCTGGAGGTGGCAACAGTATCAGGAGAAGGCCACAGAGTGGCACAATAACAGAGTGGCACAATAACAGTGTGGCGGTGGCAGCAGCATTAGGAGGCCACAGAGTGGCACAATGACAGCATGGAGGTGGCAGCAGAATCAGGAGGAAGCCACAGGGTGCCAAAATGGTAGTGTGTAGGTGGCAGCAGCATCATAAGGAGGCCACTGAGTGGTACAACAACAGAGTATAGAGGTGGTAGCAGCAGCATCAGGAGGAGGCCACAGGGTGGCACACTTACAGTGTGGTGGTGGCAGAAGCATCAGGAGACCACAAAGTGGCAAGGTGACATAGTGTGGAGGTGGCAGCAGCATCAGGAGACCACTGAGTGACAAGGTGACATAGTGTAGATGTGGCAGCAGCATCAGGAGACCAAATATTGGCAAGGTGACATAGAATAAAGGTGGCAGCAGCATCAGGAGACCACAGAGTGCCAAAGTGACAGTGTGGAGGTGGCAGCAGCATCAGGAGACCATAAAGTGCAAGGTGACATAGTGGCAGCAGCATCAGGAGGAGGGCTTGGGGTGGCACAATGAAAGCGTGTGGAGGTGGCAGCAGCAGCTTTAGGAGGAGGCCTCAGGGTGTCACAATGACAGTGTGGTGGTGGCATCAGCATCAGGAGGAGGCCACAGGGTGGCACAATGACAGTGTGGAAGTGGCAGCAGCATGAGGAGACAACAAAGTAGAACAATGACAGAGTGTGGAGGTGGTAGCAGCAGCAGTAGGAGGAAGTCATAAGATGGAACAATAGCAGAATGTGGAGGTGGCTGCAGCATCATCAGGAGCCCACAGAGTGGTACAATGACAGAGTATGGAGGTGGCAGCAGCAGCATCAGGAGGAGACCACAGGGTGGCACAATGTCAGTGTGGAGGTGGAAGTAGCATCAGGAGACCACAAAGTGGCAAGGAGACATAGTGTTGAGTAAGCAGCAGCATCGGGAGACCACAGAGTGGCAAGGTGACTGTATGGAGGCAGCAGCAGCAGTATCAGGAGACCACAGAGTGGCAAGGTGACATAGTGTGGAGATTGCAGAAACATCAGGAGACCAAAGAGTGGCAATGTGGCATAGTGTGGAGGTGGCAGCAGCATCAGGAGACCACAGAGTGGCACGGTGACATAGTGTTCAGGTGGCAGCAGCATCAGGATACTACAGAGTGGGAAGATGACATAGTGTGGAGGTGGCAGTAGCATCAGTAGACCACAGAGTGGCAAGGTGACATAGTGTGGAAGTGGCAGCAGCATTAGGAGGACACAGAGTGACCTGGTGACAGAGTGGGGAGGACGATGGCAATACTAGTACCAGCTGAAGATGGTGGTGAAAGAAGGAGCACTTGGCATCATATGTGTGGCATCAGGTGGGTGGCAGCATCAGAACAGAAGCTGAGGCAGGTAGCAAGTAGAAACTGTTCTCTTTTGTCAAAGTGTTGGTCTGGCACCATGGATGATATAGTCTGATGCATCAGGCATTGCTAGGGTGGAATTCCTGACTGATTCATCTTGACAAAGGTCAGTCTCTCTACATTTTTAGTGGACAGGTGAGTTCTTCTTGGGGTAACTATGGCCGCCGCCACACTAAACACCTGCTCTGATACCACACTACTGGCCTGGCAGGACAGCTTTTCCATGGCAAACTCTGCCAGTTACAGCCACAAATTCAGTTTGGCAGCCCAGTAGTCCAGCGGATCTTCAATCTAGGGTGGCAGGGTGCTGTCCAAGTATGAGACCACCTGCTGGTTCAGGTCCTGCTCCAGGTCTAGCTGTTGCTGGTGAATAGTTTCTTCACTATGCAGGTGAAGAAAGCTGCTCATCAGCAACTCTAGACTCAAGTTGCTTTTGATTGATCTGGAACAGCTTCTGCCCCTCCACTCTGCCACACCAGCCATGGAAGAGGAACGTGAGCGTAGAGGGCCCCCCCGGTCAGACCTGCGAGAGGATCGACCATGGCGCAGATAGGCAGCAGCCAACTGACTACATAGGATGTCTCTATAGTAGTTCAGTTTGTCCTCCCTCTCAGCGGGTGTAAAGAAAGCCCCTATTTTGGACCTGTAATGAGGGTCCAAAAAGGTGGGGAGCCAGAAGTCATCCCTCTGCCGAATGATAACAATTTGGTTGTCACAAGCAAGCAAGTGAGCATGCATTGGGCCATTTGTGCAAGTGACTCAGATGGACTCCCTGCCTCCATCTCCACTAGTGTTGAGCGCGAATATTCGAAATGCGAATTTTTTTCTCGAATATCGCAATTTCGAGATTTTGCGAATATTTAGAATATCGTTCTATATATTCGCGAATTCGAATATTCTTTTTTTATTTTTTTATTATTATATTTTTTTCTTTCCCACTTCTCTAAAGTTGTTCTTACCTGTCCTTTGGATTCCTGGCTTCCTGGCTGCTCCAGTCAGTGGTGTTTTCAACTTACTGCTATATTCCATATTAGCTAAATTACAATCTAATCTATATGTGTATTTTACGAAATTTCGCAAATTGCGATGCGAATAATATAACACGAAATAATCGCATGAAGATTTCAATTTAGCACTGCTATATTCCATATTCTAGCCTAATATAAAATTTAGCTGTGCTAAGTTAGCACTGCTATATTCCATACTAGGCTAGAATATGGAATATAGCAGTGCTAAGTTGAAATCTTCATGCGATTATTTTGTGTTATATTACTCGCATCGCAATTTCGACTTTTGCAAATGTTCTTAATATTGCTCTAACTTCGTCTTTTAGAATATTACGAATATTCTAGAAGACGAAGTTAGAGCAATATTACGAAATTTCGTAAAATACACATATAGATTGTAATTTAGCTTATATAGTGCTATAATCCCTTTTTTTTTCCTCTAATTTTTTTTTGCCTCTTCTGAACTTAAGTTTTGTAAAATATGTACACTATTAAAAAAATATTACTACAGCAGTATATTAGCTTAAATACAATCTATGTGTATTTTACGAAATTTCGTAATATTGCTCTAACTTCGTCTTTTAGAATATTCGTAATATTCTAAAAGACGAAGTTAGAGCAATATTAAGAACATTTGCAAAAGCCGAAATTGCGATGCGAGTAATATAATACAAAATAATCGCATGAAGATTTCAACTTAGCACTGCTATATTCCATATTCTAGCCTAGTATGGAATATAGCAGTGCTAACTTAGCACAGCTATATTCCATATTAGAGCAATATTAAGAACATTTGCAAAAGCCGAAATTGCGATGCGAGTAATATAATACGAAATAATCGCATGAAGATTTCAACTTAGCACTGCTATATTCCATATTCTAGCCTAGTATGGAATATAGCAGTGCTAACTTAGCACAGCTATATTCCATATTAGGCTAGAATATGGAATATAGCAGTGCTAAGTTGAAATCTTCATGCGATTATTTCGTATTATATTACTCGCATCGCAATTTCGGCTTTTGCAAATGTTCTTAATATTGCTCTAACTTCGTCTTTTAGAATATTACGAATATTCTAAAAGACGAAGTTAGAGCAATATTACGAAATTTCGTAAAATACACATAGATTGTATTTAAGCTAATATACTGCTATAGTAATATTTTTTAATAGTGTACATATTTTACAAAACTTAAGTTCAGAAGAGGCAAAAAAAATTTAGAGGCAAAAAAAGGGATTATAGCACTATATTAGCTAAATTACAATCTATATATACACATATTAGCCTAGCCATAGTCAATTAGCATGGGAACGTTGCCTTATACTATCAAGATAAATAATCGCAATACGCGGAAAAAAAAATCGTATATTATTCGCGATAATTGGAATAATTACGAATATTCGATTTCGACGAATATAACACGAATATTCATTTGAATATTTGCGAAATATCGCGAAATCGAATATGGCACCTCCCGCTCATCACTAATCTCCACTGCATACTGTCACGATGTGTCTGGGTCCTCTGCCTCATCTTCCTCATCGCCCTGTAGCTCCTCTGGCTACTCCTACCTCTCTCTGCTGTCACCTGTGTGGAAAAACCACCCATTTCGCTACACATTGCTTGTGCTGCAATGTCCTCCTCCTCTAGTTCAGCACCCACAAGTCTCATGTGGCCATGAGATCTAGGCGCCATGTCTCAAGTCCCCTGATTTACCCCAGCCAGATTTAACAGCATTTATTCCAGGACATGAAGCAGTGGAATGACATTGTTCATCCCGTACGACTGACAAATAGCATAGCCTCCTCAAAAGGCCTGAGCAAACAGCAGGTGTCACGCATAAGCTGCCACTGGCTGACATCAAATTTACACAGGGGAGTATTCCTGTCCAATTGGATCATCAGCCTATGTTGGGGGATGCTGTTCTGCCGCTGCAGTTTAAGGAGGGTGTGCTTTGCGGTGTACAAGTGGCTGAAGTGCATGCCAAGTTTTCTGGCCATTTTTAGGATGTCTTGCAGGTGGGTGGAAGACTTCAGGAACCGCTTGACAACCAGATTGAACACGTGTGCCATGCAGGTCGGATGGCTTAGCCCTACATGCCACAGAGCCGACACCATGTTCTTCCCGTTGTCGGTCACAAGGATTCCGATTTTGAGTTGTCACTGAAAAATCCAGGATTCAATTTATTTATGAAGGACACGTAGCAGTTCCTCCCTTGTGTGCTGAGGACACGGTGGAGGATGAGGAGGCAGAGGCGGACATTGTTGCAGGACCCACGGCGTGAGAACGTGGAGGTGGATGCAGCATCACCTGGAAGACACCGAAAGTCTCAAGGAATGGCGCACCTTCTGTTTTGCATACATGTTCAGGGCTGGTACTGCTTTTTGGCAAAGAAATGACGGCTTGGGATTCTCCACCTCGGTTTGGCAGAAACCATCAGTTCTCTGAAAGGTGCAGAGTCTACCACTTGGAAAGGGAGGGACTGCAGCACCAAAAACTTTGCCAGAAGCTAGTGTTGAGTGAGCACTCATTTGCATAAACATTGACTTATGGGAAAGACATGCAAATGAGCAGAATCTGCCTTGTTTTTCAGCTGTATTACAGGGCACTCTATTGTGGTTACGCTACTGGAAGTCAGGTTCCCATCCCGTTGTATCAGGAAGAATATAAACTCCAGTTTATGTGATGTGGTAAATTTCATTTAATTGAAAATGCGGTAAATCATATACATGTGACGTTTCAGCCACAATCCGGCCTTCATCAGACTGGTACCGCTTTGGGGACTGCTAAGATGGCGGGCGAAATTTAGGAGAATGCAGACTTAATTCTGCTGGTAGTAATCATAGCGCCTCTATTGAGTTATGAACAGCACCATCTATTGGTTTCAGTCCTATGACAACAGACTAACAGTTTTGTCAGAAGACTATAAAACCAATAGATGGCGCTGTTCATAAATTAATAGCACCATCTTTGGTTTCATAGTCTTTTGACAAGAATATTAGACTATGAGTCTTATGAAAAGCTTATTAGTGTAGCCTTTTGCATGGACAATTTGCAATACAAATTAGAATATTTGAGATCTACACTGAGTTATTACCCAGCTTTCCCAGTGTCAGATATCTTCACTGAGTTATTACCCAACTTTCCCAGTGTCAGATATAATTACTCAGTTATTACCCAGCTTTTCTAGTGTCAGATATTATCACTGACTTACTTCCCAGCTTTCCCAGTGTCAGATATATTCACTGAGTTATTACCCAGCTTTTCCAGTGTCAGATATATTCAGTGAGTTATTACGCAACTTTCCCAGTGTCAGATATCTTCACTGAGTTATTACCCAGCTGTCCCAGTGTCAGATATATTCAGTGAGTTATTACGCAACTTTCCCAGTGTCAGATTTTATCACTGGGTTATTACCCAGCTTTGCCAGTGTCAGATATCATCCTAGTGTAGATCGCAAATATTCTAATTGCAAATTTTTATTGTGAATTTTCAATGCAAAAGGCTACACTAATAAGCTTGTCATAAGACTCATAGTCTAATATTCTTGTCAGAAGACTATGAAACCAATAGATGGTGTTATTGAGTTATGAACAGCGCCATCTATTGGTTTCTTAGTCTTCTGACAAAACTATTAGTCTGTTGTCATAAGACTGTGAAACCAATAGATGGCGCTGTTCATAACTCAATAGCACCATCTATTGAATTTCATAGTCTTATGACAGCTGAAAAACAAGAAGGATTCTGCTCATTTGCATGTATTTCCCATAAGCCCATGTTTATGCAAATTATTTTTTACATGACAAAACTGTATAGAAAGGTTATTGAATATTATGTTAGGACAATCAGAAAACTTGTTGTCTCTCTAACAATTTTGATCTAGGTGTGCAGGCATCCAACAGATCTGAAGTAACTTTGAGGCTTACTGGCTCTCAGTCAGATGAGAGCTGGTTTGGAATGTCTCATAGTGCACAAGGCTGCCATTATAAGGTATGCTGACTAAGCCTGTCGTCTGTCTCATGGATAAATTGATGGCTTGCATACACCTGGCTTTTGGCATATAGCCTTTGTGTGTTTGTCAATTGTATGTTGTAGATAATGGGAGTCCAAGACGCATCCAGCCATCCTCTTAATGCTGTTTCCAAACCATTTTGATGGGGTTTCCATCAATTTCTAACTTTTTTTTGTGAACCAGACACCCTCTCTTCTTCAGAACAGGGGGTGCTTGGTTTGTTGCTCGGGTCTCCCATTGACTTTCATTTTATTAAATTGTACTCTAGCACCCGAAGTATTCGGCCGAGCACTCGGATCATTATACATGCTGAGGGAACAGAAAAGGACAGAGGCAGGTTGAAGACAGGTGAGGACACAGGGCCTGCTCCCAGGCCATGCCAACTAAGGGTTGTGTCTGAAGAACCCACCAACTTTTGGCTGGGGGTGTCTGATGTCACTTGGGACAAAGTGGATGACTGAGTCAACCATTCAAGAACCGCTGGGTTGCTTGTCAAGACACAAACGCTAGATGACACTGGGAGCTCAGGCCTCTCGCTGTGACACCTGCTGCCACGCCCCCTTAATCTGCTGGGACCTGTGTCTGCTCCAGAAACTTTTAGATCTCTACCACTCCCCTGTGCAGGGCCTGGCACTTCTGTGTCTGACATACTGTTAGATCAAATAAATAAATAAAAAGGAAATTAAAACACCCCCAAATAGTCTGTAATTTTCTCACTTCACCACTCAACGACTAATAAGCCCTTTTTTTCCCCACTAATACATGCCAAAAAGGGCTTTAGAACATATAACTGCTCCTGCTTCATTAATGAAATGGGAGGAGTGTGACTGACTGAGTGACATCACACGCCGGCCGGACCGCTCCATTCATAGAGTGAGTACTGTTCTCAGGCGATTAAGCTAGTTTATCAAAGGAGAGTATTTGCTTCAGCATTAAAGAAATAGACTTTACATACAAAGAGATGCTGTGTGCAAGGCCTGGTGTAATACAGTGACTGCAGCGGGCCCTGCCGCGAGTTCCCAGCCTCCAGCCCCTCCTCCCACCCTGCATAATTGTAACTGCTGTACGCAGTCTAATGGGAGACATAGCAATAAAGTAATGCTGTGAAACATAGGGCCCTGAGGAAGACCAGCATAAGATGCTATATGTGTGTTAGCCACACATATAGCATCTTATCCTGGTCACCCTCATGGCCCTATGTGTCACAGCACACATCCCCCATAACAGTGTGTCAGCAACAGGTCCCCCTTAACAGTGTGTCACCCACAGATCCCCCATAACAGTGCGTCATCCACAGGTCCCCCGTAATTATGTCATCCCCAGACCACCATTAGTTCAAAATCCACCAAAGGCACACCTACACAATATATATATTTTTTCCATTAATACACGCCAAAAAGGGCTTTAAAACATCTAACTGAACAGATATATGGCGAATAATAAATATTTTTGTGCCACTAATGCATGCCCCCAAAAAAGGCTTTAGAACATATAACTGCACCTCTGAACTGCAAATATATTATTTTTTTCCACTAATACACGCCAAAAAGGGCTTTAGAACATATAACTGCACCGCTGAATAGCAAATATATATTTTTGTCTCCAATACACTCCATAAAGGGCTTTAAAACATATAACTGTACCGCTGAATGGCAAATATATATATTTTTTAGCCACTAATACACACCGGTGAACGGCAATATTTTTCTTGCCACTAATACATGACAAAAAGGGCTTTAGAACATATAACTATTCCGCTGAATGGCAAATATATATAGTTTTTGCCACTAATACACGACAAAAAGGGCTTTAGAATATATACAGTGGGATGCAAAAGTTTGGGCAACCTTGTTAATCGTCATGATTTTCCTGTATAAATCGCTGGTTGTTAGGATAAAAAATGTCTGTTAAATATATTGTATAGGAGACACACACAGTGATATTTGAGAAGTGAAATGAAGTTTATTGGATTTACAGGAAGTGTGCTATAATTGTTTAAACAAAATGAGGCAGGTGCATAAATTTGGGCACCACAAAAAAGAAATGAAATCAATATTTAGTAGATCCTCCTTTTCCAGAAATTACAGCCTCTAAACGCTTCCTGTAGGTTCCAATGAGAGTCTGGATTTTGGTTGAAGGTATTTTGAACCATTCCTCTTTACAAAACATCTTTAGTTCATTCAGGTTTGATGGCTTCCAAGCATGGACAGCTCTCTTTAAGTCACACCACAGATTTTCTATTATATTCAGGTCTGGGGACTGAGATGGCCATTCCAGAACGTTGTACTTGTTCCTCTGCATAAATGCCTTAGTGGATTTTGAGCAGTGTTTAGGGTCGTTGTCTTGTTGAAAGATCGGGCCCGGCGCAGCTTCAGCTTTGTCACTGATTCCTGGACATTGGTCTCCAGAATCTGCTGATACTGAGTGGAATCCATGCGTCCCTTAACTTTGACAAGATTCCCAGTCCCTGCACTGGCCACACAGCCCCACAGCATGATGGAACCACCACCATATTTTACTGTAGGTAGCAGGGGTTTTTCTTGGAATGCTGTGTTCTTTTTCCTTCATGCATAACGCCCCTTGTTATGGCCAAATAACTCAATTTTAGTTTCATCAGTCCACAGCACCTTATTCCAAAATGAAGCTGGCTTGTCCAAATGTGCTTTAGCCCACCTCAAGCAGCACTTTTTGTGCTGTGGGCGGAGAAAAGGCTTCTTCTGCATCACTCTCGCATACAGCATCTCCTTGTGTAATAGTGCCCCGAATGGTTGAACGATGCACAGTGACTCCATCTGGAGCAAGATGATGTTGTAGGTCTTTGGTGCTGGTCTGTGGGTTAACTCTGACTGTTCTCACCATTCGTCGCTTCTGTCTATCCGAGATTTTTCTTGGTCTGCCACTTCGAGCCTTAACTTGAACTGAGCCTGTGGTCTTCCATTTCCTCAATATGTTCCTAACTGTGGAAACAGACAGCTGAAATCTCCGAGACCGCTTTCTGTATCCTTCCCCGAAACCATGATGGTGAACAATCTTTGTCTTCAGGTCATTTGAGAGTTGTTTTGAGACCCCCCATGTTGCTACTCTTCAGAGAAAATTAAAAGAGGAGGGAAACTTACAATTGACCCCCTTAAATACGCTTTCTCATAATTGGATTCACCTGTGTATGTAGGTCAGGGGTCACTGAGCTTACCAAGCCAATTTGAGTTCCAATAATTAGTTCTAAAGGTTTTGGAATCAATAAAATGACAACAGTGCCCAAATGTATGCACCTGCCTAATTTTGTTTAAACAATTATAGCACACTTTCTGTAAATCCATTTCACTTCTCAAATATCACTGTGTGTGTATCCTATATGATATACTTAACTGACATTTTTTATTGTAACAACCAACGATTTATACAGGAAAATCATGACAATTAACAAGGTTGCCCAAACTTTCGCATCCCACTGTAACTGCACTGCTAAACGGTAAATATATATTTTTTTTGCCACTAATACACACCAAAAAGGGCTGTAATTTTTTCACTTCACCATACAACGGCAAATACTTTTTTTGTGCCACTAATACACACTAAAAAGGGCGTTAGAACATATATCTGCACTGCTGAACGGCAAATAGGCCCTTACTTTTTTCCACTTATGCACTCAACAAAAGGCTTTAGAACATATGAACTGCACTGCTAAATGGCAAATATTCTATATTTCATTTGCCACTAATACACACTAAAAGGTCGTTAGAACATATAACTGCACTGCTGAACGGCAAATAGGCCCTTACTTTTTTCCACTTATGCACTTAACAAAAGGCTTTAGAACATATAACTGCACTGCTAAATGGCAAATATTATATATTTTTTTTGCCACTAATGCACGCCATAAAGGGCTTTAAAACATATAACTAAACAGCTTATACGGCAAATAATAAATATTTTTGTGCCACTAACGCATGCCAAAAAGGGCTTAAGAACATATAACTACACCGCTGAACAGCAAATATATTTGTTTTTGCCTCTAATACACGCTGTGGGGGTTTTGCTCTGGTAGGCAGGCAGTAGCAGTGGCAGTACAGAGGCTCAGGAGACAGGCTTTGTGTCCAAACCGTGCTCTTTTATTTACTCCAGTGCGTCACATCAAAAACTGTGCAGTTCACACGATAGCAATGTTCAAAACCCCCACCTCCCACAACAGAGCCCCAAACGCTGCAGGCATCTCGGTGCCTGTTCACACAGTCTCTCCCACCAGTGATCGGTAGTACACCTTGTCGTGGGGCAGGTTTGCCCAAGTTCATGTAAGGTAGACAGGTCACTTGTCAGCCTGGACAAGGGATTGGCTCCGACCACAGGATCCCTTCTTTTGGTCCTTCTCTGCGTCTGCATCAGTTGTGCAGTCTTTGTTAGACGGAGCGGACTTCAGAGCTCAGCACGACCCTCCGATCAGCCTCCCATATAGCTTCCTGCAGAGAGACAGGAGACCACACTACATCAGCCCCCACAGTCAGTGAACACCAAACCTATATTCACACGCTCTGGGTGTAGCAGGAAGACCACACCTACCAAGCACAGTTAAGGATTAACTCCTTCACTACCAGACTAGGGCCAGTGAAACCAACCTGCCTGGATCAGTGTAGACTGACACCAACAACCAAAAACCGTGGTGGTCCGTGGGGAACAGACACCCACCCTGCTCTTTGCCTGTTCCCAGTAAGAGCCGGCCCGGACCGCTGTGTGAACAGCACTCACTGCTGACAAAACACAAAAGACCCGGCTCTTACTACACTGGGGCCCTGACCCCCGGTGGCATGTATCTTCGGTCCACTACCACTCTAGATACTCCCCTACAATGCCAAAAAGGGCTTTAGTACAGATAACAGCACCAGTAAATGGCAAATATTTTTTTTGCAACTCATACACGCCAAATAGGGATTTTGGAACATATAACTGTACTACTAAACAGTAAATATATATATATTTTTTGACTAATACAAGCCAAAAAGGGTTTTGGAACATATAACTGCTCCACTGAATGGCAAATATGCAGTCCTGATCAAAAGTTTAAGACCACTTGAAAAATGGCAAAAAAAATCATATTTAGCATGGCTGGATCTTAACAAGGTTTCAAGTAGAGCTTCAACATGCAACAAGAAGAAATGGGAGTGAGACAAAACATTTTTTGTGCTACTAATGCACGCCAAAAAGGGCTTTAGAAGATATAACTGCATCGCTAAACAGCAAATATATTTGTTTTTGCCACTAATACTCACCAAAAAGAGCTTTAAACAGATAACTGCCTCGCTGAACGGCAAATAACAGTTAGGCTGGGTTTACACGAGCCGTGTCTGGATTAGGTCCGGATGCGTCCCGGTGTATTGCGGCAATGTGCAATGTGTTTTGCATGCGTGTGATAAAAAACCGACTGTGGTACCCAGACCCGAACTTCTTCACAGAAGTTTAGGTTTGGGTTCGGTGTTGTGTAGATGTTATTATTTTCCCTTATAACATGGTTATACGAGAAAATAATAGCATTCTGAATACAGAATGCTTAGTAGGTGATCAATTGAGGGTTAAAAAAATAAATAAAAATTAACTTGATCGCGTAGTTGCCGGTCTCTTCTTTACTTCTTGCCGGCTAAATGACCTGTGGTGACGTCAGATCACATGCTCCAATCACATTGTCCATCACATACGGTAACTGCACTGCTGAACGGCAAATAATATATAGTTTTTGCCACTAATATACGTCAAAAAGGGCAATAGAACATATAACTGCAGAGCTATACAGCGAATAATATATATTTTTGTGCTATTAATGCATGCCATCTTAACAAGGTTCCAAGTAGAGCTTCAACATGCAACAAGAAGAAATGGGAGCTTTAATGAAAACAACAAATAAACTGAAATAGGCTGCTTTTCAGCTGATCAAAAGTTTAGGACCACACCTCCAAAAAAAAAAGAAACCCCCCCCAAAACAGAAATACAACTTCCAAACATGAACTCAGTAATTAGTAGCTCCGCCTTTATTGTTTATCACTTCAAAAATTTGTTTCGGCATGCTTGATGCAAGCGTTTCCATGAAGTAAGTGGGAACATTTCTCCAAGTGGTGAAGACGGCCGCACGAAGGCCATCTACTGTCTGGGACTGTTGTCCATTTTTGTAAACTTCCCTTGCCATCCATCCCCATAGGTTCTCAATTGGATTTAGATCAGAGGAACATGCAGGATGGGCCAAAAGAGTTATGTTATTCTCCTGGAAGAAGTTCCATGTCCTGCGGGCATTGTGTTCTGTAGAGTTCCAGCATGTGCACTTCCAGCATGTGTCTAGGTCAAGGCATCCCATTTGTTTAAGCCTAACCGGGGTACGATGCCATCTAGAGATAAGCTTAAAAGAGTTTTCTTGTAGTCGGATACATTGTGAGATGCCATGAGATTTCCTATAAATCTGTTTGATTTCATGAGGAGTTCATGTGGTTGTCAGATCCTTACCCCAGTCTGAAATATAGTTTATATCTGTGGGGGATTTTATAGTTTGCAGTATGGCATAAACTTTTGAGAGGAGGTGTGGCGGTGGGTTTTTAAGGGAGATCAATTCTTCAAAGGAGGTGAGAGCTCTTGGGGCGCCGGCATGCCATAGGTATGGAGCTATAAGTTTAATTATATGCATTCTTTGTAGGTATTGAAGGGAAGTGCTTTCTAGTGGGTCTTCTGTAGTGTCATTATTGAGGTTTATAATGCATATGTTTTGTAATTCTTGAAGGTTGAGTCTAATTCCCTTGAATTTTGACAGGTGTATGTCTAAGGTGTCAGCGATTGACATCAGAGGAGAGAGAATTGGGCTAATGTTTTTTAAAAAAATATATAATAGATAATGGGAGAAAAGAAGAAATGAATTGCACATCCACTGCTAATGCTATGATCTCATCCCTGCATTTCTGCAGGAGACAGCACTAAATAGCGCATGTGTACCACCTCTATGCTACATGCTAAATGAGGCATTAGTGTAAAATTTTGATCAAAAGGCATAAGCCCACTCACCACGCCAAGGTTGCCTCTATGAGTGGGTCCTAACCTAACATTGCCGCGGTGCTGCCCGGCGACCACCGACGCTGCGGCGCCATCCCGGCCGGCGGCGGGGCCCAGCAGCCAAGCAGCACCCTTACTGCCTGACCATGCCAAACCTAGCTCTGGGCCCCACCACCAGCCAGAAAAACAGCACAGTGGCCCCCGTGCAGCACCGCACCATGTGAACTGTTGTCAAAGCTCACCTCCTCTGAAGCTCACAGGAACTCCAACTGAGAGCATGATAGGCTAATTTAACCCCTACTGCAGAATACTAGGCTAATTAAAATCACCTGGCGTATGGAAGGAGTGCTGATCCAGGGACAGAACATCTATACAATAGATAATGGGAGAAAAGAAGAAATGAATCGCACATCCACTGCTAATACTATGATCTCTGCAATGTTAGGTTAGGACCCACTCATAGAGGCAACCTTGGCGTGGTGAGTGGGCTTATGCCTTTTGATCAAAATGTACACTAATGCCTCATTTAGCATGTAGCATAGAGGTGGTACACATGCGCTATTTAGTGCTGTCTCCTGCAGAAATGCAGGGATGAGATAATAGCATTAGCAGTGGATGTGTGATTAATTTCTTCTTTTAGTTTGGGGAGATCTAAGCGTGATAGGAAGTCCGAAATGGCCGAATGATGCGATCTTTGGACCATGCCCTCCATCCACTGGGGGAAGTTGGTATAAAGATGAGTAGAATCATATGAATTCGGCCTCTAGTTCTGATGGGGCTGATCTGATATTTCCTGAGTCCTGTCTAATCCCAGTGATGTTAGTATACGTTTTTTTTCCATTTAATGAGTGACATCATTAGTTTCGATGTTTTGTCTCCATGTGCAGTAAAATTATGTTTGGTTGACATATATATTTTTGCGGAGGATTTATTCAGTACATCTTTGAGTTGTAGACAGCTTCAGTAAGTTTTTGGAGATGGGGGGGTCATTAGGGATTGTTTGTGGATACTCTCTAATCTTCAGATACATAAATGAAAAAAGGAAACTAAAACAAGGAATTACCAAATTAAAAACAAAAGAAGGAAGGTATATGGAAGAAGATAAAGAACTAGCTGACTGCCTCAATGAATACTTCTGTTCAGTTTTTGCAAAGGAAAATGAAGGAGAAGGACCTCAGTTAGGAAAGAAGACTAATGAATCTTTTGATGCATGTGTCTTTACAGAGGAAGAGGTTCTAAGTCAGCTGTCTAAAATTAATACAAATAAGTCACAGGGGTCTGATGGGATACACCCAAAGGTATTAAAAGAGCTCAGCGGTGAACTAGCAAAACCATTAACAAATTTATTTAACCAATCACTGGCAACAGGAGTCGCCCCAGAAGATTGGAAATTAGCAAATGTTGTGCCCATTCGCAAGAAAGATAGTAGGGAGGTATCGGGCAACTATAGGCCAGTAAGCCTGACATCAATAGTAGGGAAATTAATGGAAACCATACTTAAGGAGAGGATTGTGGAACATCTAAAATCCCATGGATTAAAAGATGAAAAATAGCATGGGTTTACTTCAGGGAGATCATGTTAAACTAATCTTATTGATTTTTTTAATTGGGTGACTAAAATAATAGATTAATAGATGGAGGAGGTGCAGTAGACATCACTTATCTAGACTTTAGTAAGGCTTTTGATACTGTCCCACATAGAAGGCTTATCAATAAATTGCAGTCTTTGGGCTTGGACTCCCATATTGTTGAATGGATTAGGCAGTGGCTGAGGGACGGACAACAGAGGGTTGTAGTCAATGGAGTATATTCAGACCAAGGTCTTGTTACCAGTGGGGTACCTCAGGGATCTGTTCTGGGACACATATTTTTTAATATCTTTATCAGCGAAATTGCAGAAGGCCTCGATGGTAAGGTGTGTCTTTTTGCTGATGACACAAAGATTTGGAACAGGGTTGATGTTCCTGGAGGGATACACCAAATGGAAAAGGATTTAGGAAAACTAGAGGAATGGTCAAAAATCTGGCAACTAAAATTTTATGTTGATAAGTGCAAGATAATGCACCTGGGGCGTAAAAACCCAAGAGCAGAATATAAAATCAGTGATACAGTCCTAACCTCATTATCTGAGAAAAAGGGATTTAGGGGTCATTATTTCAGAAGACTTAAAGGTAGGCAGACAATGTCATAGAGCAGCTAGCAGAATGCTTGGGTGTATAGGGAGAGGAATTACCAGTAGAAAGAGTGATGTGTGTTCAGTACTAGAGACCATATCTCCAGAAGGATATTGATACTTTGGAGAGAGTTCAGAGAAGAGCTACTAAACTGGTACATGGATTGCAAGAAAAAACTTACCAGGAAAGATTAAAGGACCTTAACATGTATATAATCAACAAGGTAAAAAAGGAGAGAATATTTAAAAGAAGAAAAACTGCTACAAGAGGACATAGTTTTACATTAGAGGGGCAAAGGTTTAAAACTAATATCAGGAAGTATTACTTTACTGAGA
The DNA here is from genome assembly GCF_014858855.1 of Bufo gargarizans. NCBI lineage: Eukaryota > Metazoa > Chordata > Amphibia > Anura > Bufonidae > Bufo > Bufo gargarizans. The sequence continues at coordinate 167,020,568 of NC_058085.1, read as the reverse complement.
GAGTAGTGGATGCATGTAATAGCCTTCCTGCAGAAGTGGTAGCTGCAAATACAGTGAAGGAGTTTAAGCATGCATGGGATAGGCATAAGGCGATCCTTCATATAAGATAGGGCCAGGGGCTATCCATAGTATTCAGTATATTGGGGCAGATTAGATTGGCCAAATGATTCTTATCTGCCGACACATTCTATGTTTCTATGTTACTATAAGTATTTTGGTGTATAATGATAGTATTTTATGATCTCTTTGCTTTTTGTGGAACGTGCCTGCTGAAATAAACTCTCCTCGAACAGTGGCCTTGTGAGCTTCCCAGACAAAAGGAATCAAGGAACCCTTGTCTCGGTTTTGTTGGAAATATAATTCCAGGTGTGTATTAATCTTGTTATATATCGAGGGGATGGATAATAATGTTAGCCTGTGTTACGTTTTTAACAAGCAAAGTCATTTCTAGAGGTGAATGATCAGAATGAACACTGGGGCCAATTGTTATAGAACGGAGTTTGGGTGAAGATTGTTGTAGAAAAAAATAGTCTATTCTGTGATAGGAGTTATGTGGAGCTGAATAAAAGGTGTAGTCACGATCAGTGGGGTGTTCGAAACTCCATACATCTCTTAGGGAGAGGAGTTGGAGGGAGTGTTTAATATGATTAAGTGCCCTGTAAGACAGAGCAGATTTGCCTGTGGACGTGTCCAACATGGAATCCAGTGCTAGGTTGACGTCTCCTCCAACCACTAACATCCCCTGTGTGACTCCATTTATATGAGGAATGCTCTCTGCAACATCTGGACATAGCCAGCGGCCGTTTGACGCCCCTGCACTTCCTGAAGCTCCATTTTTCCACTGAAGGAAAAAGCACCCCAGACCATTATGGCGCCCCCTCCACTGTGGCGCGTAGAAAACATCTCAGGTTGGATCTGCTTGTCATGCCAGTAACGTTGGAAACTATCAGGACCATCAAGGTTACATTTTTTCTCACCAGAGAATAAAACTTTCTTCCACCTATTGAATGCCCCATGTTTGGCGCTCTCTTACAAAGTCCAAACGAGCAGTTCTGTGGAGTTCAATGAGATGAGGTTTTTGAAGATGTTTTTTGAAGCCCTTCAGTCTCTGATGCCGTCTGATGGCTATGGGGCTGCAGTCAGCACCAGTAAGGGCCTTAATTTGGGTCAAGGATCATCCAGTGTCTTGATGGACAGCCAATTGGATCCTCCAGCTCAGTGCTGATGAAATATTTTTGGGTCTTCCACTTGACTTTTTTGTTCCATAACCCTCAGGATCATTTAAGAAATTCCAAATGACTGTCTTACTGCTGTCCCACCTCAGCAGCGATGGCGCGCTGTGAGAGACCCTGCTTATGCAGTTTAACAACCCAACCACGTTCAAAAAGGGAGAGGTTTTTTTGCCTTTGCCATCACAACGTGTGACTACCTGACAGAAAATGACAATGAATCCATATCTTTGCACAGATTTGGCCTTTTAAAGGCATGTCGTCTCCCATTCCTTCTTGTTGCATGTCAAAGCTCTACTTGGAACCTTGTTACGATCCAGCCATGCTAAATATGATTTTTTGCCATTTTTCAAGTGGTCTTAAACTTTTGATCAGGACTGTATATTTGCCGTTCAGTGGAGCAGTTATATGTTCCAAAACCCTTTTTGGCTTGTATTAGTAAAAAAAATATATATTTTCTGTTTAGTAGTACAGTTATATGTTCCAAAATCCCTATTTGGTGTGTATTAGTGGCAAAAAAATATATATTTGCCAGTTTACCGGTGCTGTTATCTGTACTAAAGCCCTTTTTGGCATTGTAGGGGAGTATCTAGAGTGGTAGTGGACCGAATATACGTGCCACCGGGGGTCATGGCCCCAGTGGAGTAAGAGCCGGGTCTTTTGTGTTTTGTCAGCCAAAAAGGGCTTTAGAACATATAACTGCACCGATGAACGGCAAATAATATATATATTTTTTTGCCACTAATACACGACAAAAAGGGAAATAGAACATATAACTCCACAGCTATACAGCAAATAATATATATTTTCGTGCTACTAATGCACGCCAAAAAGGGCTTTATAACATATAACTGCATAGCTAAACAGGCAAATTTAGGCAAAGGGCTTGAGAACAGATAACTTACACCGCTGATTCACAAATATATATATATATATATATATATATATATATATATATTCACTAATACACGCCAAAAAGGGCTTTAGAACATATAACTGTGCGACTTAACGGCACATATATATATTTTTTGGCCACTAATACACACCAAAAAGGGCTTTAGGACATATAACTGCACCGCTGAATGGCAAATACATATTTTTTTTGCCACTAGCACATGCCAAAAAGGGCTTTAGAACTTATAACCTCCAGCAGTGAACGGCAAATAACAATATCATTTTTTTACACTAATACATGCCAAAAAGGGCTGTAATTTTCTCACTTCACCATACAACGGCATATAGTTTTTTTTGTGTTCCACTAATACATACCAAAAAGGGATTTAGTACATATAACTGCACCACTGAACTGCAAATGATATACATTTTTTCCACTAATACACGCCAAAAAGAGCTTTAGAACATAACTGCACCGCTAAACGGCAAATAGGCCCTTACTTTTTTCCACTTATACACTCCACAAAAGGCTTTAAAACATATAACTGCACAGCTATACAGCAAATAATATATATTTTTGTGCTACTAATGTATGCCAAAAAGGGCTTTAGAACATATAACTGCATAGCTAAACAGCAAATATATTTGTTTTTGCCACTAATACTCGCCAAAAAGAGATTTAGAACAGATAACTGCCTCGCTGAACGGCAAATATATATATTTTTTTACACTAATACACGCTATAAAGGGCTTTAGAAAATATAATTGTACCATTGAACGGCAAATATATATTTTTTTGCCACTAATAAACGCCAAAAAGGGTTTTAGGACATATAACTGCAGCGCTGAACGGCAGTATTTTTCTTGCCACTAATACATGAAAAAAAAGAGCTTTAGAACATATAACTGCTCTGCTGAACTGCAAATATATATTTTTTTGCCAATAATATACAACAAAAAGATCTTTAGAATATATAACTGTACCACTGAACTGTAAATATATATTTTTTGCCACTAATAAATGCCGAAAAGGGCTGTAATTTTCTCACTTCACCATACAATGCCAAATAATTTTTTTGTGCTACTAATACATGTCAAAAGGGGCTTTAGAACATATAACTGCACAGCTAAACTGCAAATATGCCCTTACTTTTTTGCAGTTATACTCTCGACAAAAGGCTTTAGAACATATAACTACACAGCTATACAGCAAATAATATATATTTTTGTGCTACTAATACATGCCAAAATGGGCTTTAGAACAGATAAGTGCACCGTTAAATGGCAAATATATATATTTATTTTACTAATACACGACAAAAAGGGCTTTGGAACATATAAGTGCACCACTGAACAGCAAATATATGTTTTTTTGCCACTAATACACGCCAAATAGGGCTTTAGAATATATACGGTAACTGCACCACTGAACGGCAAATAATATATACTTTTTTGTCACTAATACATGCCAAAAAGGGCAATAGAACATATAACAGAGAATAATATATATTTTTGTGCTACTAATGAATGCCAAAAAGGGCTTTAGAACATATAACTGCATAGCTAAACGGCAAATATATTAGTTTTTTTTTCACTGATACTAGCCAAAAAGGGCTTTAGAACATATAACTACATCACTGAACAGCAAATAATGATATAATTTTTAGCCACTAAAAAAAGGCTTTAATTTTCTGACTTCACCACACAACGGCAAATACTTTTTTTTGTGCCACTAATACACACCAAAAAAGGATTTAGTACATATCACTGCACCACTGAACGGCAAATGATATACATTTCTTTCCACTAACACACGCCAAAAAGGGCTAGAAAATGCTAGCGCAACGCTGAACGGCAAATAGGCCCTTACTTTTTTCCACTTATACACTCCAAAAAAGCTTTAGCACATATAACTGCACAGCTACACAGCAAATAATATATTTTTGTGCTACTAATGCACGCCAAAAAGGGCTTTAGACCATATAACTACATAACTAAACAGCACATATATTTGTTTTTTCCACTAATACTAGCCAAAAATGCCCTTAGAAGACATAACTGCACCGCTGTTTTTTGCCAATAATATACAACAAAAAGTGCTTTAGAATATATAACTGGAACGCTGAACGGTAAATATTTTTTTGCCACTAATGCACGCCAAAAAGAGCAGTCATTTTCTCACTTCACCAAACAAAGGTAAATACTTTTTTTTGTGTCCCTCATACACACCAAAAAGGGCTTTAGAAAATATAACTGCACAACTGAACGGAAAATAGGCCATTACTTTTTTCCACTTATAGACTCCACAAAAGGCTTTAGAACATATAACTGCACCGCTGAACGGCAAAAATAATATATATTTTTGTCAGTAATACACGTCAAAAAGTGCTTTAGAATATATACTAGTGATGGCCCGAACTATTCGCCCGCGAATAGTTCCCAGGCGAACATAGCTTGTTCGCGTTCGCCCACACAGACTGTATTGTGGCCACTGGCTAGTGGCTAGGCTCCACTCATACCGTTACAGGGTGTCATTCACTCAAATACCTTGCAAATAAAAAAATTATATTTAATATTTTTCAGTGATATAATCACAGTTGCAAGCCAGTGTGTGTCAGGCCCACACAGACTGTATTGTGGCCACTGGCTAGGCCTCCACTCATACCGTTACAGGGTGTCACTCACTCAAATACCTTGCAGACAGAAAAATTATATTTAAACTTTTTCTGTGATATGATCACATTTGCAAGCCCGTGTACAGTGTGTCACTCACTCAAATACCTTGCAAATAAAAAAAAATATCCATTTAATATTTTTCTGTGATATGATCACAGTTGCAAGCCCGTGTGTGTCAGGCCCACACAGACTGTACTGTTCCCACTGCCCACCACTTATATAGGGTGGCACAGTAACTTGCACGCATAGTACCACTTATCTAAAAAAAAAGTGACAGGCAGAGGCAGCCCACCCTCCTGCAGGGGCCATCGTGGTCGTGGTGCTGTGATTTCCACTGGCCCTGGAATAATGCCCAGTGTTCAGAGGCCACGTACTCTGAACACAAAAAAAATTGGAGAAAATAGTTGACTGGCTTACACAGGACACCCAATCTTCAACAGTTTCCGCTAAGAACCTTGACGCACCATCCTCCTCCAGCTCAGCTTTGGTCACCTGCTCTCAAGTTACCACTCACCCCCCGCCGCCACCACCACCACTACCACCACAGCCTCTTCACTTGATCCCTCAGAGGAGTTATTTACACATCATTTGGATGAAATTAGTGATGCGCAACCATTATTGCCAGAGGATGTAGATAACAGGGATATGTCTCAGTCAGGCAGCATTACACACATGGATGTACAGTGTGATGATGATGATGTTGTACCCGCTGCTGCTTCCTTTGCTGAGGTGTCAGATACAAATGAAGTGGTTGATGATGACAATGTGTCCGTGGATGCCAGGTGGGCGCCTGATCGAAGAGAAGAAGAAGAGGGTGAAAGTTCAGAAGGGGAGACAGAGAGAAGGAGGAGACGAGTTGGAAGCATGGGGAGGTCGTCGCAAGGAGCTAGTGGCACAGTCAGACAGCATGTATCAGCACCCGGGGTCTGCCAAACAGCACACCAATCAACACATGCTGTTGCCACCACCAGAGTGCCGTCATTGCAAAGCTCAGCGGTGTGGCATTCTTTTTTGTTTGTCTGCCTCTGAGTTGTGGGAAATCCAACACCCACCTAGATACAACTGCTTTGAGAAGGCACATGATCGCACATCACAAACGCCTATGGGATCAACACATGATGATGAGTAGAAGCAGCACACATGCTCAAAGCCACCATCCTCCTCCTGGTCCAGCATCTTCAGCCACGTCAACCACTGCTGTCCTCCTTGCCCCCTCTCAAACAACCGCCACTCCACCTCTCACCTTCAGCAGTTCCATCTCATCTGCCCACAGTCAGGTGTCTGTAAAGGAAATGTTTGAGCATAAGAAGCCAATGTCACAGAGTCACCCCCTTGCCTGGCGTCTGACAGCTGGCTTGACGGAACTCTTAGCCCACCAGCTTTTACCATACCAGCTGGTGGAGTCTGAGGCATTCAAAATATTTGTCGCTATTGGGACACCACAGTGGAAGGTACCCGGATGATTTTTTTTTTTCAAAAAAGGCAATCCCAAACCTCTACTCAGTGATTGAAAAGGAAGTCATGGCATCTCTGGCATACAGTGTTGGGGCAAGGGTTCATCTGACCACTGATACCTGGTCTGCAAAGCACGGTCAGGGCAGGTATATCACCTAAACTGCGCATTGGGTCAACCTGCTGACGACTGCCAAGCATGGAATGCGTGGCTCTGCAGCGGAGTTGGTGACACCGCCACGACTTGCAGGCAGGCCTACTGCCACCTCCTCTACTCCTCCTACTCCATCCTTCCATAACCTCCTTAGCTGAGTCCTCTTATGGTGCAGTGTCTGGCTGCAGATCAACTGAATCCCCCCAGCTCCCCAGGGGCTATTCCACATCCCGGATACGACAGTGTCACGCTGTCTTGGGGTTGACTTGCCTGAAAGCAAAGAGCCACACCGGACCAGCACTCCTGTCCGTCCTGAACGCACAGGTGGATCAGTGGCTGACCCCGCACCAACTGGAGATCGGCAAAGTGGTGAATGACAATAGAAGCAATTTGTTGGCGGCATTGAATTTGGGCAAGTTGTCACATGTGCCGTGCATGGCACATGTGTTGAATCTTATCGTGCAATGCTTTGTGTCTAAGTACCCAGGCTTACAGGACGTCCTCAGGCCATTTCAGGCATTCCTGCACGGCGCACTTTTCAGACATTCAGTGTCGAAACAACATGCCAGTGAGGTGCTTGATTTGCGACAGCCCGACGCGTTGGAATTCAGCACTCCTAATGTTCGACCGCCTGCTTCAACAAGAAAAAGACGTCAACGAGTATTTGTATGACCGGGGTGCTAGGACAGCCTCTGCGGAGCTGGGAATTTTTTTGCCACATTACAGGACGCTTATGCACAATGCCTGTAGGCTCATGTGTCCTTTTGAGGAGGTGACAAACCTAGTCAGTCGCACCAAAGGCACCATCAGCGACCTTATCCCATTTGTTTTCTTCCTGGAGTGCGCCCTGCGAAGAGTGCTGGATCAGGCTGTAGATGAGCGTGAAAAGGAAGAGTTGCGGTCACCATCACCACAAGAAACAGCCTTGTCATCCTCGCTTGCCGGACCTGCGGCAACGCTGCAAGAGGAGTATGAGGAAGAGGAGTCAGAGGAGGAATGTGGCTTTGAGGAGGACGAAGACCAACCACAGCAGGCATCCCAATAGGGTGCTCATTGTTGTCACCTACAGACGTGGACAAAATTGTTGGTACCCTTTGGTCAATGAAAGAAAAAGTCACAATGGTCACAGAAATAACTTTAATCTGACAAAAGTAATAATAAATTAAAATTCTATAAATGTTAACCAATGAAAGTCAGACATTGTTTTTCAACCATGCTTCAACAGAATTATGTAAAAAAATAAACTCATGAAACAGGCATGGACAAAAATGATGGTACCCCTAGAAAACACAGAACATAATGTGACCAAAGGGACATGTTAATTCAAGGTGTGTCCACTAATTAGCATCACAGGTGTCTACAACCTTGTAATCAGCCATTGGGCCTATATATATGGCTCCAGGTAATCACTGTGTTGTTTGGTGATATGGTGTGTACCACACTCGACATGGACCAGAGGAAGCAAAGGAAAGAGCTGTCTCAAGAGATCAGAAAGAAAATTATAGACAAGCATGTTAAAGGTAAAGGCTATAAGACCATCTCCAAGCAACTAGATGTTCCTGTGAGTACAGTTGCACATATTATTCATAAGTTTAAGATCCATGGGACTGTAGCCAACCTCCCTGGACGTGGCCGCAGGAGGAAAATTGATGACAAATCTAAGAGACGGATAATCCGAATGGTAACAAAAGAGCCTAGAAAGACTTCTAAAGAGATTCAAGGTGAACTTCATGCTCAAGGAACATCAGTGTCAGATCGCACCATCCGTCGTTGTTTGAGCCAAAGTGGACTACATGGGAGACGACCAAGGAGGACACCATTGTTGAAAACGAATCATAAAAAAGCAAGACTGGAATATGCCAAACTACATGTTGACAAGCCACAAAGCTTCTGGGAGAATGTCCTGTGGACAGATGAGACAAAAATCGAAGTTTTTGCCAAGGCACATCAGCTGTATGTTCACAGACGAAAAAATGAAGCATATCAAGAAAAGAACACTGTCCCTACTGTGAAACATGGAGGAGGCTCTGTTATGTTCTGGGGCTGCTTTGCTGCGTCTGGCACAGGGTGTCTTGAATCTGTGCAGGGTACAATGAAATCTCAAGACTATCAAGGAATTCTAGAGAGAAATGTACTAGCCAGTGTCAGAAAGCTTGGTCTCAGTCGCAGGTCATGGGTCTTGCAACAGGACAATGACCCAAAACACACCGCTAAAAACACCCAAGAATGGCTAAGAGGAAAAAATTGGACTATTCTAAAGTGGCCTTCTATGAGCCCTGACCTCAATCCTATTGAGCATCTTTGGAAGGAGCTGAAACATGCAGTCTGGAAAAGGCACCCTTCAAACCGGACACAACTGGAGCAGTTTGCTCATGAGGAGTGGGCCAAAATACCTGCTGAGTAGGGATGAGCGAACTCGAACTGTATAGTTCGGGTTCGTACCGAATTTTGGGGTGTCCGTGACACGGACCCGAACCCGGACATTTTCGTAAAAGTCCGGGTTCGGGTTCGGTGTTCGTCGCTTTCTTCGCGCTTTTGTGACGCTTTCTTGGCGCTTTTTGAAAGGCTGCAAAGCAGCCAATCAACAAGCGTCATACTACTTGCCCCAAGAGGCCATCACAGCCATGCCTACTATTGGCATGGCTGTGATTGGCCAGAGCACCATGTGACCCAGCCTCTATTTAAGCTGGAGTCACATAGCGCCGCCCGTCACTCTGCTCTGATTAGCGTAGGGAGAGGTTGCGGCTGCGACAGTAGGGCGAGATTAGGCAGATTAACTCCTCCAAAGGACTTGATTAACTGATCGATCTGCAGCTGTGGATCATTGAGCTGCTGATCCTCAATTGCTCACTGTTTTTAGGCTGCACAGACCGTTTGTCAGTCTCATTTTTCTGGGGTGATCGGCGGCCATTTTGTGTCTTGTGGTGCGCCAGCACAAGCTGCGACCAAGTGCATTTAACCCTCAATGGTGTGGTTGTTTTTTGGCTAAAGCCTACATCAGGGTGAAGCTGTGACACCAAGTGCATTTAACCAGCAATAGTCTGTTCATTTTTTGGCCATATACAAAATCAGGGGCAAGCTGCGCCTGTCACCAAGTGCATTTAACCCTCAATGGTGTGGTTGTTTTTTGGCTAAAGCCTACATCAGGGTGAAGCTGTCACACCAAGTGCATTTAACCAGCAATAGTCTGTTCATTTTTTGGCCATATACAAAATCAGGGGCAAGCTGCGCCTGTCACCAAGTGCATTTAACCCTCAATGGTGTGGTTGTTTTTTGGCTAAAGCCTACATCAGGGTGAAGCTGTCACACCAAGTGCATTTAACCAGCAATAGTCTGTTCATTTTTTGGCCATATACAAAATCAGGGGCAAGCTGCGCCTGTCACCAAGTGCATTTAACCCTCAATGGTGTGGTTGTTTTTTGGCTAAAGCCTACATCAGGGTGAAGCTGTCACACCAAGTGCATTTAACCAGCAATAGTCTGTTCATTTTTTGGCCATATCCCAGTCTAATTCTGTCACTAAATCCATACCGGTCACCCAGCGCCTAAATACTAGGCCTCAAATTTATATCCAGCTAAATCTGTCCCTAGTGCTGTAGCTGGGCGAGTTATTTAGTGTCCGTTCAAGCACATTTCTTGTTCTGGGTTGAAATACAATTCCCAATTTAGCAATTTCATAATTTAGTGGTTCCTGCTATATCAGAGCTCTTTGAAATCTATCCCAAAAAGGGTATATAATATTGAAGGTGCACATAGGGTCATTCAGAGTAACTTCACACACACCCGCTACTGTGTATTTCCAAGTCTAATTCTGTCACTAAATCCATACCGGTGACCCAGCGCCTAAATACTAGGCCTCAAATTTAATTCCCTCTAAATCTCTCGTTACCCACCGCTGTACTGTTGTTGCTGGGCAAGATATTTAGTGTCCGTCAAAGCACATTTTTTGTTCTGGGTTGAAGTACAATTCCCAATTTAGCAATTTCATAATTTAGTGGTTTCTGCTATATCAGAGCTATTTGAAATCTATCCCAAAAAGGGTATATAATATTGAAGGTGCACATAGGGTCATTCAGAATAACTTCACACACACCCGCTACTGTGTATTTCCAAGTCTAATTCTGTCACTAAACCCATACCTGTCACCCAGCGCCTAAATACTAGGCCTCAAATTTAAATCCCTCTAAATCTCTCGTTACCGTTGTCCTGTTGTAGCTGGGAAAGTTATTTAGTGCCCGTCAAAGCACATTTTTTGTTCTGGGTTGAAGTACAATTCCCAATTTAGCAATTTCATAATTTAGTGGTTCCTGCTATATCAGAGCTATTTGAAATCTATCCCAAAAAGGGTATATAATATTGAAGGTGCACATAGGGTCATTCAGAATAACTTCACACACACCCGCTACTGTGTATTTCCAAGTCTAATTCTGTCACTAAATCCATACCGGTGACCCAGCGCCTAAATACTAGGCCTCAAATTTAATTCCCTCTAAATCTCTCGTTACCCACCGGTGTACTGTTGTTGCTGGGCAAGATATTTAGTGTCCGTCAAAGCACATTTTTTGTTCTGGGTTGAAGTACAATTCCCAATTTAGCAATTTCATAATTTAGTGGTTTCTGCTATATCAGAGCTATTTGAAATCTATCCCAAAAAGGGTATATAATATTGAAGGTGCACATAGGGTCATTCAGAATAACTTCACACACACCCGCTACTGTGTATTTCCAAGTCTAATTCTGTCACTAAACCCATACCTGTCACCCAGCGCCTAAATACTAGGCCTCAAATTTAAATCCCTCTAAATCTCTCGTTACCGTTGTCCTGTTGTAGCTGGGAAAGTTATTAGTGCCGTCAAAGCACATTTTTTGTTCTGGGTTGAAGTACAATTCCCAATTTAGCAATTTCATAATTTAGTGGTTCCTGCTATATCAGAGCTATTTGAAATCTATCCCAAAAAGGGTATATAATATTGAAGGTGCACATAGGGTCATTCAGAATAACTTCACACACACCCGCTACTGTGTATTTCCAAGTCTAATTCTGTCACTAAATCCATACCGGTGACCCAGCGCCTAAATACTAGGCCTCAAATTTAATTCCCTCTAAATCTCTCGTTACCCACCGCTGTACTGTTGTTGCTGGGCAAGATATTTAGTGTCCGTCAAAGCACATTTTTTGTTCTGGGTTGAAGTACAATTCCCAATTTAGCAATTTCATAATTTAGTGGTTTCTGCTATATCAGAGCTATTTGAAATCTATCCCTAAAAGGGTATATAATATTGAAGGTGCACATAGGGTCATTCAGAATAACTTCACACACACCCGCTACTGTGTATTTCCAAGTCTAATTCTGTCACTAAACCCATACCTGTCACCCAGCGCCTAAATACTAGGCCTCAAATTTATATCCAGCTAAATCTGTCCCTAGTGCTGTAGCTGGGCGAGTTATTTAGTGTCCGTTCAAGCACATTTCTTGTTCTGGGTTGAAATACAATTCCCAATTTAGCAATTTCATAATTTAGTGGTTTCTGCTATATCAGAGCTATTTGAAATCTATCCCAAAAAGGGTATATAATATTGAAGGTGCACATAGGGTCATTCAGAATAACTTCACACACACCCGCTACTGTGTATTTCCAAGTCTAATTCTGTCACTAAATCCATACCGGTGACCCAGCGCCTAAATACTAGGCCTCAAATTTAATTCCCTCTAAATCTCTCGTTACCCACCGGTGTACTGTTGTTGCTGGGCAAGATATTTAGTGTCCGTCAAAGCACATTTTTTGTTCTGGGTTGAAGTACAATTCCCAATTTAGCAATTTCATAATTTAGTGGTTTCTGCTATATCAGAGCTATTTGAAATCTATCCCAAAAAGGGTATATAATATTGAAGGTGCACATAGGGTCATTCAGAATAACTTCACACACACCCGCTACTGTGTATTTCCAAGTCTAATTCTGTCACTAAACCCATACCTGTCACCCAGCGCCTAAATACTAGGCCTCAAATTTAAATCCCTCTAAATCTCTCGTTACCGTTGTCCTGTTGTAGCTGGGAAAGTTATTTAGTGCCCGTCAAAGCACATTTTTTGTTCTGGGTTGAAGTACAATTCCCAATTTAGCAATTTCATAATTTAGTGGTTCCTGCTATATCAGAGCTATTTGAAATCTATCCCAAAAAGGGTATATAATATTGAAGGTGCACATAGGGTCATTCAGAATAACTTCACACACACCGCTACTGTGTATTTCCAAGTCTAATTCTGTCACTAAATCCATACCGGTGACCCAGCGCCTAAATACTAGGCCTCAAATTTAATTCCCTCTAAATCTCTCGTTACCCACCGCTGTACTGTTGTTGCTGGGCAAGATATTTAGTGTCCGTCAAAGCACATTTTTTGTTCTGGGTTGAAGTACAATTCCCAATTTAGCAATTTCATAATTTAGTGGTTTCTGCTATATCAGAGCTATTTGAAATCTATCCCTAAAAGGGTATATAATATTGAAGGTGCACATAGGGTCATTCAGAATAACTTCACACACACCCGCTACTGTGTATTTCCAAGTCTAATTCTGTCACTAAACCCATACCTGTCACCCAGCGCCTAAATACTAGGCCTCAAATTTATATCCAGCTAAATCTGTCCCTAGTGCTGTAGCTGGGCGAGTTATTTAGTGTCCGTTCAAGCACATTTCTTGTTCTGGGTTGAAATACAATTCCCAATTTAGCAATTTCATAATTTAGTGGTTCCTGCTATATCAGAGCTCTTTGAAATCTATCCCAAAAAGGGTATATAATATTGAAGGTGCACATAGGGTCATTCAGAGTAACTTCACACACACCCGCTACTGTGTATTTCCAAGTCTAATTCTGTCACTAAATCCATACCGGTGACCCAGCGCCTAAATACTAGGCCTCAAATTTAATTCCCTCTAAATCTCTCGTTACCCACCGCTGTACTGTTGTTGCTGGGCAAGATATTTAGTGTCCGTCAAAGCACATTTTTTGTTCTGGGTTGAAGTACAATTCCCAATTTAGCAATTTCATAATTTAGTGGTTCCTGCTATATCAGAGCTATTTGAAATCTATCCCAAAAAGGGTATATAATATTGAAGGTGCACATTGGTTCATTCAGAATAACTTCACACACACGCTTCTGTGCATTTCCAAGTCTAATTCTGTCACTAAATCCATACCGGTGACCCAGCGCCTAAATACTAGGCCTCAAATTTAATTCCCTCTAAATCTCTCGTTACCCACCGCTGTACTGTTGTTGCTGGGCAAGATATTTAGTGTCCGTCAAAGCACATTTTTTGTTCTGGGTTGAAGTACAATTCCCAATTTAGCAATTTCATAATTTAGTGGTTTCTGCTATATCAGAGCTATTTGAAATCTATCCCTAAAAGGGTATATAATATTGAAGGTGCACATAGGGTCATTCAGAATAACTTCACACACACCCGCTACTGTGTATTTCCAAGTCTAATTCTGTCACTAAATCCATACCGGTGACCCAGCGCCTAAATACTAGGCCTCAAATTTAATTCCCTCTAAATCTCTCGTTACCCACCGTTGTACTGTTGTTGCTGGGCAAGATATTTAGTGTCCGTCAAAGCACATTTTTTGTTCTGGGTTGAAGTACAATTCCCAATTTAGCAATTTCATAATTTAGTGGTTTCTGCTATATCAGAGCTATTTGAAATCTATCCCTAAAAGGGTATATAATATTCAAGGTGCACATTGGGTCATTCAGAATAACTTCACACACACACGCTTCTGTGCATTTCCAAGTCTAATTCTGTCACTAAATCCATACCGGTCACCCAGCGCCTAAATACTAGGCCTCAAATTTATATCCCGCTGAATTTGAATACAATACATTGGGCCAAATAATATATTTGTTGTTGTGGTGAACCATAACAATGAGAAAAACATCTAGTAAGGGACGCGGACGTGGACATGGTCGTGGTGGTGTTAGTGGACCCTCTGGTGCTGGGAGAGGACGTGGCCGTTCTGCCACATCCACACGTCCTAGTGTACCAACTACTTCAGGTCCCAGTAGCCGCCAGAATTTACAGCGATATATGGTGGGGCCCAATGCCGTTCTAAGGATGGTAAGGCCTGAGCAGGTACAGGCATTAGTCAATTGGGTGGCCGACAGTGGATCCAGCACGTTCACATTATCTCCCACCCAGTCTTCTGCAGAAAGCGCACAGATGGCGCCTGAAAACCAACCCCATCAGTCTGTCACATCACCCCCATGCATACCAGGGAAACTGTCTCAGCCTCAAGTTATGCAGCAGTCTCTTATGCTGTTTGAAGACTCCGCTGGCAGGGTTTCCCAAGGGCATCCACCTAGCCCTTCCCCAGCGGTGAAAGACATAGAATGCACTGACGCACAACCACTTATGTTTCCTGATGATGAGGACATGGGAATACCACCTCAGCATGTCTCTGATGATGACGAAACACAGGTGCCAACTGCTGCGTCTTTCTGCAGTGTGCAGACTGAACAGGAGGTCAGGGATCAAGACTGGGTGGAAGACGATGCAGGGGACGATGAGGTCCTAGACCCCACATGGAATGAAGGTCGTGCCACTGACTTTCACAGTTCGGAGGAAGAGGCAGTGGTGAGACCGAGCCAACAGCGTAGCAAAAGAGGGAGCAGTGGGCAAAAGCAGAACACCCGCCGCCAAGAGACTCCGCCTGCTACTGACCGCCGCCATCTGGGACCGAGCACCCCAAAGGCAGCTTCAAGGAGTTCCCTGGCATGGCACTTCTTCAAACAATGTGCTGACGACAAGACCCGAGTGGTTTGCACGCTGTGCCATCAGAGCCTGAAGCGAGGCATTAACGTTCTGAACCTGAGCACAACCTGCATGACCAGGCACCTGCATGCAAAGCATGAACTGCAGTGGAGTAAACACCTTAAAACCAAGGAAGTCACTCAGGCTCCCCCTGCTACCTCTTCTGCTGCTGCCGCCTCGGCCTATTCTGCTGCTGCCGCCTCGGCCTCTTCCTCCGCCTCTGGAGGAACGTTGGCACCTGCCGCCCAGCAAACAGGGGATGTACCACCAACACCACCACCACCACCTCCGTCACCAAGCGTCTCAACCATGTCACACGCCAGCGTTCAGCTCTCCATCTCACAAACATTTGATAGAAAGCGTAAATTCCCACCTAGCCACCCTCGATCCCTGGCCCTGAATGCCAGCATTTCTAAACTACTGGCCTATGAAATGCTGTCATTTAGGCTGGTGGACACAGACAGCTTCAAACAGCTCATGTCGCTTGCTGTCCCACAGTATGTTGTTCCCAGCCGGCACTACTTCTCCAAGAGAGCCGTGCCTTCCCTGCACAACCAAGTATCCGATAAAATCAAGTGTGCACTGCGCAACGCCATCTGTAGCAAGGTCCACCTAACCACAGATACGTGGACCAGTAAGCACGGCCAGGGACGCTATATCTCCCTAACTGCACACTGGGTAAATGTAGTGGCAGCTGGGCCCCAGGCGGAGAGCTGTTTGGCGCACGTCCTTCCGCCGCCAAGGATCGCAGGGCAACATTCTTTGCCTCCTGTTGCCACCTCCTCCTTCTCGGCTTCCTCCTCCTCTTCTTCCACCTGCTCATCCAGTCAGCCACACACCTTCACCACCAACTTCAGCACAGCCCGGGGTAAACGTCAGCAGGCCATTCTGAAACTCATATGTTTGGGGGACAGGCCCCACACCGCACAGGAGTTGTGGCGGGGTATAGAACAACAGACCGACGAGTGGTTGCTGCCGGTGAGCCTCAAGCCCGGCCTGGTGGTGTGTGATAATGGGCGAAATCTCGTTGCAGCTCTGGGACTAGCCAATTTGACGCACATCCCTTGCTTGGCGCATGTGCTGAATTTGGTGGTGCAGAAGTTCATTCACAACTACCCCGACATGTCAGAGCTGCTGCATAAAGTGCGGGCCGTCTGTTCGCGCTTCCGGCGTTCACATCCTGCTGCTGCTCGCCTGTCTGCGCTACAGCGTAACTTCGGCCTTCCCGCTCACCGCCTCATATGCGACGTGCCCACCAGGTGGAACTCCACCTTGCACATGCTGGACAGACTGTGCGAGCAGCAGCAGGCCATAGTGGAGTTTCAGCTGCAGCACGCACGGGTCAGTCGCACTACAGAACAGCACCACTTCACCACCAATGACTGGGCCTCCATGCGAGACCTGTGTGCCCTGTTGCGCTGTTTCGAGTACTCCACCAACATGGCCAGTGGCGATGACACCGTTATCAGCGTTACAATACCACTTCTATGTCTCCTTGAGAAAACACTTAGGGCGATGATGGAACAGGAGGTGGCCCAGGAGGAGGAGGAGGAGGATGAGGAAGAGGGGTCATTTTTAGCACTTTCAGGCCAGTCTCTTCGAAGTGACTCAGAGGGAGGTTTTTTGCAACAGCAGAGGCCAGGTACAAATGTGGCCAGCCAGGGCCCACTACTGGAGGACGAGGAGGACGAGGATGAGGAGGAGGTGGAGGAGGATGAGGATGAAGCATGGTCACAGCGGGGTGGCACCCAACGCAGCTCGGGTCCATCACTGGTGCGTGGCTGGGGGGAAAGGCAGGACGATGACGATACGCCTCCCACAGAGGACAGCTTGTCCTTACCCCTGGGCAGCCTGGCACACATGAGCGACTACATGCTGCAGTGCCTGCGCAACGACAGCAGAGTTGCCCACATTTTAACCTGTGCGGACTACTGGGTTGCCACCCTGCTGGATCCACGCTACAAAGACAATGTGCCCACCTTACTTCCTGCACTGGAGCGTGATAGGAAGATGCGCGAGTACAAGCGCACGTTGGTAGACGCGCTACTGAGAGCATTCCCAAATGTCACAGGGGAACAAGTGGAAGCCCAAGGCCAAGGCAGAGGAGGAGCAAGAGGTCGCCAAGGCAGCTGTGTCACGGCCAGCTCCTCTGAGGGCAGGGTTAGCATGGCAGAGATGTGGAAAACTTTTGTCAACACGCCACAGCTAACTGCACCACCACCTGATACGCAACGTGTTAGCAGGAGGCAACATTTTACTAACATGGTGGAACAGTACGTGTGCACACCCCTCCACGTACTGACTGATGGTTCGGCCCCATTCAACTTCTGGGTCTCTAAATTGTCCACGTGGCCAGAGCTAGCCTTTTATGCCTTGGAGGTGCTGGCCTGCCCGGCAGCCAGCGTTTTGTCTGAACGTGTATTCAGCACGGCAGGGGGCGTCATTACAGACAAACGCAGCCGCCTGTCTACAGCCAATGTGGACAAGCTGACGTTCATAAAAATGAACCAGGCATGGATCCCACAGGACCTGTCCGTCCCTTGTCCAGATTAGACATTAACTACCTCCCCATAACCATATATTATTGGACTCCAGGGCACTTCCTCATTCAATCCTATTTTTATTTTCATTTTACCATTATATTGCGATGCTACCCAAAGTTGAATGAACCTCTCCTCTGCCTGTGTGCTGGGCCTAAATATATGCCAATGGACTGTTGCAGTGGTGGCTGACATGAAGCCTGATTCTCTGCTATGACATGCAGACTAATTCTCTGCTGACATGAAGCCAGATTGTCTGTTACGGGACCTCTCTCCTCTGCCTGGGTGCTGGGCCTAAATTTATGACAATGGACTGTTGCAGTGGTGGCTGACGTGAAGCCTGATTCTCTGCTATGACATGCAGACTGATTCTCTGCTGTCATGAAGCCAGATTGTCTGTTACGGGCCCTTTCTCCTCTACCTGGGTTCTGGGCCTAAATTTATGAAAATTGACTCTTACAGTGGTGGGTGACGTGAAGCCTGATTCTCTGCTATGATATGAAGACTGATTCTCTGCTGACATGAAGCCAGATTGTCTGTTACGGGACCTTTCTCCTCTGCCTGGGTTCTGGGCCTAAATTTATGAAAATTGACTCTTACAGTGGTGGGTGACGTGAAGCCTGATTCTCTGCTATGATATGAAGACTGATTCTCTGCTGACATGAAGCCAGATTGTCTGTTACGGGACCTTTCTCCTCTGCCTGGGTTCTGGGCCTAAATTTATGAAAATTGACTCTTACAGTGGTGGGTGACGTGAAGCCTGATTCTCTGCTATGATATGAAGACTGATTCTCTGCTGACATGAAGCCAGATTGTCTGTTACGGGACCTTTCTCCTCTGCCTGGGTTCTGGGCCTAAATTTATGAAAATTGACTCTTACAGTGGTGGGTGACGTGAAGCCTGATTCTCTGCTATGATATGAAGACTGATTCTCTGCTGACATGAAGCCAGATTGTCTGTTACGGGACCTTTCTCCTCTGCCTGGGTTCTGGGCCTAAATTTATGAAAATTGACTCTTACAGTGGTGGGTGACGTGAAGCCTGATTCTCTGCTATGATATGAAGACTGATTCTCTGCTGACATGAAGCCAGATTGTCTGTTACGGGACCTTTCTCCTCTGCCTGGGTTCTGGGCCTAAATTTATGAAAATTGACTCTTACAGTGGTGGGTGACGTGAAGCCTGATTCTCTGCTATGATATGAAGACTGATTCTCTGCTGACATGAAGCCAGATTGTCTGTTACGGGACCTTTCTCCTCTGCCTGGGTTCTGGGCCTAAATTTATGAAAATTGACTCTTACAGTGGTGGGTGACGTGAAGCCTGATTCTCTGCTATGATATGAAGACTGATTCTCTGCTGACATGAAGCCAGATTGTCTGTTACGGGACCTTTCTCCTCTGCCTGGGTTCTGGGCCTAAATTTATGAAAATTGACTCTTACAGTGGTGGGTGACGTGAAGCCTGATTCTCTGCTATGATATGAAGACTGATTCTCTGCTGACATGAAGCCAGATTGTCTGTTACGGGACCTCTCTCCTCTGCCTGGGTGCTGGGCCTAAATATATGCCAATGGACTGTTGCAGTGGTGGCTGACGTGAAGCCTCATTCTCTGCTATGACATGCAGACTGATTCTCTGCTGACATGAAGCCAGATTCTCTGTTACGGGACCTCTCTCCTCTGCCTGTGTGTGTGCTGGGCCTAAATATATGCCAATGGACTGTTGCAGTGGTGGCTGACGTGAAGCCTCATTCTCTGCTATGACATGCAGACTGATTCTCTGCTGACATGAAGCCAGATTCTCTGTTACGGGACCTCTCTCCTCTGCCTGTGTGTGTGCTGGGCCTAAATATATGCCAATGGACTGTTGCAGTGGTGGCTGACGTGAAGCCTCATTCTCTGCTATGACATGCAGACTAATTCTCTGCTGACATGAAGACAGATTCTCTGTTACGGGACCTCCCTCCTCTGCCTGGGTGCTGGGCCTAAATATATGCCAATGGACTGTTGCAGTGGTGGCTGACGTGAAGCCTCATTCTCTGCTATGACATGCAGACTAATTCTCTGCTGACATGAAGACAGATTCTCTGTTACGGGACCTCTCTCCTCTGCCTGGGTGCCGGGGCCTAAATATCTGAGAATGGACTGTTCCAGTGGTGGGTGACGGGAAGCCAGATTCTCTGCTATGGAACCTCTCTCCAATTGATTTTGGTTAATTTTTATTTATTTAATTTTTATTTTAATTCATTTCCCTATCCACATTTGTTTGCAGGGGATTTACCTACATGTTGCTGCCTTTTGCAGCCCTCTAGCTCTTTCCTGGGCTGTTTTACAGCCTTTTTAGTGCCGAAAAGTTCGGGTCCCCATTGACTTCAATGGGGTTCGGGTTCGGGACGAAGTTCGGATCGGGTTCGGATCCCGAACCCGAACATTTCCGGGATGTTCGGCCGAACTTCTCGAACCCGAACATCCAGGTGTTCGCTCAACTCTACTGCTGAGAGGTGCAGATGTCTCATTGACAGTTACAGGAAGCGTTTGATTGCAGTGATTGCCTCAAAAGGTTGCGCAACAAAATATTAAGTTAGGGGTACCATCATTTTTGTCCATGCCTGTTTCATGAGTTTATTTTTTTACATAATTCTGTTGAAGCATGGTTGAAAAACAATGTCTGACTTTCATTGGTTAACATTTATAGAATTTTAATTTATTATTACTTTTGTCAGATTAAAGTTATTTCTGTGACCATTGTGACTTTTTCTTTCATTGACCAAAGGGTACCAACAATTTTGTCCACGTCTGTATCTGGGACCCATGGTGTTGTACGTGGCTGGGGGAAATAACAGACCGTCAATGACATCAGTGAGGACGAGGAACGGGAAATGAGTAGCTCGGCATCCAACCATGTGCAAATGGGGTCTTTCATGCTGTCATGTCTGTTGAGGGACCCTCGTATAAAAAGGATGAAGGAGAACGACCTGTACTGGGTGGCCATGCTACTAGACTCCCAATATAAGCAGAAATGTTACCGAATTACCGACAGTTAGAAAGGATGCAGTAGTTCAAAACCAAACAAAAAAATATGCTTTACACAGCAAATAAGGGGGATGTAACAGCACAACGGGAATCTAACTGGGAATGAGGTGAAAGTAATTCTCCTCCTACCACGACCACGGCGGCAAGGACAGGATGCTTTACAGATGTGTTGTTGATGGAGGACATGCAGAGATTTTTCAGTCCTACGCTTCGCCACAGCCCTTCAGGGTCCACCCTCAGAGAACGACTCGACCGACAGGTAGCAGACTACCTCGCCTTAACTGCAGATATCGACACTCTGAGGAGCGATGAACCTCTTGACTACTGGGCGTGCAGGCTTGACCTGTGGCCTGACCTATCCCAGTTTGCGATAGAACTTCTGGCCTGCCCCGCTTCAAGTGTCCTGTCAGAAAGGATGGCATTGTCACTGACAAAAGAAGTCGCCTCGGTCAAAAAAGTGTTGATTACCTCACCTTCATTAAGATGAATGAGGCATGGATCCCGAAGGGACAGACAGTGGGGGATACGTTTGACTAACAAAAGGCCTGATGACATGCCTTGGCCTCAAAATGGTCCCCACGCTGCTGTATTTAATGTCTGGATACCGGATGACTTTCGTGAATTCTCTGCCACCAACTAGGGTTCAAGCCGCAATGTTTTAGTCACCTTTCTGCCTGGAAAACATCAATTTTTCAGGCATGTGTACATGCCTAATTTTTCTGGCCTCTTGTGCTGCACTGTGGCTGCAAAAAAAAAAAAAAAAAAAAGGCACATACATGTGTCAATTCCCCTTCGTGATCGGTACCTTGTTGTGGTGAAGGGGCTTGCGTATCACAATGAATCGATCATCCCCTCTATGAGTATGTTGGCAATGTTGCCACACCCCAGATAAGGCTGTTGCTTCATTATGATCAGACTAAAAGCGATCGGCTGGATAATTTTTCATAGAAAAAACATTATTTTTATTTTTTTTATTGTATGGGTTTTTAATACATAAAATAAAAAAATCATAATAAAGTCTCTTGATAGTTTATTAGAAATAATGCAGACAATTTAAAAAATCCCCATCAATTCCAATACAAAGCAAGTACAGAGCTCAGAACAAAATTATTTCAGGATGTCGTTAATTCGACAATGATTAATCAATTCAACACATGTCCCCGGATAGTGGACGTAGCAGGGATTAAACTGATAGGAATAGTACTAGTTAAGACACCACTCATATAGGGTGTCACAGCACATTGCTCCGTGCACACGCAGTGCCCCAACTTGGGAGTAAGAGGGACCGACCAAGCTGCTTTTTCCATCTCCCGGTTCCTAAAATCAATTCAGTTTGGTGTATCAGAGTTTGGTCTGTCACTGTGAAGGCAGTCGAAGGTACCCAGCCTAAATATCCCTGATATTGACGTAACAAGGATTAAACTGATGAGAATAGTACTACGGAAAATACCACTCATATCGGGTGTGACAGTAAATTGCACGGCGCAGATGCAGTGACCATGGCGTGGATTC
Source organism: Bufo gargarizans (assembly GCF_014858855.1). Classification (NCBI taxonomy): domain Eukaryota; kingdom Metazoa; phylum Chordata; class Amphibia; order Anura; family Bufonidae; genus Bufo; species Bufo gargarizans. The sequence goes on along the minus strand of NC_058085.1, from coordinate 166,998,273 downwards.
AAACAAAGGGGAGGGAGCCAGCATTTTTTTAACCATCTACCCTGTTCGAAAAATCAATTCAATTCACCTTTCGGGGACCCTTGGTGTTGTACGTGGCTGGGTGGAGGAAGAAACCTTCAATGACATCAACGGGACATGGCTAGCTTGGTATCCAGCCTTGTGCAAATGGGAAGTTTGCGGTTGGGCCCTGTGGGTTTTAAAATTTGCCTGTCTATTGAAGTCTATGGCAGTTCGCCTTGTTCGCGAACATTTGCAGAAATTCGCGTTCGCCTTTAGCAAACGGAAAATGTTATGTTCGCGACATCTCTACATATTACTGCACTGCTAAATGGCATATAATATATATTTTTTTGCCACTAATACACAACAAAAAGGGCTTTAGAACATATAACTGGACAGCTATATGGCAAATAATATATATTTTTGTGCTACTATTGCATTCCAAAACGGGCTTTAGAACATATAACTGCATAGGTAAACAGCAAATATATTTGTTTTTGCCACTAATACATGCCGTAAAGGGCTTTAGAACAGATAACTGCACAACTGAACGACAAATAATATATATTATTTTGCCACTAATACATGCCAAGAAGGGCTTTAAAACCTACAACTGCTTCGTTGAACGGCAAATCTATACTAATAAAAGCCCTGTGTACGTGCGCGTCCGTGCGTGTGTGCCGATTTGTTAAGTGCGCATGCGCGGCGCACAAACCAATCAGCACACACTCCACACACACAGCAGGGACCGTCCAAAGCACCGCGCCGCCGGCCAATAAAAACACGGCGCATCATAGGCAGCCCGGACAGCCCACAGCAGCGCGGCAGTCCAATCAAAGTCGCCGCCTGGACCACCCACAATTGCGCCAGCCAATAAACATACGGCACACCACACGCTGTACGGAACGCCCACAGCATGGAGCCGTCCAGCACACACTCCACACACACAGCAGGGTGCGTGTGTGCCGATTTTACACCATCGGATCTGAGTTTTCTCCAATCAGATGGTATATTTTAACTTGAAGCGTCCCCATCACCATGGGAATGCCTCTGTTAGAATATACCATCGGATTTTAGTTAGATCGTGAAAACTCAGATCCGACAGTATATTCTAACACAGAGGTGTTCCCATAGTGATGGGGAAGCTTCAAGTTAGAATATATTACGAACTGTGTACATAACTGCCCCCTGCTGCCTGGCAGCACCTAATCTCTTACAGGGGGCTGAGATTCCGCACAATTAACCCCTCAGGTGCCGCACCTGACCTCAGGTGCCGCGACTTTGTGTCGCACAACAAATGTCCCCGTGTAGACCTAGCCTTAAAGTGGTCATGAAAGATGGTAGCTGGCCCTGGGGGGCGGTAAATGATAGCTACTTGGAGTTTGGAGGGAGAGTAAATGCAAACAGAGTGTACTTCAAATAAAGTGAATGTAATGGAGGGTAGCAGTGGAGTTGTTGTTACTGTTGCCATTTAATTAATTTGGCACAACCTCACAAACAAAAGACAGACATAACTAACACCAAAACCACCGCAAATGATAAATTCTCCTCATAATGTTTAGGGCCAGACTTAGATTGCCCATTTTAACTTTAATAACTTATTATGTAACTTATTATGTTATGCTAGTCCTTTTTATCAATTGGCATTGGATAGAAAAGTGTTATACTGGAAGTGAAAATATGTGTATTTATCCCATTCAAAGATGTATTTGTGACTTCCATGCAGGTTAGCACGTATCCATGTAGCATTTTTGGCGTGGGCAAATAATTTTCTTATGTGATTACAGTAAATTAGCCACTGTATAGGTCATAATCATGAAATTACAAGGGTATGGCCTAGTAGTGCAACTGGCTACATATGGCCAAGCCATGCCCACTTGAAACAGCCAATAAGCACATGATTTAGAGATAAAATGATGTGATCACTGGATGCCATGGGTGAGAGTGGCTTGGCATTATGCATCCTGTAAGACTGCTGGGTTGTAACCTTAAGAATATCTAAATGCAAATATAATTAAGAGTTTGAATTTAAACTCTCTTTGGTCATTAAATATAAAGTTCATATACAGCAAGTTTAGGAGGCAGAGGACAATTTTTCCCTTATAAGGCAAAAATGTACAAAATGATGGGCTTTGCCAACTTCAGAAACATGTACAATGCTCATACATTGGTAGTAGAGATGAGTGAATCGAAACCCACAAAGTGGAATTTAATCTGAATTTCAGGATAAATTTGATTCGGCTCAAAGCCGAATTTCCTTGTGCTTCGTGTTAGCGAATCGATTTAACCTAAAATAGTGTAAAAAACAGAAAAATTCATACTTGCCTCCTCCATTTGCTTGCAGGTCTCGGCAGGGTTACGTATGACGTCACCACACCGGCCGGCGTGATGACATAATATCACGCAGTGCGGGTTTTCGCTCCAGATTTTCAAGCAAGATGGCGGCGGCGGCTGGCCTGTTGCAAGCAAATGGAGGCGGATTGATTACATTTTTTAAAATCTTAATTTCACATTGTTTTTACACTCAGATGCCGCAATCATGTATAAATGCGGAATCTGAGGAGTACCATGACAGGGGCGGTGCTATCGCAGCGCCCTATTATTGCACCCGCCACTTACAGAAAAATGAGCTTTGTGACAAAGTAATTAGTCACAAAGCATTTTTTTTTTTATTCTGCGAATCAAACTTTTCATTGAATTTGCTCATCTCTAATTGGTAGCATACAATAAGTGCTAATTAGGCATTTAATTAACAAAATGCAAATACATTAAATGGAAGCAAATATCTTTATCAACTATCGATTTCTGTTGTAAAATAATAATAATTCCAATGCTAATTGTTGCTTTTTTATATGAATTAGTGTCAAATAAAATTCATGAAAGAGTGCCTACTAATTTATTTGCAATGAAGAACAAGCTTTGGTGTTGATGCAATAGCTTTTATCTGTGAAAGTTATTTGAAACCATACATAAGATGGAAGGGAAGCTTATCTGTACATACTAGTTAATTTCTTCTATGATGTCTATCCATCATTGTGTCTGGTAAATGAGAGATGAGTCTTCCTTTAGCCAAAAGATTAAAGACCTCATATTATTGTTAAAGCAGATGGGAGAGCAGTTAATTAACAATAATTCCTTAGTTATACAGCACCATGTTATCACTTGCTTCATTACACTGGGACATGCTAAGTCAGGGTAAGCAAAAGAACAAACTGCTGAAGAGCTACAGTGTATTGTATACATGGTTCATGTACATCATTGTATATTACATGTCTGTAGACATTGTACATCCCTTACTGAAAATGGTTATTTTGTCTTTTTTCTATACTTTACTGGTACATTGCACTGGTACACTGCACAATTTTACATCCCCAATCCCCAAAAAAGTTGGGGCGCTGTGTAAAATGTAAAGACATGTAAATGTAAATAGAATGCAGTGATTAGCAAATCTCAGACCTATATTTTATATATAAAAAAATATGATATGGAACACATATCAGATGTTGAAAGTGAGACATTTTACCATTTCATTAAAAAATTAACTCATTTACAATCTGATGGCAGCCACACATCTCAAAAAAGTTGGAAGAGGGACAAAATAATGCTGGAAAAGTATGTGGTACTAATGAAAAGCAGCTGGAAGAGCAATTTGCTACTGAGTCGCATATCTGGATATGAAAAGAGCATGTTAAAGAGGCAGAAGTTCTCCATTCTAAGAAAAACTATGTCTAAATACTGTGGAACACTTTCAGAAAAAATGTTCCTCAATGTAAAATGTCAAAGACTTTGAAATTCCACCATCTACAGTACATAATATCATAAACAATTCACAGAAAACCATGTGTGGAAGGGACAAGGTGGAAAGTGAATATTGGATGCTCATGATCTACCAACGTTTAGGCAGCAGTCCATTGAAAACAGACATGATTCTGTACTGTATATCACTGCATGGGTTCAGCAACACTTCCAGAAATCATTGTCTGTGAACATAGTTTGCAGTGCAATCCACAAATGCAAGTTATAGCTGCCTCATGCAAAGAAGAAGCCAAACACAATCCAGGAATGCTGCTGTCTATTCTGGGCCAAAGCGCATTTAAAATGGACTGAGAAAAAATGGAAAACTGTTCTGTGGTCAGATTAATCAAAATTTGAAATTCTTTTTAGTAACTGTGCATACAGTGTTCTGCAGACTCAATAAGAGATGGACCATCCAGTTTGTTATCAGCGTACAGTTGCTCTCATCCAGACATCTCTTTCAGGGAAGGCTTTGAATATTTTAGCTAAACCACCTACTGCATCCACGACAACAGCATGGCTTCCTACAAGAAGAGTCTGGGTGCAGAAATGGAGTGCCTGCAGTTCAGACCTTTCACCAACAGAAAACATTTGGCACATCATAAGCAAAAAATCTGGCAAAAAAGACCCAGGATTGTTGAGTAGATGGAATCCAACATTAGACAAGAATGGGACAGCATTGCCGTCCCAAAACTCTAGCATTTGGCCTTCTCACTTCCAAGACATTTACAGACTGTAGTTAAAAGAAGATGGGACTGCTACACAATGGTAGATATTGTCCTGTACTAGCTTTTTGGAGATGCGCTGCTGCCAAGTTCTAAATTGAGTTATTTTTTCCCATGAAATGGCTCACTTTCAATATCTGATAGGTGTATATGATTTGCAGTGCCTTGCAAAAGTATTCACCCCCTTGACTTTTTTTGTGTTTTGGTGCTTCACAAGCTGGAATTAACATGTATTGTTTTAAGGATTTGCATCATTTAATTTACAAAACATACCCACAACTGAGCTATATATATATATATATATATATATATAGATATATATATATATATATGTATGTCATACACAGATCCACCCATAACGGTGTCCCTGTGTAAATAGTGACCCCCAATCACAGCAGTCTTCATATCTAAACTGTAGTCATGTAATCCTTAACCTCTTAGTTAGCTTTGTTAAAGTAGCATAATGGTCGGTAGTAGTACTCACTATGAAACTACTGTAGCAGGCTGGCCAGCAGTGTAACGTCACTCACTCCGTCACGCGCCTGCTCCTCCTACTTTATTACTTTATTAATAAGGCAGGCAGAGCATGTGCGTAACGGAGTGAGTGATGTTAAGCTGCCAGCCAGCCTGCTACGGTAGTTTGATAGTAAGTACTACTACCGAGGATTGCGCTACTTTAACAAAGCTAACCCGCTGGTTAAGGATTAAATGACTACAGTTTACATATGAAGACTGCTGTGCACGGGGCCGGGTGTAATAGAGTACAGTGACTGCACTGGGCCCTGGCACGATCGCAACATCAGTTGCCGGCCTCCAGACCCTCTTCCCTCCCCGCTGATACATCTCAGGCCACTCTGTGCAGCATAGCGTCAGGCGATGCATCAGTGTCAGCGCACCATTTGCTTTATAAGATGCACTGCCATTTCCCCCCCCCCCCCACACACACTTTTGGGGGGAAAAAGTGCATCTTTTTTTTGAGTAGTCCTGTATAAATATTTTATATGCTCTTTCCCACTTTCTCCTTAATAGCACATAAAGTTCAGGTGTAGGTAACTCACCATGTGGTAGGTGCAGTTTATTTTAGATTAACCTATACAGGCATTATACCACTGAATTTACCAGAACAACTCCCACAAAAGTGTTTATTCTCTGACCTGTATTTGCGAGGTATAACCTCCCTTCGGATCCTCAGCTGTTTCATGTGGCCAACACTCTGATCTCCAACTGACACAGAACAAAAACTTCTCAATTTATTCATTTGAGATTGATATTGAGGCTCCCATAGGAATACATAGATAAATTAGCTTCCTGTCCACACATAAGGTGCTGTGTTATGTATTTGGAGAGTCAGAGTGTTGGTCACATGACACAGCTGAGAATCAGTAGGGAGGTTATATCTCACAAATACAGTCACTGGTAAGAAGATTACCCTCACTACAGTTTATATGATATACTTTACTAACGGGTCAGATAATAAAGCTAGCATGCAGACAGCAAACAAAAATAAATGGCAGCACACCATTACAAATGCAAACAATAGGACTAAGGATTAGGGATTATTCTGGATTAAAGTGGTACAATACCTACTATACATAAAAAATTGAAGTTCTTTGTGCACATTTTTGATCAAACGTGTGGCTCGATGTATGGGTCCGACACACGTTTGATCAAAAATGTGCACAAAGAGCTTCCATTTTTTATGTATAGTAGGTATTGTACTTGTTTTGTAATAGTATAAATCTGTATGCTTGACAAGAATATAAATTGAAGATTTAATCTAGAGCTAAAAAGAGACAACAATCACGCTTCAGCAGTTCACAAACAAAATGAAGGAGGGGGCTTAAAAAATGTCCAAGAGGCTAAAGGATTTACATAAAAATGTAACTTCACTAGTGGCTTGTTCTTGCATAGAAATAATCCATTAATTATTTCCTGTCCTGGCATGAGAAACCAGGGTTGAATTTAAGACTTGCATACAGAAGTAGACGACCAGGCAGAACCTTTGCATGCGCTGTGCTTCTTGTAAATAATGCAGATTTCATAATGAAGTAATAATTCCAGCTTCTATATTTTCTCTATCTCTATGATGGAAAATGGAAGCAAATGCTTCAATTTTGCATTGAGACCATCCATCTAATGTATGTTTTATTGTATATAAAAGTATAATATTTGCTTCCATAACATGCCCAAGTGGAATTCTTCAGTTTTCTCCTTTACCGTAAATATCATCTGGATTAGTTTTACGACATTCTGTTGAGTTTGGTTATGTTAGTACTTGCTGCCAATGATTTTGCAATCTAGTTTCTTAGAGCCAGGGTCATATACAATTTACAATATGTATCAGTCCTTTTAAAAGCCAAAGGGTTTAAAACATTGATGGGTGATTCTTAGGATAGATTGTCAATGATTATCAATGAATAATCAGTGGGGTCCATTGAAGAATGAATGGGCCCAATGAATATGGCTGAGCTCCAGTATTGAGCCCATTCATTATTGATCCAAGCAAACCCGCATGCCAGTATATGTATCTGTTCTAGGTACTACAGATCAACATCTTTGGACTTGGCTCAATTTTGTTCAAGCATATTTATCAGGCTTTTATTCTTCTATTGAGAAGCCTTGGGGGAAATACCATAAAAATGCCACCAGCAGTATTTAACATAGTAACATAGTTTATAAGGTTGAAAAAATACATCTGTCCATGCAGTTCAGCCTGTTATCCTGTCAGCTGATCCAGAGGAAGGCAAAAAAAAACTGTGAAGCCAGTTTTCGTAACTTTTCAGGCAATCAGAATAACTCCCTGAATCAACGACCCTCCTCCAGAAATTTGCTAACTATAACCTCTAATATCATTAAACTCAATAAATACATTCAGGCCCCTCTTGAGTTCACTAGTGTTAAGCGAAGCATTTGAAGCAGAATTTGTTCAAAAGTATAGGAAAACTTTGATTTGCAACAAAGCCAATTTTATTTGCGCTTCATGTAACAAATCAATTTTTCCTAAAATTACAACTACACGTGTTACAAAGTGAAATTAAGATGCCTTGGAACACAAGATCACCCATAATGCCGTGCCACCTGACAATCCACAGATAGCCAACCCCTGTGATATCAAACCCTCATTCTGTGCGGTCTCCGGCATTGTCCTATGAGCTGAGCATAGGGAGAGACATGGCAAGCGCTCATGTGCTAGGGACAATGTCTCTGAAAATTATTGATAGAAGAATATTTGAGAGAGAGAAAGGGAGAGTGCACTAAGACTTAGGGCTCATGCACACGGCCGTTGCCCCATTGTGGCCGCATTGCATATCACTTGAATGGATCCGCAAACCTGGAGATGCGGTGCGGAAGCACAGATCGGAACCCCACAAAAGCACTACAGAGTGCTTCCTTGGAGTTTCTGGTCATGCCTCCACACCGCAAAAAAGTAGTGCATGCACTACTTTTTTCCGGTGCGAACCACCGGATGCAGATTGCAGACCCCATTCAAGTGAACGGGTCCACGATCCGCATGCGGCTGCCCCACAGTCGGTGCCCGTGCACTGCGGACCAGCACACATTCGTATGCATGAGCCCTTATGCTGTGTCAGTTTTATTCATTTATTCCTACATTTAGTTTCAAAGTGTTTTATTTATTCACAATGGTAGAAATCATGAACATCTTACAGCATACATAAATGGTACGGAAGTAATATGCTTTACAGAAATCAGATCGTACATGTAGAGTGAATATCATTATATCCATAAGGAGTGTGATAGAACATAAATAATGAGTAGAACAAAAAGAAAAAAGAAAATAAAGCAAAATTAACATACGGAGATCATACCAAGGAGCAAAAGTTAGCTAATTTAGTGCCTACAAATACTTAGAAACACACAATGACTCTGCCAAGCAACGTACCCTAAGAATCGCAATTTCTAATAAGTCTAGTCACGTTGTACATTCATTGAATATGAGGAGGACATCCAGGGCTCCCACAGCTTCTCAAAGGCTTCATAGGTGTCTTGGCGGATAGCAGTAAGTCTCTCATAAAGCAATATTTTGTTAATTCTGTCCACTACTGCTTGAAAGCTAAGATCCGCCGTTCGCCATTTATAAGCAATATGAATCCTGGCAGCTAATAACATGTGCTGAGACAATTTAAATTTGGAATATGATAACCCTGAAGATTTGTCGCCAAGAAGGCACAAGGTAGGTAACAGTGGGAAGGCACATTCCAGCACAGAAGAAATCAGGTCACGAATCTTACTCCAAAATCTCTGTACTACTGGACAGGACCACCAAATGTGGTAGACTGTGCCGTCCACTCCGCATCCCCTGAAACATAAAGGAGAGACTTCCGGATAAATGTGGTGAAGTCTATATGGGACTAAATATGTCCTATGAAGAACCTTGATTGAGGTCTCTGCTAGAGTAATTTGCCAAGACGTCTTAGTCAAGGTCTGCGAACATTGATGCCATTTAGCTATAGAGAGGTCTTCCTGGATGTCCCCCTCCCACTCCAACATATATGGCAGTTTAATTCCCTCCGGCATGGTATTTAACAAACCGTAAATCCTGGAAAGTAACCCCTGCTTATACAGTGAGTAATTAATAAATCCAGTTTCATATTACTAATCTTCAGGGAGTGGAGGCATGAAAAGATTTGTAAGGCATTAAATGACTCACAATCTGGGAGATAGTATTTATTCTTAAAGTCGGCTAGGGACATAAGTTTCCCTCTAATAAAAAACCTATAAAGGGTAGTAAAGTTATTGGAGGTCCACCACCGAAATGTCCCTATCTGGAGGCCAGGGGGAACACTGGATTACCAAATAAGTGAAAAAGCGGCGAATGTTTGGATTGGAAGCCTGCTTTGAACCTAACAGACCACCATAGAATCAGTGAGTGATGTGACAATGGTGAAGCTGTTCGAATGGCTGATGGCAAGGGAGTGGTATTCCAGAGCAAGGATCTCCAGGTCCAGGGTGCACAAAGGGTTTGTTCCAGAGACACCCACAGGGGGAAGACCTCTGGTTTTAAGTGGGTCAAGAATAATTGGGCTAAACCTGCTGCTTTGTAATACTTGATGAAATCTGGAACAGAGAGACCTCCCTGAGATTTGTGTCTACACATTGTGGACCTGGAGATCCTGGCCGGCTTGCCGGCCCATATAAATTTCATTGTATCTGCCTGTAAGTTGCGAAGATCTTTGATAGGGACCTGAACCGGGAGGGTCCGAAATAAATAAAGGATGCAGGGCAGGACCACCATCCTGACAATATGTATTCTCCAAATCCATGAGACTGGTAGCGTGCCCCAAGTTTTGTAATCTTCCTTAATCCTGCGGTAAAGCGGAAGGTAATTGAGTTTGTATGTCGAGGAATTGAGGTTCCTAAATATTGAATATGGGTGGTTAGTTGGGAGAAAGGAAAGTTTTGTGAAAGTGAAGATTGAAGGGATGGGGGGGAGTTACACAACAAAAGTTCAGACTTCTTGTGGTTAATTTTGAGCCCAGAGGCTATGGAAAAGGTTTTTAGCAGCTTTAGTAAGTTTGGAAGCGAGATAAGAGGGTTGGTCAGGGATAGTAGGAGATCATCGGCAAACAAACTCAGTTTATAATCAGTGTTTCCTATCTTAAGGCCTGATAAGTTAGGGTCGTTCCTAATAGAAATAGTGAGGGGTTCCATGGCCAGGGCGAATAAGGCAGGGGAGAGAGGGCAACCTTGTCAGGTGCCTCTGAGAATTTGGATTGGGGTGGGATGGGTTGTTGGGAGTTTAAGGTATGCAACAGGTGCTGAATATATAGCTTGTACCACCTGTAGAAAAGGGCCTTTGATGCCCATATTGAGCAACACTTTATACAGGTATTCCCAGCTAACAGAATCAAAGGCCTTTTCTATATCCAGCACCAAAATGGCTAGGGGGGTCTTTCTTGTGTTAGCTACCTGACTCACATTAAGCACCTTTCTGATGTTGTCTGGTGCTTCTCTGTCAGGGATGAATCCTACCTGATCTTTATGTATAAGACAAGGGAGGATAATATTAAGGCGACTTGCTAAAATAGATGTAAATATTTTGGTGTCCAAATTTAACAGAGATATCGGTCTGTAGTTAGTAGGCGATAAGGGGTCTTTTTTAGGTTTGGGCTGTACAGTGATGTTAGCAAAAAGAAAATCAGGATGGGGAGTATGGCCAGACAGTAAATGGTTGCAGAATTGTGTAATATGTGGCACTAAAATTGGGGAATATTTTTTGTAATACAGAGCTGACAATCCGTCTGGGCCCGGAGCCTTCCCCAGTTTCAAAGAGTCAATCGCATAGGTTGCCTGTTCAGAACTGATGGCTCTACCCAAATCATGCAATGCTTCGGAAGTCACCTGGGGGAGTGGTATCAAAGACAGAAAGTCGTCTCTAGCTGAGACATGTCCATCATCCGATCCCTTATAAAGCTGTTGGTAAAAATCATGAAACATATCGTAGATGGTTTTAGGGTTAGAAGTTTATATGGCCGTCTCCTGGGAGGAAATGGTCGTGCCAGCATGAGAGCGTCATACTTGCGACGCTAGGCTCCGCCCCCCGACCTCCGGCACGCCGGTCGCCTGGTCCGTTCGGATCGCATGTTCATGGAGACGCCAAAGTGAGATGCGGAGACGCTGCTACGCCGCCGGACCTGTAATGTGAGAAGTCAGGAGAGTCTCCTGCTGTTGCCCTTGCCCTGCTTTCCACCCTACCGGCGCCCAGATCCGCCGGTCTGCTTGATATTTTGGCCATCTCCCTGCCACCGGAGTGGTGACTGGATCGCTGAGACCGAAGGAGGCTGCTGAGCTGGAGTGGTGGCATGGCGTGCAGACGCTGTGAGGACCGGTGCAGCCGGCGGTGAGCAGGAGGTAACAGTAGACCTCAGTAGAAAAAGGGGACTTGCTGAGAAGTTACCTTTTCAAAGTTGTTTGGCAATCCGGCATGTTGCCTGATAGAGCTGCCCCCCTCTCCTCAGTTTGATAAGCATTTCTGGAGACCAGTAAAAAGAGGGTGAGGACCCTTAAATGAGGGTGAAGAAAGACGTGGATGAGGGAGAAATTTATGTTCGGGAGTGAAAATCAAATATGAAATCTAATGTGAACTAGAGGCGTATGCTCTGGAAAGTGTCGATTGAAGCCAATGCGGTCTTCTCAATACCGGTGGAATAAAGCAATGAAGTGAAAGAGGGGAAAGGGAAGGGAAGTAAAGAAAGGAGAAGAGAAGAAGAAAATAGGAGGAAGGGGAAGGAAAAAAAAACCTGGGGGTTCTGGGAAGAGGAAATATTGAGCAGGTGGTCTATGATAACACTTGGTCGTTGTTACAGTTCCTGACTCCCCCAGCTTGATTGTGCTCAATTGTTTGAAGAACCCCCCCCCCCCCTTATGAATTCTAAACCCTTCTAATATCTAATTTTTCTAACGCTTCCATCCCTAACCCTCCCTCTGGACTAAATCTGGATTAACGGACTATCATCTATCACCTTTACTAACAGTACTATCTCATGCTGAAGATTTAACTGACAAGTGGATATTAAGTTGCTGTGTTTTTTCTTCTTTTTTTTTTCCCCAGAGATGACTTTGAGTTCCTTCAGGGAAAATAAGGACATCATCTATAACCTTGGACGTTTTTTTTTTTGTTATATCCCCATCCCCCCCTTGCTGTTGTAGGGTTTTTTCCCCCTCTCTCTCCTTCTCTTCTTTGTTTTCTTCTTTTTTTTTGTGTATTATTAACAAATTGTCAATACTCCTGTTAAACTCTGTTCCAGTTCCCTGTGACTTGTAGTGGGAGATAGGGGGAGCTCAAAATGCCACCTAGTAATAGGAGATCAGCTACGGGATTGGAGACTGGGCCCAAACAGCAGGGTTTAAATAAATTTCTGACTCCAAACTCGTCGGGTCTTGGGTCCCCACAGAAGGAGAGAACGATAGATCCTGGGTCTCATGGTCTGGTGCAGGACAGTGGGACCGAGGGGGGAGGAGGGGAGAGGGGAACAGCAGTTTCATTTACAGAAATTGATGCAAAGTTGATGAAAGACATATTTTGCACTGTCTCGAGGTTGGAGAATGTAATGGGGAGTATAGTGACCCAGCTCGGGGCAGTGCAAATGGATGTTGGTGTAATCCGGGATGAGATGGAGAAAATAAGGCAGCGCTTACATGAGATGGAGGAAAGGGTTCCTGTTCTGGAACATTCGGTACAGAAATTGGAGAAAGAAGTGGTCTCGTTAAAGGAAATGAATACTAGGATGGAACAAAAAATAATAAGTCAAGAAGACAGATCAAGGAGATCTAATATAAGATGCGTAGGGATTCCAGAGCGCGCAGAGGGTGATAACTGTACCGAATATATGGAGAGATGGATAAGGGATAATTGTACGGAAGGTGCTCTCTCTCCATTGTTTGCCATTGAAAGAGCACATAGGGTCCCTACAAGAAAGAGGGTTCCAGGAGAATCTCCTAGACAGATACTGGTCAAATGTCTATTAAGTAGGGACCGTGATACAATATTATCTGATGCCAGGACTTCTGAAAAGTACCAGATACAGGGTGTAAAGATTAGGTTATTCCCAGATTATTCTGCACACACTAACGCCCATAGGAAAGAATACATTGGTGTTAAGAAAAGATTAAGGGGTGCAGGTCTAAAGTATAGTTTACTTTTTCCGGCAAAATTAAGGGTGGAATATAAAGGCAGGACTGTTTTCTTTCAGACCCCGGAGGAGGTTAGCGACTGGGCGGATGGGGAGGGCCTATGAGACCGGGGGGTGCGGAGGGGGAAGGAGCTATTATGCTAAGGTATGGAGTCACCCCGACTGCTGGACGGCAGGGAGGGGGGCTATTCGGGAGGGCAGGGTGGGTGTGGGTCGTGGGAGAGGGAGACGTGTTTTTTTTTTTTTTCTCCTTCTTCTTCCCCCTCTGCTAGATGGTTAGGATTGTCTCGCTGAATACGAGGGGTTTACGGGAGAGAGTGAAGAGGTATGCTATCCTCGAGTGGATGAACAGGTTTCTGCCAGCCATCATTTGCCTACAGGAGACACATTTGGATAAGGAATCTTTAAGATGGTTGCAGAAGAGATGGATTGGGGAAAGCTACCATTCCGTATACACTACTTATTCAAGAGGGGTCTCAATTTTGGTTCATAATAAAATTAAATTTGAGTGTTTGACGTGTGAGGCCGATGACTATGGCAGATACCTCTTTCTATGTTGTAATATAGAGGGGGTTAAAATGGTAATTGCAAACATCTATATCCCTCCACCGTATAAGTCAGAGATTTTATACCAACTGTATGGATTCATGCTGGACAGACAGGAATCTATAATGATTGCGATTGGAGACTATAATGCAGTAATGGATCCACTCAGGGATAGAACATCTAGCAGAGGGGGAAGAATACAAAAAGTAGATTTTTATAAACTAGCCCAGGAATTTAACTGGATCGACGTTTGGCGCCTCCAGAACCCGGATGAAAACATGTATTCCTGTTACTCCAAAACACACCAAACCTGGTCTAGAATAGATTTGGCCCTGGGAAATAAAAACCTGATGTCCTATAATAGGATTAAAATAAAGTACCTTCCCATGGCTCTATCAGACCATAATGCTGTGGTAGTGGAACTAGATTTGAACAAAAAGAAGGCTTCACTACCGTTCAAGTTTAACTCCCATTGGTTACCAATGATCCCAGATAAAGAAAGTATAATGGAAGAATTAAAAAACTTTTTTAGGGAGAATAATTATTCCGCGAGTAGGTTAATTGTTTGGGATACGGCTAAAGCATATCTAAGAGGATTGCTTTGTAAAAAAGTGAACCACTGGAAAAAAAACACCAGGGAAAAGGGGATTGTTTTGGAAAAAAAAATTCAAGAATTGGCAATGACATGTATGAGATACCCCACTGACTACAATAAGAAAATATGGGAGGAAGAACAGGAAAAGTTAAAGGTATATCATATGGAGAGAAGTAGGAAAGAATTAAATTTTCAAGGGATCTGGCTGGCCACAGAGGGAGAAAAAGTTGGTAAAATCTTGGCAAATATAGCAAGAAATCAAAGAGAGAAATCCTGGATAGGGGCGATTAAAGATAAAACGGGTAGGACAATTAATACACCAGAAGGAGTTAAAGAGTTGTTCCTAAAATATTTCCAGGAGGTATATAAGTCTAAGGCACAATATTCAAAACAAGAATTAGATTTGTATTTAGATCAGATTCCTCTTAGGGAGATATCCCAGGCCCAAAATATATTTTTAGAAAAAGAAATATCAATTGCAGAAATAAATAAGGTCTTGGGGCAGGTAAAATCTGAAAAAGCACCAGGATGTGATGGGCTCCCATTTGAAATTTATAAATCCTTCTCCCAGGTGTTAGTACCTGAATTAAAAACAACATTGGACGAGGCTAAAAAAATTGGGGACCTTCCAGACTCTATGAAAGAGGCAATTATAACACTTATTCCAAAAAAAGACAAAGAACAACTGGATCCGGGATCATATAGGCCAATATCACTTTTAAATATTGATGTTAAAATCTTGGCAAAAGTTTTGGCCGATAGGCTCTCAAAGGTGGTTAAAGGTATAATAAACATAGATCAAACAGGTTTTATACCTGGTAGAACGATATACTCAAACATAAGAAGGCTGTATCTAAATATTGAAGCTAATAGAACAGAAGCGGGGGAGAAAGCTGTATTATCATTGGATGCCCAAAAGGCATTTGACTGTATTGAATGGGAATATTTATGGGCAGTATTAAAAAGGGTCGGTATAGGGGAAGGATTTATAAGATGGATACAGTTAATATATCAGGATCCGCGGGCTAGAGTGATGGTGGATGGGAGCTTGTCCCTGCCCCTTGCCCTATCCCGGGGCACTAGGCAGGGATGCCCTCTCTCTCCACTATTATTCGCTATCGCGATTGAACCTATGGCATGTATAATAAGAAATGATGGGGAAATTAAAGGTTTTCACTATGAGGGTGGGGAAGAAAAATTGTTAATGTACGCGGATGATATTTTGCTATTTATGCACAATACTGGAGACCAGTTTAATAGAATTATAGATATAATAGATAAGTTTGGATGCTTTTCTGGATTAAATATTAATTGGGGGAAATCACATATGCTGATGCTGGGAGATGCACAACCACAGGGGTTTTTGAAGGTTCAGGTGTTGGGAAAATAAGAAAACTTTAAATATTTAGGGATACAAATTTCCGGAAACATAGGAGAATATGAAAAATTAAATGTACTTCCCCTAATAAAAGAACTTAGGACCAAAATACATGTCTGGCGTAGATTACCAATTTCAATACAGGGTCGTGTAAATTTAATAAAACTGGTCTTCCTCCCCAAAATATTATATGTCCTTCAAAATGCCCCAATTAGACTGTCGCAGGACACTTTTAGATTACTGGATAGCTTAATGGGTGATTTCCTTTGGAAAGGTAAGATTCCCAGAATAAAGAGAGAGATACTTCAGCTCCCAGTGAAAGAAGGTGGACTAGCAGTTCCGAACTGTTTTTTTTATTATATAATCACGCAATATGGTCAAATAAAGAGTAGCTTAGATGGTTTGGTGGGTAGGCAGGTAGTAAACAGATTGGGATGGAAAGAAGAATGGAACTTTTTAGAAGTGCTGGAATCAGGCACTTTGGGGAGAAATAGTATTGGAAATAGAGTTTTAAACTTAACGGAATACATATGGGTGGAGATTAAAAAAATACTAGAGATTAAAGGGTGTCATGGTCTTACCTTCGTTTGACATGTGCTGGCGGCCATCTTGGTTTCTGGGTTTCTTGTAGCCTCCCACCCTGCGGCTTCTCCTTCCCACTGGGAGGAGCTGGATGCCTAGCTCATATATATAGAAGGTCTGTGGCTTCAGTTCCTTGCTTGGTCCTCCTGTGTTCACATGCTTCTAAGACTGCTGCTGCTTCTGGTTCCTGATCCTGGCCTCGTCTGACTACCCCGTTGGTTCCTGATCCTGGCTTCGTCTGACTACCCCGTTGGTTCCTGATCCTGGCTTCGTCTGACTACCCCGTTGGTTCCTGATCCTGGCTTCGTCTGACCACCCTCCTGGTTCCTGACCTCTGTCTACGCAAGACCCTGCTTCGGTTTAGCCATCCGTTTGGACTTTTGCTACGGCTTGATTTCCAATAAAGCCTTCTTATTTCCACTCATCTCTGTTGTACGTCTGGTTCATGGTTCCATGACATTAGGACCAAGCCATGAATTCTGACGGTACAGGGCCATCCTCGCTACCTACGCTGGTTGCCAGACTTGATCAGCAGGATCACCTGTTGGGTCGGTTCGCTGTGGCGTTGCAAACCCTGCTTGAACGCACGGCTCATTTCGCTTCCGTTGCCGATGGGTCGGTTGTCGCTCCTGGGCCCGCTCCTACTGCCGCCCCGGTTGTTGCGCCAGAGTCTACCCTGACACCTGTTGCTGCGCCTGCGGTGTCTCGGGGTATGACCGGTTCTGCCCCCCTTCCACAGCGCTTTGGGGGAGAGCCAACTCAGTGCCGAGGTTTCCTTAACCAGGTGGGCATTTATTTCGAGTTGCTGCCACATGCCTTTCCTACTGAGAGATCAAAGGTGGGCTTCTTGATCTCGCTGCTCTCGGACAAGGCCTTGGCCTGGGCCAGCCCTTTATGGGAGAACAACAATCCGGTGGTTGCCGAGTTTTCCGGTTTTGTTGCTTCTCTTCGGAAGGTATTCGATGTGCCGGCTCGTGCTGCCTCTGCTGCGAAGCTCCTTATGTCCATCAGACAGGGTTCACGATCCGTAGCTGAATACGCCATTGAGTTTCGTACCCTGGCAGCAGAGGTGGGCTGGAATAATGAGGCTCTGGTCGCTGCTTTCTCTCATGGTCTCTCGGATGCCTTGAAGGATGAGGTTGCAGCTAAGGACCTACCAGTGGAGCTCGAGTCTCTTATTTCTTTCCTGATTTTGATTGACACCAGACTCAGGGAGAGACCTTCCTTTAAGGAGAGCCTGCGGAGGTCTCCTAACAGATTGGCGCCTACGTTTGCTGTCCCACCCGTGCCTCCCTCTCCTCCCACGCCTCCTGGGGATGACTTGTCTGGGGGTGAACCCATGCAGCGGGGGTTTGCTCGCCTGTCCGAGGGGGAGAGGGCACTCCGGAGACGCGAGGGCCGATGCATGTACTGTGGTCTCGGTGGGCATTTTCGGTTGGCATGTCCGAACCGTCCGGGAGAACGCTCGCACCTGAGGTCCTGTCGGGGGCAGATCTTGGGTGGAGTCTCCTCGTCCCCGGTTTCCCGTGTTGACAAACCACTGATCACGGTTGTCCTCTCCTGGGTCGGGGGCTCGGTGACGACCCAGGCATTGGTGGACTCTGGTGCTGGTGGTTTGTTCATTGATAGAGTGTTTGTTGCCGCCAATTCCATTCCTCTGCAGCCTCGAGGTTCCCCACTGGCTCTTGAGGCGATAGACGGCAGACCCCTTCTGCCGCCACACGTGACTCATGAGACCCTTCCAGTGGGGATAGCCATTGGTGCCGTTCACAGAGAGTCGGTCTGTCTCCAGGTTATTTCGTCTCCACACTACTCGGTGGTCTTGGGGTACCCCTGGCTCCAGAAGCATAATCCGACTTTCGATTGGAGATCGGTCGAGATCCTCTCGTGGTCACCGCAGTGTGGGGTTAGTTGCATCCATGGGCCTGTCAAGTTGCTGTGTACTTCCTCGGACTCTCTGTTGCCTCCTGAATACGAAGAGTACCGGGATGTATTCGATAAGGTGCGCGCGGTTGCCCTACCTCCGCACCGCCCATACGATTGTGCCATAGAGTTACAATCCGGTGCCGTTCCTCCTCGTGGCAAAGTCTATCCACTGTCGGTAGCGGAGAATGAGGCCATGGAGGAGTACGTGAGGGAGGCGCTTTCACGCGGACACATTCGCAAATCCTCGTCCCCGGCAGGGGCTGGATTTTTCTTTGTGAAAAAGAAGGGCGGTGAGTTGAGGCCTTGCATCGATTACAGGGGTCTCAATCGCATCACGATCAAGAACGCTTACCCGATACCCTTGATTTCCGAGCTGTTCGATCGCCTCAAAGGGGCCACGGTCTTTACCAAACTCGACCTGAGGGCGGCATATAACCTGGTAAGGATCAAGGCGGGCGATGAGTGGAAGACCGCGTTTAACACCAGGACCGGTCATTATGAATCCTTGGTTATGCCCTTTGGGTTGTGCAATGCGCCCGCAGTCTTCCAGGAATTCATCAACGATGTTTTCCGTGACCTGTTGCAGCAGTGTGTGGTGGTCTATTTGGATGACATCTTGGTATATTCTGAATCCATGGAGGCCCACATTATGGATGTCAGACGAGTGTTGCAACGGTTACGAGAGAACAGGCTGTTCGGTAAGCTTGAGAAATGCGAATTTCACCGATCCCAGGTAACCTTCTTAGGTTACATCATTTCCGCTGAGGGGTTCTCCATGGATCCTGAGAAGGTTTCGGCTGTCTTACAGTGGCCCCAGCCCAGTGGTCTCCGTGCCCTGCAGCGCTTTTTGGGCTTCGCCAATTATTATCGGAAGTTCATCAGGGACTTTTCCATGCTAGCCAAGCCTCTCACGGATCTGACCAGGAAGGGCAGTAATTTCCAGGTCTGGCCGCTCGAGGCCATCCGAGCTTTTGAGGCTCTAAAGTCCGCCTTTGTGTCGGCTCCGATTCTGTCGCATCCCAACCCTGGGTTGCCCTTTGTCCTCGAGGTGGACGCGTCTGAGACGGGAGTAGGCGCCCTTCTGTCTCAGCGTAGAACCCTGTGGGTTTTACTCCCGGAAACTGTCTTCCGCGGAGTGCAACTATCAGATTGGTGACAGGGAGTTATTGGCCATCGTGCAGGCCCTTAAAGAATGGAGGCACTTGCTCGAGGGCTCGGTGGTTCCGGTTCTCATCCTGACGGACCACAAGAATCTGACCTACCTTTCTGAGGCCAAGAGATTGACACCACGTCAGGCCAGATGATCTCTGTTCTTGTCACGTTTTAATTACGTGGTCTCCTACCTACTCGGTTCCAAGAACATCAGAGCGGATGCCTTATCACGGCAGTACTCCGAGCTGTCCGGGGAGGAGTCGATTCCGACTTCGGTCATACCTCCGAATCAGATCCTGGCCGCCATTCGCACCAGCCTGACCTCTCCCCTGGGTGAGCAGATTTTGGCTGCTCAATCTGGTGCTCCCTCTGGGAGACCCAACGGCAGGTGTTTTGTGCCTGAGGAGTTGCGCACTCGGTTGTTGCGAACCTACCATAACTCCAAGGCCGCGGGGCATCCTGGAAAGAACCAGCTGTCCTGGGCTGTTTCACGTCTGTTCTGGTAGCCTTCTCTACGTTCCGACATCGCCGCATATGTAGCGGCATGCTCCGTTTGTGCCCAGAGTAAGTCCCCTCGGCACCTTCCGTTGGGCCTTTTGCAACCCATAGCCACCGGGGAGCGCCCATGGACACACCTGGGGATAGATTTCATTGTGGACCTCCCTGCATCCTGAGGCCATACGGTCATTCTCATGATTGTGGACCGGTTTTCCAAAATGTGCCACTGTGTTCCTCTCAAGAAGTTACCCTCTGCACAAGAGTTGGCCACGATTTTCGCCAGGGAGGTCTTCCGGTTGCACGGTTTGCCCAAGGAGATTGTGTCGGATCGGGGGAGTCAGTTTGTGTCCAGGTTCTGGCGCGCCTTTTGCTCCCAGTTGGGGATTCATCTCTCTTTCTCCTCGGCCTACCACCCTCAGTCCAATGGGGCCGCAGAACGATCTAATCAGGCCTTGGAGCAATTCCTTCGTTGCTATGTCTCCGATCACCAAGACAATTGGGTTGACCTCCTGCCTTGGGCTGAGTTTGCCAGGAACACGGCGGTGAACTCTTCCTCTGGGACGTCTCCCTTCATGGCCAATTATGGGTTCCAACCTGCCGTGTTACCGGAGGTATTCTCTCCCCAGGATACTCCGGCTGTGGAGG
Organism: Bufo gargarizans; assembly: GCF_014858855.1. NCBI lineage: Eukaryota > Metazoa > Chordata > Amphibia > Anura > Bufonidae > Bufo > Bufo gargarizans. The sequence continues at coordinate 166,977,780 of NC_058085.1, read as the reverse complement.
ATCACCTTTCCGTCCTACGTGCTTCTTGGGTACAGATCCAGAGGTCCCTTGAGGTCTCTGCGCAGCGCCAGAGACTCCAGGCTGATCGCAGACGAGCGCCCGCTCCTTCCTACCAGGTCGGAGACCGTGGATGGTTGTCCACCCGCAACCTCAACCTTCGAGTGCCCACTCCCAAGCTGGCGCCTCGCTTTGTTGGTCCCTTCCGAGTGCTTCGCAGGGTAAACCCGGTAGCCTATGCCCTTGCGCTTCCTCCTGGCATGCGGATCTCCAACGTGTTTCATGTCTCCCTGTTGAAGCCGTTGGTGTGTAATCGTTTCACTTCCTCGGTTCCTCGGCCCCGTCCGGTCCAAGTGGGCAATCATGAGGAATATGAGGTGAGCAATATCCTGGACTCACGCCTGGTCCGCGGTCGGTTGCAGTTTTTGGTCCATTGGCGTGGTTATGGTCCAGAGGAGCGTTCCTGGGTTCCCTCCGCAGATGTCCATGCTCCTGCTTTGCTCCGAGCCTTCCACGCACGCTTCCCTCAGAAACCGTTCCTTACTCCGCGGAGGAGGGCCCCTTGAGGGGGAGGTACTGTCATGGTCTTACCTTCGTTTGACATGTGCTGGCGGCCATCTTGGTTTCTGGGTTTCTTGTAGCCTCCCACCCTGCGGCTTCTCCTTCCCACTGGGAGGAGCTGGATGCCTAGCTCATATATATAGAAGGTCTGTGGCTTCAGTTCCTTGCTTGGTCCTCCTGTGTTCACATGCTTCTAAGACTGCTGCTGCTTCTGGTTCCTGATCCTGGCCTCGTCTGACTACCCCGTTGGTTCCTGATCCTGGCTTCGTCTGACTACCCCGTTGGTTCCTGATCCTGGCTTCGTCTGACTACCCCGTTGGTTCCTGATCCTGGCTTCGTCTGACCACCCTCCTGGTTCCTGACCTCGGTCTACGCAAGACCCTGCTTCGGTTTAGCCATCCGTTTGGACTTTTGCTACGGCTTGATTTCCAATAAAGCCTTCTTATTTCCACTCATCTCTGTTGTACGTCTGGTTCATGGTTCCATGACAAAGGGTTTCTGCAATACACACCTTTATGGAAAAACATTAACCTTAAAGAACTGCAGGGGATTAAGATGTATATAAACTGGGAAAAAAATGGGATGAAATATTTAAACCAGATATTTGAACAGGGTAAATTGAAAGATTTTAATACAATGGTTAGAGAGTTTGGTATACCGCATAAGGACTTATATAAATATTTTCAGCTTAGGAATGCATTGAGGTCAGCTATGCAAGAGGAAAAATATAAGATGGAAAGATCTGAGCTATTGTACAAATTCACTAATGTGGGTGAAAGAGGAGGCATAACGGCAAAAAGATATAAGATATTGATGGACGGAAAAAAGAAACGGGTTACAATATTAGCTAGGAAAAAATGGGAGAACGAACTCCAATTTTTTACGGAACAAAAATGGAAAGACGCATTAAAGAACTATTCTCGAGTCTCAAACAGGGGTTCACATAAGATCTCACAATTCTTTGTAGTCCATAGGTTGCATAGATCCCCATGGATATTGAAAAGAATGGGTGTTAGAGCCTCGGATGATTGTGTAAAATGTGGGGGAGAGAGAGCCGACTTAATGCATTGTTTTTGGAGATGCCCCAGATTGTTTAGATATTGGACAGAAATAACAGATACTATACATCGAATTTTGAAGGTTCAAATATCAGAAGATCCCATGACTTGTATTCTGGGGGCAACCGAACACCTGGGTCTAAATAGAGACATAAGTATGGTCCTGAGTAAGGTGTTATTTCAAGCTAGACTTTTAATACTTAAGAAATGGAGAGGTGCTGACCCTCCAACAGTTCGGCAGTGGAGAAAAGCAGTGGATGATATGATTAAAGAAGAACGGGTGATGGAGGGCCATAGTAGTAAAGAAAAAACTATGGATGAAATATGGAAGAGGTGGTTACTTTAGGGCTGGATAGATACAATTTTTTTTTTATTTTTTTTTTCACACGTCTCCCTCTCCCACTCCCCAAGGGAGGTGGGAGGGGGCGTAATTGGGGAGTAAAAAATATTTGTATATGTATGGAATAGGATTGGAATGTCCTCTCTTTTTCGATTAAGAATGTAACTTGTATCCAATCTACTGATGAGGAATTTTGAGATGATGGAAATAAAGAGATATTTATAAAAAAAAAAAAAAGAAGTTATATGGCCGGAGCGCAAACGGATTTGGAAAACCTGGTTGATTTTCTGTTTGGCCTACAGTTGGCGTGCTAGCATTTTATCAAGTTTATTAGCATACCTGTAGAAATACGATGCAGTCCATCGTAGGGCTTTTTCCGTATTGTTTGACAAAATTACATTTATTTGCATTTTGGTATCCTTGACTGCTTTAAATAGGTATAATGAAGGCGACCTCTGATGCGCTTGTACTAGTCTACTCAATTTAGATTCAAGAGCCAGGAGGGCCTCCTGTCTCCCCCTCTCTAGATGAGATGCTTCTCTAAACAGCCTACCCCGCATGTAAGCCTTATGTGTAAACCATGTTAACATGGGATCTATATCCGGGTGTACATTTTCTGCAAAAAAACACTTCATGTCCTCCTGAAGCCTATCACGAACGGCTGGTCGTGTCAAAAGTGACTCATTAAGTCTCCAAGAGAATAATCGGCTTGTAGGTGTGTTTGGAGTCATATCAATCAGTACCATGTCACGATCTGACTTAGAGGACACGATATGCCTGCTATATGCCAGAAAGAGGACCATAGAGGTAGACAACAAAATGAGGTCAATACGGGAATACAAACTATGAGCCGGCGAATAATAAGTATATCCCCTTTGCGTACCGTTATGCTCCCTCCACGAATCCGCTACAGAAAGGGACTCCTAAACTTTCCTGATAGCAACCTTACATGAAATCGGACGTGGCATAGTGGGTGGAGCAGAACGGTCCAACACAGGGTCCATTACAAAGTTGAAATCCCCACACCAAATTATTTTGTCATAGGTAAGACACTCAAGCTTGTGCTGCATATGGGAGAAGAACATAATTGATTCAACATTAGGGGCATACATGTTGACTAGACACCACACCTCACCGCAGAATTTACCCAATAGGATGACATAACGCCCATCCTGATCTACTATGAGGCGGGTAACCTGAAGTGGGAAGATGTTCTTAAGTAGGATCATGGTCCCTCTGCACTTGGATTGAAAAGTGGAGGAGTAGAATCTAGTGTACTGAGGGTGGAAGTACTTAGGGTGGGAAGTTGCGGTTAAATGGGTCTCCTGCAAACATATGATATCAGGTTTATGTCTACAATAGGATGAAAAAGCTGTTTTACTTTTCCTCAGGGAATTAAAGCCCCGTACATTGTGTGTTAAAACCTTACACATGTCTTAATATGATACAAGGTATAGTTAGGGCAGGTCATAGTGTGCAATATCATATATCTCACTGGGCACAATGTATGATCTCCAACAGAAATAAAGAAAGTCATAACGGTCATAAGAACTAATGCACTATGGAGTGCAACATAAAACAGTATAAATGGGTGAATTGTGGTCATCAGGAAGAGAATAAACAATCCTGACCCCACAAAAAACAAATGTCCCATAAGGACGGGCAACAAGTATGTCCGATCCACCGTGTCCCTTCACAAAAACATGTGGACCATGAAGGGGAACATTAGTGAGAGGAACAAAATAGGGAAAGGTTGCAAGTTACCCAGATTCAACGTGTCCCTGCAGATCCGGTATATCAACGACCATCTAAGGTGTATAGTTCAGGTCGCCGGGGATCTGGTTCCTGATGGAGCAGCCGAGACGACCTTTGTCCATTCACTTGCCGGGTGTTGGGGCCTAGGGCGCACGGAGGGGCCCTCTGGACGGTCCAATTCGATGCCGGCCTTCTGCAGAACCTCGATCCCTTCAGCCGGCTTGCGAATGGTATGGCTACGTGTGTTCAGCTGAAAGGAGAGGGCGAAAGGGAATCCCCATCGATACTTCACTTGTGCTTGCTGGAGAGCCTGTGTCACAGGTCTCATCTCCCTACGTTTCCGTAGTGTGGACGGTGCCAGATCCGCGTAGAGATGTACCGAGGAAGGAAGACCAGGTAAGTTGGTCAGATTCCGTGCGGCATTCAGGATTTTATCCCTCATCTCGGGGTGGTGCATACGGAGAACCACGTCTCTTGGCATGTCCGGTATTCTTGGTTTCCCCAAGGACCTATGGACTCTGTCCATCTTCACTTGGTCAAAATGTATGTCTGGCAATAATTCCGCAAACAGGGACCCCATTGTCGCGGGCAAATCTTGATAAAGTTCAGGTAGGCCTCGAACTCTGAGGTTACCTCTTCTGGACCTATTTTCTAGGTCCTTGATTTTAAGTTCGAGCTCCTGCAGTTGGGCCGTATGCGAATCAATATCCGCTCTGTCTGCTCCAATGGCATCTGCGAATTCATCAGCTCTGGACTCCATGTCATGATACCCTGTTGCCCAGGTCTTGAATCTGGCGTGTAAATTCTGCCACCGCCTGCGTCAGCTCGGTTCGGAAAAGAGCTGCAATATTGTTATAGAGGTCAGTAGTATCTGGCTGAACCTCTTCAGGAGCTGGCCGCTGTCCACTATCAGTGGAGGAAGCAGGGCTTGCCGGGAACGCGGCCTGGTCCGCCATGATGGATTGGCGCCTAGTCCTGAAGATCTCAGGAATTGTCTAAGATGGAGCGGGTGTAGCAGGCAATCTAGTCTTCCCTTTGCCACAGGATGTTTTCTGTGTCCCCTGCATGAGAACACTTCTGCAGTGGAGCCGTGATGACGGCGATTATAGCGGGATAAAGACGGTGGTCGGTGCGGAACTCACACAGGCATGTCCTCCCAGCGAGCCGCGCGCATGCGCCCCCTTATTCCTACATTTAATTTATTTCTACATCAGCCATAAATGCAATTCAATACCAATAAGATGGAAGCCTTTATTATTTCAGTGCCAGCGTGTCAACCAATACCATCCAGTTTGCACCCCTTAGGGGGCCAGGTCTTGATGATGACCATCCTCATCTTTTGTTGGCTTGACTTCTTTCAAATCAACCTTCAAAGTCTCCATGTCCTAGAAAAGTCAGCAAAATGCAGAGAAGGAACTGGATGTTTCTGATGATATATTCTCATCGATATTAGATGATGTGGAAAAGGAGGAAAAGCAGATGGCAGAAGAAGGGTTTTCACCTTTAGGGCAGAAGAGTGCTGGGATTGGAGAAGTGGGTATGCCAGAGCTGATTAATATTCAGTGTACTGTCAAATAACCGGCAAAAGATTGAGGCAAGAACGGCAATAATATGCATATTGTTGCCCCCCCCCCCCTCCATCCAGCCAAACCGCATACCAGCAACAGCCCCTGTTTAAAGGCGCCGCGTGGCCATTAACATTAAGGAAGGACTGTACAGTGCAGTCTTCATTATTAAATGAGAAGAAGCTGTGGGCTAATTGGCCACGCTGTTCTTCACTACAGCATGGCCACAACCCGCCCGGCTGCTCCGTGTGGCCGCACCTTAAAGGGGTTCTGCACTTTCATTTAACTGATGATCTATTCTCTGGAGTATCAAATAGCGCGGGCCGGGCTAAGCTCTGTTCACTTGAATGGAGCTTAGCTGCGCCCACGCTAGTTGATACTAGTCGTGACGTCAGTTGGCCGGCGGCCCGGCGGTAAACAGTGAGAAGGCTGCGGCGCTGCTGGAGCGCTGCTGCCTTCTCAAAGCGCTGCTGGAGCGCTGCTGCCTTCTCAGTGTTGATGTAGAAACCTTCTTTCCTCTAGATGTAGCGCATGTCCCCTTGTCATGGTCACAGTCCTGGGTATAAAGAGAACATGGAAGACATGTCTGTACTCACCTTTGATGTATTTATTTATAGTCATTAGATCTCCCCTCAGTCTTTTTTCTAAACTAAATAAATCTAAAGTTGATCATCTTTATAGATAGTCCACCCATTCCATGTATTACTTTAGTTGGCAACCTTTTAACTCATGCTCTGCTATGTCTTTCTTGCGCACAGGAGCCCAGAATTGTACATATTACTCCATGTGTGGTCTGAATGATTAGTAAAGTGGCAGAACTATGTTCATCATTTGCATCTATGCCTCTTTTGATGTCAGCCATAATGTTATTGGCCCTGGCAGCAGCTGCCTGGCACTGATTGCTACAGTTAAGTTTACTGTCAATGAAAATTCCTAAGTCCTTTTCCATGTCTTGTTCACGCGACTGTGTGTTGCCCGTGCCCGTGCTGTGGACCACAAATTGCGGTCCACAATGCATGGGCACCGACCATGGGGCAACCGCATGTTGATCGCGTATCCCATTCACTTAAATGGGTCCGTGATCTGTCCGTTCCCCAAAAAGATAGAGCAAGTTCTATCTTTTTGCCGTGCAGAGGCACGGAATGGAACCCATGGAAGCACTCCGTAATGCTTCTGTGGGGTTCCGTCCTGGGCTTCTGTTCTGTTCCACACTGCATCTCCGGATTTGCGGACCCATTCAAGTGAATAGGTCTGCATCCATGATGCGGAATGCACATGTTCGGTGCCCGTGTATTGCGGACCCACCGTCTGCGGGCCGCAATACGGCAACAGAGGGGCAACGGCCATGTGAATGAGGACTTACCCAATGTTTTACCATTTGGCACGTATGGGTAACTTGCATTATTCCTTCCCATGTGCATAACCTTACTTTTATCAGTGTAAAACCCCATTTTCCACTTCTCTGTCCAAGCCTCTAATCTATCCAGATCCATCTGTAGCAGTCCTTTTTTCCTTTGATTACTTTAGACAGTTTAGTATCATCTGCAAAAATGTATATTTTACTAAAGAAGAATGGTGCCCAATACTGACCCCTGAGGTACCCCACTAGTAATAGTGACACAATCTGAGTATGTAACATGAATAACCACTCTCTTCTTTCTATCACTAAACCAGTTATTTACCCACATAAAACATTTCCCTCTAGTCTACGCATTCTCATTTTAAGTATTTACCTTTTTATGTGGCATAGTATCAAATGCTTTGGAGAAAAATTAAAGATATATGACATCCATGGGCTTTGAAAAAATTCCAGTGACCCATAAAATACACCTAAAGGTCAGGAAAACACAATAAACAGCATTATTTATAGAGGGCTTTTAATATCAGAGGTCCATGGCCACCAGCATCCCTCTGAATCCTGCTGGTGAGCTTACATGCTGGAGTGTGTATAGGTCTGCCTGCGCCACACTGTAGGGCTGTTCTGGCCTTCCTGCCACCTGTCTGCAATTCTCTGCTCCTGTAGGGTCTCTGGTCTTAAAGAACCAGCACACTTGGTCTAATCAGTGCCCAGCCAATAGGGGCATTTCCTGGGTATATTTAAGTCACCTTCCCCTATGGGAATATTCCGGAGCAACAGGTTCTTATCTAGTCTAGTCCTGAGGTATGCTATGATATTGTCCTGAGTCCTGTGCCTTTTTTTTCCTGTTTACAGACTGACAGTTTGCTGCCTGCCCTGACATATTGCCTGGCTATCGGATTGATCAAACTCTGCCTGCTCTGACCTTAGCTTATCCTCTGAACTTGCTTTCATCTGTCCTTTTGCTGCCACACATTGGTGTCTCTCAACACATTGGGGTCTTCTGTCACCGAACAGACACTACTTCAAGAAGTACAGGGGTTAAAGAGTGAGGCTTAGGGAGGGGGGCACTTAGGAAGTGCCCTTAGGATTATCACTATGCCAGATCTGTTTAGTGACACAGTGGGTCCACACCTGCTGTGTTATGGCGGGTTCACATCAGAGTTATTGAATTCCGTTAAAAGTTCCATTGGAATATAACGGAATTCTAGGGTGGAATGCAAAACAGATGCCTTTAAGAGGCATTCCGTTTTGCTTCGTACTAATACATGTCTATGGGGGCACATAAGGGTTCAATTTATTCTGTTATACATGATAGAAAAAATAATCCTGTCGACAGCAAAACGGAATGATTCTTAACCCCTTCCCGACAGTGTCGTAATAGTACGGCACTGGGGAAGTGACTTCCTGACCAGCACCGTAGTACTATGGCGCGCTGATTGGGCAGGTGCAGGAGCTGCGCCCACCCGATCAGCTTCAGGGGACCACCTGTTCCCGTTAGCCGGACCCCTGCTGTATGCGACGGCATTGGTGAAAACACAGATGCCGGAGCATTAACCCTCACTATGCCGAAGTAAGCGCTGACCGCGTAATGTGCTGGGTGTGTGGGGGAAGGGAGCTCCCTTCCCGACCCCATCAAGTCCCCATGCTGCTGTGACGGGGACCCGATTGCTGGGACGGCAGCTCGATGCCTTTCTTTGGCATCGTGGCTGCCTTCCATGTTAGCCTGTGAGATCCAACCCCCGATGTATTGTAATGCATTATACAGGCGATCAGACCCCAAAAAGTTGTGGAAAAAAAAGTTTAATTAAAGTTTTACATAATTCAAAAAATAAAAGTTTCAAGTAAAAAAAAAGAGTTATTTTCCCATAATTAAGCAATAATAATTATTTTTTAAATATGGAAAAAAAGAGAAAAGCATACATATTAGGTATTGCCACATCCATATCGACCGACTCTATAAAAATATCACATGATCCACCCTGTAAGGTGGTCACCTCCCCTCACAAAAAGTGTAATACCAAGCGATCAAAAGGTGTATGTACCCCAAAATGGTACCAATAAAACAGTAATCTAGTCCCACAAAAAATGAGACCCTACCTAAGACAATCGTCAAAAAAATGAAAAAAATAGCGCACTCAGAAAATGGCAACACAAAATTATGTACCATGAATGGTACCAATAAAAAGGTCACCTCATCCTGCTAAAAATGAGCCCCCACATAAGACAATCACAAAAAAAATAAAAACCAATGGCGCCCATAAACCAATCCATCCAAATCTGCACTGCAAAAGCCATATATGGGTTGTTGCCTTATTCATAAGAAAATGGGTAACACATTTTGGGTGCATTTTCTCCTGTTATCCCTTGTGAAAATGAGAAAATTGGGGCTAAAGCAACATTTTATTGGAAGAAAAGTGTTTTAAAATTCTGTAAAATGCATAGGGAGTCGAAGTGCTCAGTACCCTCTTAATATATTCTTTGAAGGGTGTCGTTTTCAAAATGGGGTCACTTTTTGAGGGTTTCCACTGTAGGGGTACGTCAGGGTCTCTTCAAATACAAAATGGTGCCTAAAAACCATTCTAGCAAAATCTTCCTCCAAAAACCCTGTGGCACTCCTTTTCTTCTGACCACATTCCCCGACAGCAGTTTACTACCATATATTGGGTATTTCTGTAAACTGCAGAATCAGAGTAATTTATATTGAGGTTTAGTTTGCTTTTGACCCTTGCTATGTTGCAAGAAAAAATTGATTAACATGAAAAATCTGCATAAAAATTGAAATTTTGCCTCCATTTTCCTTTAATTCTTGTGGAACACCTAAAGGGTTAACAAAGTTTGTAACCTCAGTTTTGAATAAATTGAGGGGTGTAGTTTCTAAAATTTATTTATGGGTGGTTTCCATTATGTAAGCCCCTCAAAATCACTGTATATGTGAATTGGTGTTAAAAAAAAAATATTTTTTGATTTTTTTTTGAAAATTAGAAAAATTGCTTCTAAAATTCTAAGTCTTCTAAGGTCCTAAATCCATAAAGTCCATAAAATGACATTTACAAAATGATGCCAACGTAAAGAAGACATATTGGGAATGATGAAATAGGAAGAAACCACAGCACTCGTTTTCAGATTATCAGAAATAATTTATTTATTGTCCATCCCAGATTTGGATCTTTTTAGATTGGCCAACGTTTCGGTCCACTAGGACCTTGTTCACGGCCTTAGTATAAAGAATCTGGAGGCATCGGGTGCCTCCAGATTCTTTATACTAAGGCTCCTAAATGTATACTAAAATGTATGGAGGAAGGTGCTCTGGTCTGATGAAACTAAAATGTAAATTTTCAGTCAACAAAGAAAACGCTATGTCTGGCACAAACCCAACACATTACATTACCCAAAGAGCACCATCCCACATTACATTACCCAAAGAGCAGCATCATGCTCTGGAGTGTTTTTCAGCAGCCGGGACTGAGTTTAGGGAAAGATAGATGGTGCTAAATACAGGGTTATTCTTGAGCAAAACCTGTACCACTCTGTGCATGATTTGAGGCTAGGACAAAGGTTCACCTTCCAGCAGGACAATGACCCCAAACCCACTGCTAAAGCAATACTTGAGTGCTCATAGAGACTTATCCAAAGCAACTTGGAGCTGTGATTGGTGCAAAAGGTGGCCCTACAAAGTATTGACTTTAGGGGAGTGAATAGTTATGCACTTTTCCTGTTATTTTGTCCTATTTGGTTCACAAAAATAAAAAATAAATATAAAATCTTCAAAGTTGTCGGCATGTTCTGTAAATTAAATGATGCAAATCCTCAAACAATCCATGCTAATTCCAAGTTGTGAGGCACCAAAATACAAAAAAGTCAAGGGGGGTGAATACTTTTGCAAGGCACTGTATGAGTGTCTATTCAAATGACTGTTTACATTTTGGGGTGTCCATGTGCTTTCAGGTCTGTGAGGCCATGTTGCTAAAGAAAAGATATGTCTTATTTGTTCCTTTTTTCCTATATAGGACAATATCATGAACATATACCATGAATGGACATATATGGTGAAGACTGGAGGAACTGTGTCGGCGATCCCTCTTTACACCATTTTATTACTATATTTTGTTGAGCAGGTCCGTGACAGCCCCTGTCTGTACTCAATGCGACTCTAGCCCCTTTTGGTACTTGGGTGGCATCTTGTTAGACGGGCTGGTTGCCATGTCTACTATTTTGATATTATGATCACCGATGCAGTGAATCCGTGTACTCCTCACCACTGTGTGTGGTTGAGCCACAATTGTGGACCCCATGCTTAATGTGGTGATGTGTGACACGGAGCGGATGTGCTGACAATTCTGGAGAGCAGGGTGGTGGCGGTGTGGCAGCCGTACCCCCCTGCTGGCACAGATGTCCTATTGGTGACCGGCATTGAATCGCTGACCCCCGATGTATGGACAAGCCTCTTCTGCTATCTACTGCAGTGTTTATTTGACACTTTATGTGTCATTAATTCTGTATGGGCGGCAGTGCTGGCATGCGCATGCGCCCAAATGTGGTGTTTCCATAGCGGCCATCTTTGTTGTGGTCTTCATTGCTGCTCACTAGTACTATGTGTCTCGCTATAATAGACAGAGCGGCGCATGCGCCGACGCTCCTTCCGGACGCCAGCAGTCTCCACTATGTCTCTTCGGCCAATATTGATCCACTCAAAGGTTTTTAATCCGATTCACCCTTACACTGATCATCAATTATGTAAACTTTGTTGATTTTCGCACTGTATGAATTATGCTATGGAATTTTTATGATCATACGTATGTTTTAGTAGATTTAAATTAAGAATATACATGAATTGCACTACTAACGCGACTGCACTATTTATGCATTTGCACTTTATTGTATTATGAATTAATTTGTAACCTTATTAATCACTGCCACTATTTATGTATGCTACTTTGCACATGTTACTCAGCTAGACAAAGGCTCCATAGAGAGAGCTGAAACGTAGCTGCTGGTTGGGTGAATAAACCGTCCACTTTTTTATCACAACTTGGAGTGCTGCCTTCTTTTTGCTCTTTTATCTACACCTGGGGCCTTGGTCACAGGTCCCCCAGGAGGATTTCTGCACCTGCATATTCTTTTTTGTGTGCTGCATCTTTACTTTTTTCTTCTGTCTTATTTGTTTGCTACATCTTGCAGCTGGTGGACCCATTGAAGTCACAAGGATGGTGTCCATGTTTTTGGGATCTGTGGTTTGCATCCATATGAATGGACCATAAATAAGAAAACGCTTATTGTATAAATTAATAATCAGGCAACTTTGCTTAGGAGGGTTTGATGATAGCTGTGGTAATTAGTGTTGAGCGAAGCGAGCTTTGGATCATAGATCTGAAGTTGCTTCATTCAAGAATTCGTTTGAATGCTGTACAGAGAGCTATCATCGCTGAACGGCAAATGATATATATATATTTTTTAACACTAATACACACCAAATAGCGCTTCAGAACATATAACTTCAACACCGAACGACAAATAATTTATATTTTTTCCACCAATGCACGCCAAAAAGGGCTTTCGAACATATAACTGCACCACTGAACGGCAAATATATTTTTTTCTCACTAATACATGCCAAAAGGGCTTTAAAACATATAATTGCATCACTGAACAGCAAATAAATATTTTTTTGCCACTAATACACGCCAGAAAGCGCTGTAATTTTCTCACTTCACCACACAACGGCAAATACTTTTTTGTGCCTCTAATACATGCAAAAAAGTGCTTTAAAACATATAAATAGTGATGAGTGAGCATGCTCGGCTGAATACTGGTTCGGCTCGAGCATCGCTATGCTCGGCACATGGCAGTACTCGGCCGAGTACCGCTTGTGCTCGAGTGCCATGCTTGAGTCTCCTGCCGCACGGCCAATAAACGTGCAGGTAAGTACTGCCATCACTGTAATGCCAGTAGCCATGTTGGCTGCTGGCATTACAGTGATTGGCTGGCCGGAACATGTCATTGGATGCTATATAGCACCCAATGACACGTGCTCTGATCAGTCATAGTCAGGGAGAGCAGAGAAAAGGAAGGAAAAGGCAGTGTAGGGAGCGAAATTCACAGTTATTATTCTAAGAAAGCTTTTCAAAGACCCAAATGTCCTTTTAAGGACTACAGTGTGTGTGTTGTGTGTGTGTGTTTTAGAGCAGCAATATATTTTTACCTGCGCTAAATTGATCAGTCTCAGTGACATCAGTGCTGAGGAAGGGACAGAAACTGTACATCATTTGCAGACTGTGTCTTTTTGAGTAAATTCAAATAATCAGCGCCACATTTATTGTCTATAGTGTGCGTTTAATACACATCCGTGACATATACAGTACTCCATCTGAAAACTGTTTCTTTAACGTAAATTTAAAGAATCTGGGCCTAATCTTGTGTCCATAGTGCATAGTGTGTTGTTTTCTGTGACATATACAGTACACCATCCGAAAACTGTTTATTTAGGGCAAATTTAACTAATCTGGGCCTAATATAGTGTCCATATTCTGTGAGTTTCTGAGACATATACTGTCCTACATCCGAAAACTGTGTCTGTATTGCAAATTCCATTAATCTGGGCCTAATATAGTGTCCATAATCTGTGGTGTTCTGTGACATATACTGTCCTGAATCCGAAAACTATGTCTGTATTGCAAATTCCAATAATCTGGGCCTAATATAGTGTCCATAATCTGTGGTGTTCTGTAACCAATACTGTACTACATCATAAAACAGTGTCTGTTTTGCAAATTCCAATAATCAGGGCCTAATAAAGTGTCCATAATCTGTGGTGTTCTGTAACTAATAATGTACTACATCAGAAAACAGTGTCTGTTTTGTTGATTCCAATAATCTGGGCCTAATATAGTGTCCATAATCTGCGGTGTTATGTAACCAATACTGTACTACATCAGAAAACTGTGTCTGTATTGCAAATTCCAATAATCTGGGCCTAATATAGTGTCCATAATCTGAGATGTTCTGTGACATACCGCATACCGTTATCACAGTGTGGTACTCTGGCTGCTCTTCTGAGGACAAGAAGACCCTCAAGCGCATCATCAGAATGGCTGGCAGAATCACTGGTACTCAGTTACCATCACTGGATGACATGTTCACTGCTCGCTGCAGCAACAGGGCAAAAATTATCTGTGGGGATCCAACTCACCTCGGCCACAGCCTTTTCACTCCCCTACGCTCTGGTAGGTGTCTTAGAGCCCTACATGCCCGCACCACTAGGCTGAAGAACAGCTTTTACCTCAAAGCAATCAGTCTCCTAAATGCTCGGAGATTATTGGCCCTTCCTAGGATAGAAACTACCACAGACTGAAAGTGACTGCTGCATTCAGGACCCCATAATGATCACTTGTCTGCATTGGTGTCTGAATCAGTGTGTATATATACTCATAAGCACTTCCTACTTTGCTCTTGCTATATATATGCTGTGAACTGTGAATTGTAATGCCTTCTAGTGCAATGTTTTGTTTTTTCCTAGTGTAATGCTTTAGTTTAAATGTCAGTTCTTGTTCCCCTGTCCATTGCATCTAGGATTGCTCCAAACAACATTTCATTGTATTGTACATTGTATTGTACAGTGACAATCAAGGCATCTTATCATCTTATCTTACATACACCTTCCTGCATCCAAAAACTGTGTCTGTATTGCAAGTTCCAATAATCAGGGCTTAATATAGTATTCAGATTCTGTGGTGTTCTGTAACCAATACTGTACTACATCAGAAAACAGTGTCTGTATGCTGATTCCAATAATCTGGGACTAATATAGTGTCCATAATTTGTGGTGTTCTGTAACTAATAATGTACTACATCAGAAAACATGGTCTGTATTGCAGATTCCAATAATCAAGGCCTAATATAGTGTCCATAATCTCTGGTGCTATGTAAACAATACTGTTCTTCATCAGAAAAAAGTGTCTGTTTTGCAAATTCTAATAATCTGAGCCTAATATAGTGTCCATATTCTGTGGTGTTCTGTAACCAATACTATACTACATCAGAAAACAGTGTCTGTATTGCAGATTCAAATAATCTGGGCCTAATATAGTGTCCATATCCTGTCGGTTTCTGTGACATATAATGTCCTGCATCCGAAAACTGTCTCTTTAACGGACTGTAAAACAAACTGCGCCACATCTAGTGACAAAACCATTAATATGAAGAAGGCGAGCACTAAGAGACAGCGAAGTTGGCGTGATGCTGAGGGTGCATGCAGAGGCCATGGCCCTGGGTGCAATGAAACTGTGCCTGCTGCCAATTGCACCAGAAAAAAAAAACATCCACCGTACCTTCATGTCCAACTTAGCTGGGCGGCGCAGGACAACACTGTCAAAGTCGGACCAGTGCGAACAGTTGGTCGGTTGGATTGCTGAAGATAATGCATTCAGTCAGTTAAGCACCACCCTCTCTTCCACCAAGTCCAGTCTTTGTAGCCAAGAGTCTGGTCAACCGAATCCTCACGCTGATCATCCTTCCTTCCACCATGGAGAGGCTTGCACAAGCAAGTGATCACACACTCGGATATTCCGAGGAGCTCTTTCCAACGCCACTATAACATTTGGCCCTCGCGCTCAGTATGCTTGAAGAGGGACCTGAGATATTGTGCCCTGATTCCCAACCTCTTGAGCCTTCACAGTCTCAAGAAGATGCCGGTGGTGAACGGCAATCATTCGTTCACGAGGTGAATGATGATGCGACACAGTTGTCAATCACTGTGGTTGTGGTTAGGTCAAGTCAGGAGGATGAGTGAGGAAGTGGAAGAGGAGTTGGTTGATGATGAGGTCACTGACCCAACATAGGAAGGTGAAAAGCCGAGCGAGGACAGCAGTACAGAGGGGGCGGAATATGCAGCACTGCGACAGGCTGGAAGAGGCAGTGGGGTCGCCAAAGGAAGTCGGCTGACACCAAACAGCCCTGCAACCGTTACACCGAGCACCCTTATGCGTAAATATTCCTTGACAAGGGGTAGGTGTTCCGCAGTATGGCGCTTTATTGAGGAAAGTGCAGAGGAAAAAAGAGTGGTAGTTTGCAACCTGTGCCGTACCAAAATGAGCCGGGGCGTGAACACTAGCAACCTCACCACCACCAGCATGATCTGCCACATGGCATCCAAGCACCATAATAAGTGTGCCAAACGCCTGGGTTCACAATCTGAGTTTGTGGGTCACAACACTGCCTCCTCTTCCCCTCTGTTATGCACTGCTGGCCAATCCCCTGTTGAAGGCACAGGCTTGGATGCCCCTCGACCTGCACCTGAATCTTTGCATAAACCATGAGTAACAACATCCACTTCTCTGTCCCAGCAAAGTGTCCAAATGTCCATAACAGTCATTTGAACGCAAGCGCAAATACCCACCCACCCACTCACCCACAGGCACTAAATGTGCAACTTTCGAAATTACTGGCCCTTGAAATGTTGCCATTTAGGCATTTGGACACTGAGGCCTTTCACAGCCTTATGTCGGCGGTTGTCCCTCGGTACGCAGTCCCAGCCGCCACTATTTTTCATGGTGTGCCGTGCCCGCCTTACACCAGCATGTGTCCCAGAACTCACCCGTGCCCTGACCAACGCAGTTACTGGGAAGGTCCACTTTACCACGGACACATGGACAAGTGCTGGTGGATAGGAACGCTATATTTCCCTGACCGCACACTGGGTGAATTTTGCAAGAGCCAGGAGTAAGTCGTACCCTGGGATGGCACAGATGCTACCCACACCCAGGATTGTGGGCCCTACGTCCATCAGGGTCTCAGCAGCTGTGTTACTGGCTCCAACCCCCACTTCTCCTCCTCCGCCGCCTCCTCCTCCACTTCCACCTCCAGCAGCAGTCAGCCATCAGTCGCTAGCTGGAAGCAGTTTAACACTGCTGTGGGTAAGTGTCAACAGGCAGTGCTGAAGCTGATCTGCTTAGGGGACAAACATCACACTGCCGCAGAGCTGTGGCAGGGTATAAGGGACCAGACCGAGCTGTGGCTCTTGCCACTCAACCTACAACCAGGCACGGTTGTGTCTATCAATGGCCGTAACTTGGTGGCGGCTTTGGAGCTCGGCGACCTGACACACATCCCATGCCTTAAACTTAGTGGTTCAGTGGTTTATCAAAACCTACCCCAATTTGACAGAGCTACTAGTGAAAATGCGCCGAGTGTGTGCCCATTTCCGCAAGTCATCCACAGTTTCAGAGGGTCTGTCAACGCTGCAGCAGCGCTTGGGGCTTCAAGCTGACCGGCTGTTGTGCTACGTGACCACCCACTGGAACTCTACGTTGTACATGTTGGCCAAGTTTTGTGAGTAGCAGGGGGCAGTTTTGGAATAGTAGCTGCAACATGGTCATCGCCTTTCGAGTCAACTGCCACTATTCACATGCGAGGAGTGGGCATTGATGTCAGACCTCTGTGAGGTTTTAAAAAACTTTGATGAATCCACATAGATGGTTAGTGGTGATAATGCTATTATCAGTGTAACCATCCCACTGCTGTGTCTACTCAAACTATCTCTGCTCACAATTAAGGATGATGCTCTGAATGTGGCAGATGAGGAAATGGGGGAGGACATTACACAGGGTGATGCCAGACCACCCACAGTTCGTCTTCTCAGAGCGAATTGGACCATGAAGAGGAGGAGGAGGAGCTGGAGACAGTTGCCTCTGCTACAGAGGGTAGTACCCATGAACTTTAATTCCATCTGTTCAGCATGGGTGGGCAGAAGAGGAGGAGGAGATGGAGAGTCATCCTGATGTCGACATTGACGTCTTGCCTGTTGGTACTCTGGCACACATGGCTGACTTCATGTCAGGCTGCCTTTCCCGCGACCCTCACGTTATACACATTTTAGATAATACAGATCACTAGTTGTTCACCCTTCTCGACCCCCACTACAAAGAGAACTTCTCATCTCTCATTCCTGTGGTGGCGAGGACGAGTAAAACGGTGCAATACCGGAAGGTACTTGCTGAGAGATTGCTCCAAAATCTTCCATCTGACAATGCGGCCGGCAGAGTCCGTACTTCCTTAGGCAACCGAGGAAGGGAGACAGGGGGAACACACAGCAGTTCCAACAGAGGCAGGGCAACACTATCCAAGGTATGGGACACTTTCATGACACCCTGCCAGCAACCTCACCCTGAAGCGCGGCTTAGTGGTACAAGAAGGGAAAGGTTTTGGAAGATGTTGAAGGATTACATAGCAGTGCCTTACAACTACTGGATGTCCAAGCTGGACATGTGGCACAAACTTGCGCTCTACGCCTTGGAAGTGCTGGCCTGCCCTGCCGCCAGCATTTTGTCTGAGTGTGTATTTAGTGTTGCTGGTGGCATTATAACAGATAAGCATATCCGCTTGTCCACTGGCAGTGCTGACAGGTTGACTCAAATAAAAATGAACAAGTCCTGAATTGCCCCTGGCTTTTCAACTCCACCAGAGGAGAGCTGAGCTGATGATGAACATAAAGGCAATCTATCATTTGTAATGTACTCAATCTACTGTAGAGTATTCCTATGCACCTTTTCCACCACAAAAAAGAGTATATGGTTGAATCTTGTTTTCTCCTCCTCCTCATCCAGATTGTATACTGTATATTCCCTCCACTCAAATTTTTTTAATAGGATCAGCTCAACTGCAGGCCCTCAACTGAATTTTTTTTATAGGGTCATTTGAACAGCATGCACTCGCATATAATGTTTTAGAGCGTCAGCTGAACAGCATGCACTTGCATATAATGTTTTAGAGCGTAATTTGAACAGTATGCATTCGCATATAATGTTTTAGAGCGACAGCTCACCTGAAGGCACTCGCAAATAATATTTTAGAGCGTCAGCTGACCAACATGCACTTGAAAATAATGTTTTAGAGCGTCAGCTGTACAGCATGCACTCACATATAATGTTTTAGAGCGTCATTTGAACAGCATGCATTCACATATAATGTTTTAGAGTGTCAGCTGAACAGCATGCACTCTCATATAATGTTTTAGAGCGTCATTTGAACAGCATGCACTTGCATATAATGTTTTAGTGCATCAGCTCACCTGCAGGCACTCACATGTAATGTTTTAAAGCATCAGCTGAACAGCATGCACTCACATATAATGTTTTAAAGCATCAGCTCACCTGCAGGCACTAGCATATAATGTTTTAGAGCGTAAGCTCACTAGCAGGCACTTGCATATAATGTTTAAAAGCGTCAGCTGACCAGCAGGCCCTCACTCCTAATGTTGTAGAGGGTCAGCTCAGCAGCAGGCCCTCGCCCCTCATGTCTTGGATGGTCAGATCAGCAAACCTTTGCTCCAAATGTTTTTGAGGGTCACCAGCAGGCCACCAATCATAATTTTTCAAGGGTGCGTATGATGCCCTCCTAGCAAAATGTGTTTTCGAGTGCCAGTTCCTTGTAACTTTTGGCAGCCCTTTCACTTCATGCATAGGCTTTATGAGTGTAGGCGTCCCACTATCTGAACTTTTGTACCACAATGTGAATGAGGCCCTCCTTTATGTGTATATGGTTGAATCTTCCTTTTCTCATCCTCCTCTTCCATCATATCAACATGCTTATTCGTCCTCACATATATGCTCTCACATATAATTTTTTACAGGGTCAGCTCACCTGCAGGCCCTCTCATATAATGTTTTACAGGGTCAGCTCATCTGCAGGCCCTCGCATATAGTGTGTACAGGGTCAGCTCACCTGATGGCCCTCACATATAATGTTTTAAATGGTCAGCTCACCTGCAGGACCTCGCATATAATGTTTATAGGGTCAGCTCAATTGCAGGCCCTCGCATATAATGTTTTACAGGGTCAGCTCAACTGCAGGCCCTCGCATATAATGTTTTACAGGGTCAGCTCAACTGCAGTCCCTCACCTAAAATCTTTTGCAGGGTCAGCTCAACTGCAGGCCCTCGCATATAATGTTTTACAGGGTCAGCTCACCTGCAGGCCCTTAACTAATATCATTTACAGGGTCAGCTCAACTGCAGGTCTCGCATATAATGTTTTACAGGGTCAGCTCAACTGCAGGACCTCGCATATAATGTTTTACAGGGTCAGCTCAACTGCAAGCCCTCACGTATAATGTTTTACAGGGTCAGCTCAACTGCAGTCCCTCACCTAAAATCTTTTGCAGGGTCAGGTCAACTGCAGTCCCTTGCATATAATGTTTTACAGGGTCAGCTCACCTGCAGGCCCTCACCTAAAATCTTTTACAGGGTCAGCTCAACTGCAGGCCCTCGCATATAATGTTTTACAGGGTTATCTCACCTACAGGCCCTCAGCTACAATCGTTTACAGGGTCATCTCACCTTCTAATGACGACAGCAAAGTCTTGCCTGTTGGTACTCTGGCACACATGGCTGACTTCATGTTAGGCTGCCTTTCCCACGACCCACGAGTTATACGCATTTTAGACAACACAGATTACTAGTTGTTCACCCTTCTCGGCCCCCACTACAAGGATAGCTTCTCATCTATGATTCCTCTGGTGGACAGGACAAGCAAGACGGTGCTATACCAGAAGATCCTTGTTGGAAAATTGCTCCAAAGTTGATAGGGCAGACATCCAAATGGATTGTTACCGTCACGGGGAAGTGCGATCGCCTAGAAGTTATCTAGAGTCAACAAAGCGGCAGCAGGCCCTCTACAAGTCCAATCTCAGTAGCCAAGAGCCTGGTCAACACAATCCTCACCATGATGGCACACTGGGTGAACGGGAGCAAGTTGACTGCTGGCACCAGACTTGCCCTCCAATAGATCCTCATTAACGGAAAGTTTACTCATTCCAATAACAGGGCCACTTAGGAGTGCTGTATTGTTATTTATCGTCACTACCTCCCTGAGTTGGGAGTGGGTAATTGCCGCACGCCTGCTGCCTTCCTTGGATTCTTCTGCTTTAATAACTGGACCCACCCTCTCTGGGTGGGTCACAATTAGGAAAAAAAGGGTCAAGGCATCAACAGCCAATTAGATTTCAGCCATTTACCTCCGTTGTATGTGGTATCCCTTTCTCAAGATCTCTCTCCGACATCGAACCCGGACTCCCCGTTACCCGTGATCACCATGGTAGGCGCAGAAAAGAACATTGAAATTTGATAGGGCAGACATCCACCAATGTGGAAGCAGGCCCTCGCCCCTAAGGTTTTAGATGGTCAGATCAGCAGGCCCTTGCTCCAAATGTTTTTGAGGGTCACTAGCAGGCCATCAATCATAATTTTTTAAGAGTGTGTATGATGCCATCCTTTATGTGTAACAAAAGGGTGTTTTGGAGTGGCAGTTCCTTGTAATTTTTGGCAGCCCTTTCACTTACTGTATAGGCTTTATGAGTGTAGGAGTACGACTACCTGAACAATTATACCACAATGTGAATGAGGCCCTCCTTTATGTAATATGCAGGCTGTTTCAGAGTGCCTCTTGCTTGTAATTTTTTGCAGCACTTGCGCTTTATATACAATTGAATATACATGAAAGAATGTTTCCTAACAATTTTTTTCCTGTAAAATAGATTTTTGGGGGGGCTTTTGTGCGTATTCTTGTCAGTCTGTAAAAGTGGGATACAACTCGGACAACATGGTTCCCAGCAGCGACCTGGGAGTCCAAGATGCATACAGACATAGTCCACATGTTGTTCCCGATCCATTTCGATGGTGTTTGTGTCACTTTCTGACCTTTTCCAATGGACCAGGGACCCTCCCCTCTTCAGATCAGGGGGTGCCTGGTTGTCTCCCATTGACTTCAATTATACTCGGGTGCTTGGTCGTGCACACAAATATTAATCAATGTGTTTGGGCCAAACACCCGAATACTTTGGTGCTCGATCATCACTACATTTAACTGCACCGCTGAAGGCAAATATATATTTTTTTGCCACTAATACATGCCAAAAAGGGCTTTAGAACATATAACTGCACCGCTGAACGTCAAATATATATATTTCTGCCACCAATACACGCCAAAAAGGGATGTAATTTTCTCACTTCACCACACAACGGCAAAAAAAAAATTTTGTGCCACTAATACACGCAAAAAAGGACTTTAGAACATTTAACTGCACCGCTGAACGGCAAATAATATTTTTTTTTTTTGCCACTAATACACACCAAGTAGGGCTTTAGTACATATAACTGCACCACTGAACAGCAAATAGGCACTTACTTTTTTCCACTTATACACTACACAAGGCTTCAGAACATATAACTGCACAGCTGAACGGCAAATATATACAGGTGAAACTCGAAAAATTTTAATATGCAACTTCAAAGGTGAAACTAAAATATGGGATAGACTTATTACATGCAAAGCGAGATATTTCAAGCTTTTATTTGTTATAATTTGGATGATTATGGCTTACAGCTTATGAAACCCCAAAGACACAATTTTGAGGTACGGATTAATTAGCTTACTAGAGTGTCACACTTTGAGCCTAGAATATTGAACCTTTTCACAAAAAAGGTATTCCTTTTCATTTGCATTACTGAAATAAATGGACTTTTGCACGATATTCTAATTTTTCGAGTTTCACCTGTATATTTTGCTACTAATACATGCCAAAAAGGGCTATCATTTTCTCATTTCACCACACAATGGCTAAAAAGCCAATTTTTTTCCCACTAATACAAGCCAAAAAATGCTTTAGAACATATTACTGCACCGCACAAGGGCAAATAAGACTTAGAAATATTTCCTTGCAATAAACCCTGCTAATAACTGTATCAAACACCACTTGCACCCCAATAACAAGAACTGTTTGCTGGAATTACAGAGCTGTATAATGGCAATTTGGATCCGCAGACAGTGCAGCAAGGTGTAATAGGATTGATCCTATTACCCAGGCTTTAAACTCCCCTACTGAACCCTGTTCTGCTTCAATTCTGTGTAATAATTTCACTCTATCTTTTCCCTACACTTCTAATGCTTTTTCCCTGAACTTCTATTGAGCAAAACATACATTTTCAAGCCTTTCCTAGCACTGTCCCTAGCGCCTGTGTCTCTCCGTGCACTAAGTACCCTGGAAAATGGCAGAATTCAAGATGGCTGAGGCTATTTATAGGGCAGTGACATCACACGGTAGGCTGGCTGCTGATTGGCTGCATGGATGGCATTATGGGTCATCCCTCGTTCCCAGAGATCCTTGCTCCATGTCCTCACACGTGTAGCTGCCATTTTAGGAAAAAATGTGATTTGTTAGCACGAAGCATGAGGAAATTCTACTTCGTCAACTTCGATTCGCTCATCTCTAGTTGCTACAGTTGTATCATCAAGTCTAGGTAACTCTATGTAAAGTAAATTTCTGGCTGGTTAGTTTACCATGTGTACCACTCACACCTTATAGCAAACAATGAGGACAGAGAAGACATTTATTACTCTGAAACCTTGACTAGATACAAATGTGCCACTTAATAATTAATACATTTTTCAACCTTGTACAAAAAATAGATTTTCTTGTTTCAACACCTGCATACTTCCTCCATGTTTTTCTTTAAGTATATGCAGTACATAAGAATATGTAGATTTTTTACTGCTTTCTGTACAATGTATATATTTGTCTGTCACGTAAATTCATTCACGGTTCTTTGTCACAGTAACAATGCACATTGCTTAGTACTTTCAGGGACATTGCTACTCCATTCTGATTTATACTAACCTATAGTATGCACTGATCCCATGAAGCAGTTCTATAGAATAGCAACTAAGAATCAAGATTTCTATACAAATGACTGTTTATGGCACAATGGCATATACAATAATAAGGGTACTTTCACACTTGCGTTTTTCTTTTCCGGCATAGAGTTCTGTCCTAGGGGTTCTATATCAGAAAATAACTGATCAGTTTTATCCCCATGCATTCTGAATGGAGATCAATCCGTTCAGGATGCATCAGGATGTCTTCAGTTCAGTCTTTTTGGCTGTTCAGGACAGAGATAATACCGCAGCATGCTACAGTTTTATCTCCGGCCAAAAATCCGGAACACTTTCCGGAATGCTGGATCCAGCATTTATTCCATAGGAATGTAATACCGCAATGCCGGATCCGTTCTTCCGGTCTGCGCATGCAAACATTTTTTTACAAAATAAATAAATGCTGGATCCGTTTTTTTCCGGATCACACCCGAAAGACGATTACTGCGTTTCAATGCATTTGTAAGACGGATCAGGATCCTGATCAGTCTTACAAATGCCATTAGCATACGTTTTGACGGATCCGGCAGGCAGTTCCGGCGATGGAACTGCCTGCCAGATTCCTCTGCTCCTCTGCCGCAAGTGTGAAAGTGCCCTAAGACTATTAAATCCATTACCTCTAAGGGCACTTTCACACTAGCGTTTTTCTTTTCCGGCATAGAGTTCCGTCCTAGGAGCTCTATACCGGAAAATAACTGATCAGTTTTATCCTAATGCATTCTAAATGGAGAGTAATCCATTCAGGATGCACCAGGATGTCTTCAGTTCAGTTTCTTTGACTTTTCAGGACGGAGATAATATCGCAGCATGCTGCGGTTTTATCTCTGGCCAAAAATCTGGAACACTTTCCGGAATGCTGGATCCGGCATTTTTTTCCCATAGGAATGTATTAGTGCCAGATCCGGCATTCAAATTGCCGCACTGACAGATCCAGTATTCTGGTATGCGCATATGCAGACCTTTGAAAATGTGAAAAAAAAAAATACCGGATCCGTTTTGCCTGGTGACACTGGAAAACGGATCCGGTATTGAAATGCATTTTTCTGACTGATCAGGTATTTTTCAGACTGATCAGGATCCTGATCAGTCTGAAAAATGCCTGATCCATCAGCAACGGAACTGCCTTCCGGAATCAAACAATGCAAGTGTGAAAGTATCCTAACAATATCTTCAAGAACTGCTAGCTATTATTATGAGTCTCTTATGTCAATTAATGTATATCTCTACACACGTTATATGTATTTATCTTAAGACAGCTCCTTTCCAGAAAAGACTAATGAGTACCCATGAACTTATTCCTCTATGTACTGTACACGATTTTGAACTTCTTGACCTTCCTGTATAATAAATAGGTATTTCCATCTGAAATATTTCTCTAAGTGTCTCTAACTGATGATTGGTTGTTAATATTTTTAAAAAGGGATCAATCAGTAAAAGAAAACATCACCCTTAACGTTTCCTTGTTATCTACTAGAGAAGAACTATTTTAGTCTTTCTGCTTCTCTCTATCATGAAGATAACTACATTTGCCATTTCCTTTGACTGTAACATGCCCAATTATATGAAATGAAATGAAACAAAGTTCTTACATTTATAGGACTTGAATACATTACTCATGTTTGTGCATTTCTTCTATGTGCTGAAGAGACAAAACAAAATCTCATTACATTGTAAGCATTAGTTGACATTTCTGAAATTGCGGACTGACATACATAAAGCAAAGCTCTCTATACAAGGCAGGCAGTTAGTAATGCTTCCTTTCTGAACATGACAGCATGTGCATCCATTTTATCTCAAATGGCCTAAATACATAGATGCCTGCAATTTTTCTTTCTGCAGATAAACAGAGAAATATATTAGCCATTTGTGCTTGGTTCCTTGCTATTGGTTTGCTAATACTATTTTATATTGACATTTTTGTTATTTATTTTTTATTATAAGAAGCGTACAGCAATAAAATACTGAACAGAATGAAACCAATAGAAACAAACAGAAAAATTAGAATAATATAAAACAAAATACATACAACTTTAAAAAAAAAACTAATGATAAAATGCAGCATAAAGCCTAATTCAAACATCAGTGTTTTGGTCAGTGATTTTCGTCAGTGAGTGAGCAAAATCCAGGATTGGATCCTTCACAGACATAAGTTATTAGAGAAAGATTTGTATCTGTTCTGTATTTAGAACCGCACCTGTTTTTGGCTCAAAATCGCTGATGGAAATCACTGACCGAACACTGACGTGTGAATGAGGCATAAGGGTAGGTTTACACAGATTTTTGTGGTGGTTTTGGAAGCTTTTTGACCCAAAGAAAGATGTGGGTTGGAAGAGAATGGAACATATAAACAAAAGATCCATGTTTGGATTTGGCTAAAAAAAACTGCCAGAAAACCTGCCATGAAAACCTTTGGGGTGGTTTCACACATAGGTCCAATAATGAGTCATTTACGATATTTCACAAATATTTTGTAGAATATTTGTCATATATTCAAAAATTTAAGAATTCACAATTATATTCTTAATTGCAAAAATGGGCAATGTAATATTCGCGTAAAGCGCGCAAAATACAGGCATGGGTCACTTATGCTACATTTTTCCCACCTGGTATACGTTTCCTGAAACTGGAGAAAATGGTTGGCATGGCAGAACATTAGAAGAGCTTTATATGCGGATAGAGTGCTCCAATCTATTCACGCTTGTGAATTTTCGGCAATTAACCAGCTCAGGACCGCCGCACGCAGGGGAGGAGAGAGATCTCTGAGCCCCACCCAAGACTGGGTGATATACCCCAGGCCTCACATGTGCCACCTCCACATTATATCACCTTGCCACTCTGTGGCCTCCTGATGCTGCTGCCACCTCCACACAATGTCACCTTGCCACTCTGTGGCCTCCTGATGCTGCTGCCACCTCCAAACTATGTCAACTTGCCACCCTGTGGTCTTCTGATGCTGCCACCGCCTCCACACTCTGTCATTGGGCCACTCTGTGGTCTCCTCATGCTGCTTCCACCTTACCACTATGTCATAGGACCACTCTGTGGACTACACATGCTGTTCTCACCCTCATCACTTCATGACTGTGCCACTATTTAGCCTTTTTGGCCTGGCTAACATCATCATATATTTTACCCTTCTTCTGATCTGTCAGAAGGAAGGAAAAATGAGACGCACAACGGATCTTGTCTGTGTCGCAACTGTAAGGCCTGTATGGTCCCATCAGAAGTGGCTTATGATTTGGCAGCCAAAAGCAGGAGTGGGTACAAAACATCTCTGTTCTCTGTTTTGCATCCACTCCTGTTTATTTTGGCATTTGCAATACTGATGGATTACTGACCAAATGCTGACCAAGTGAAGGCAGATGCTCCACAGACAAGATCCGTTTTTTCTGTGTTATTGTTCTGACGGATCAGAGGAAGGGAAAAATAATCAGTTATGTCAACACAAACTTACTGCTGACACCCTCTCCACTTGTATAAGCGGAGGGTTCTACTTGTATAAGCGTTTAATAGAATAGCTTCTGTTGACATCTATGTGGAATCAGCTGATGATTTGATGCTAATATCGACCTGTAAGGCTGAGTTCATATTTGAGTTATTTGGTCTGTTTTTGCCCCCTGATTGCCCAAATAAGTAAAGTGTGCAGTGATTCTAAGAGCAACGCTTGTCATTTGCATGTCATACTGATTCACAGTATTATTTCACTACCAAAGCAGACTCCCTATATGTGTTACTGCACAGTGTTCTACACCACTATAAAGGTTCTCTGCAGCCAGTAAATAGACTTTTTTTAATGAAATTTGCCGAAAAATATTTGGATCGAATTGAATTTTTCCCAAAAAATTCGGCAAACCGGCAAATCGAATTTTTGAAAAATCCCCTCATCTCTAGTTATGGCTATTGGAACGTGGGGAGGAAAAATCAAAAATGTAAAAATGAGAATAGGTCCGGTCTTTAAGGCGTTAGATGCATTCCATTATGACCTATTCACAGATCCATGGATAATCTTAAACTATTAGTAAGTCCACCATTGAATGGTTGAAAAAAATGGAGGGTTGATTGCCCAAATAAAACCCTGCATCTAAATCTCATAGAAATGTTGCAAATGGCAGTAAAACATCACCCATAGAGGAGTGTTAGCAAATTTCTGCTAAACATAATTACCTGCCAGCTAATGTTTCTGCTTACCTGACAACGAATGTGACTGTTTAAGTAATTTATTACATAGGTGATCTGTTATTTTTTTCATTAGATATATCTTTATGTACTGTTTAAACGACTTAATGTACACAAAACAATGTTGAAAAATTTCAAATGACTTTAGGTGCTTAGTATTTCTTTACTGTGTTTTATTAAGTGACTGAGCAGATTGAAATATTTGTCCTCATAGTAAAATGCTATTACATTATTCTTTTATTAAAATAGATTTTTTTTTTCCCAGTCAACAAGAGACCTGTGATTTACAATGTGTATCACGTGGCTAATTTCATTGACTGTTGCCCTGAAGAAGTGTATGTTAGAATAATTAGCTTCTTTATTCTACAATAGTAGAGAACAAATTATGCTGGTGTATTGGGATTGTGACTCGAACAAGACTGTTTTTCAGTAGATTCGTCTTTACGCTTGACATATACTCATTTGGAAGATATGGACATAGACAAGAAAAGAATCTCTGGTGTGGAAAACAGACAAGATTGATTTGCAATCAAGGATTAAACTTCGAGAAGGACGTGATTTGAAGTTTTTTTTTTAATGCTGGAGCAATGAGTTTAACTGTGTAAGAGGCAATAATGTAAATTATATTTATATTATAGGATCACAGTTGTCGGATACTATTTGTATTTCTCTGTGGAAATGGTAACTTCACCACTTCTTAAATATTTCTTACAAATAAGAGCTTGTTCACATCTGCATTGGAGACTCCATTTGGGACCTCCATTGCAGATTCTTGCTGGAAATGATATAAAATAGACTCTTTTTGGCTCAGAATCCAGCACTACTGTTATTTTTGTCGTTCTGCTCTTCTAACAGAGCATAAAGACGGAATGAATAGCATTGGTGCGAAACCTTAAACATAATAACAAGTTGACATTTCCTTTTTGGATATTCTGTTCCAGTTCTTTTAATGCAGTGATGCCCAACCTGCGGACCCCCAGCTGTTGCAAAACTACAACTCCTAGCATGCCTGGACAGTCTACAGCTATTAGGGCACGCTGGGAGTTGTAGTTTTGCAACAGCTGGAGGTCCGCAGATTGAGCATCTCTGTTCTAATGGAATACTAACTGTGCAAATTCTAAATGATATTTGTGGTTGGATCGGCTATTAGAAACGTACCTTAGCTATGCCTAGCAGTTGATTTATGCCATAACTGCTGTAGTAGTAGGGCGACCTAAAGGGGGCTACCCTAATATGAAATAACCGTAAGATGGTGTGGGTGGGTTAAAAGCTGGCGTGCTGAAGCTGCTAGGGCCCGAGGATGTCCCTAAATAGCGCCGTTAACCAGCCTCCCCTCCCACAAACACAGCAAATAAATTTGCCTACAACTTGTGGTTGGATCGGCTATCAGAAACGTACATGACCTACCTCACCCTAGCTATGCCTAGCAGTTGAGTTATGCCATAACTGGCGACTCATCCGGAGCATCCTTGACTAACTCTAACGACTCATGAAAGACCCTGACACCAATTGTTTCCTGTGGCAAAGTATTATACCTCTACTAATTCCCCAGGCTGAGATGTTTTTAACAAGTCCAAGGTTAAAATATAACATGAGACCCGTCACACAAGCTGACCTTTCCGTAAGAAAGCTTTCGGCAATGCTGAACGGGTAAATTCACTTGACCTAAGGAACCCGTAAAAACTCAAATACATAGCTGTTTTAATCAATAAACTAACAATACGGCTAAAGGGTTCGTTTTGCAACAAGTCAGATAATGACCTACACATCTGCCCTGACACTGTCTGACGAGTAGGCTGACTTTTGGCCGTCACTTTCTGAGTTCATCTTAAAAATGCTTTGATGGGATGCGCTGAAAAAAGAGACGGCTGGTCGGGGTGTTGAACATAGCAGTAATGCTGTATGCCAGCAAGGTATATTCAAGGTAATATTCAAAAACAAGAATATATAGCAACATAGCAAATATTCGGAAAAAAACGAATATAGAGCAATTTAGCTAATATAGTGCTATAATCTTCTTTCTCTAATAGTTATCATTTTTTTCTCATTAGCTAAATTGTTCTAAATTCATTTTTTTTAAATATATTCGCTATATTGCTATATATTCATGTTTTAGAATATTATGAATATACGAAAAACAAATATATAGCACTATATCGAATATATTAGTTTTTTAGAATATTTGTCTTTTTTTTCCATCTGAAGTCATGATTCCTCCCTGCTTGTTACTTAAGCGGGAAGGAATCATGACGTCAGATGGAAAAAAAAGACGAATATTTGTTTTTTTTCGAATATTCGCTATATTGCTATATATGCTTGTTTTTGAATATTACAAATATTCTAAAACACGAATATATTAGTTTTTTAGAATTTTCATCTTTTTTAAAAAATCTGTACAGATCTTCCACTTTGGCATACTCCTCCCCGACAAGAGTCCCCGTCACCATGGGAATGCCTGGGGGTTAGAATATTCCATCGGATCTGAGTTTTCACGAACTTATTGATTCTCATTACAAAAATTCTCATTATGAAAATTCTCATTATGAAAATCAACACTACTCCTAAAGTCAAAGATATTGCAGCCTTCTCATTGGACCACAAGCTAGAAGCAGGGAGGGATCATGTGTACTGATTTTAAAAAAATCTAGAATTTTCAAAATTACGACTATATATTACTATATTCTAAATATTCGCAAATTATCACAGTGCTTATATTCAAGCTAAAAATTTGCAATTTAAATATTCGTGATCAACACTACTTGTTAATCTAAATACACTGAACTCTCTTGATCTGGGGCTGAAGGAAGCAGCTTTAGTAGCCTAGATAATCCCTTGAGGAATAATTTGCATCGCAAAATTAATCATGCCCAGGAGGGATTGGAGATTTGCCCTCGTGGTGATGCTAACATGTGCTAACCTGTGTACCACATCTCTGACCCTGCACAACCTATCTTGTGGAAGACTAGCATGCATCTTTACTGTATCTAGCTGCAAACACAAAAAGGTAATTAAAGTGTGAGGGCACTCCACCTTATTAGGCGCCACTGGTACTCTGAGATCCCTGAACACGGAAAGTAACATATGCAGGCCCTGAGGGGCTTGTGACGGAGGTTCGATTAACAAAAAGTCATCCAGGTAATGAATGACATGATTGGCATGGAACCTGTTAGCTAAAATCCAGTGTAGGGCCTTAGCAAATTGGTCAGATAACCATAGACTGGATTTTGAACCGAAAGTTAACTTATTGGAAAAATAATATCCCACCTAATACCGTGCCACTGCCATAACTTAGGTGCAACGGAAGTAACTTAAACGCGTCTGTAACATCTGCTTTTGACAACCATGTACCTTTACCTAAAAGGAGTATCATCTGGATAGCCTCGTCAACAGAAGAGTACTTCATAGAGAACTCCTCTGATGGTATCAAGGAGTTCAGACTAGGGATAGGTAAAGAATGTGGTGCTGACAAATAGTATATTAGCCTTTTTTTAATCAAAAATTTTCCGATTACCACCCCCACTGGACTTACCCTCGAACAATCAAAAGAAGGTGGACTGAATGGTCTTATCAGATACCCCTTATCTAACTCTGTCTGAATCAGCTCCGAGACTGACCCTGGGTCTTTGAGGGCCGACAGAAGGTTCCTACACTCATAAGATGACTGGGGTAACGCAACCAAACCCGCGTGGAAACCATTTTCTATGCCATCAACTACATACTGAACCCAACAGGGCTCAGGATAGTCTCTCAAGTGAGACTTAAGTATTTTAGTGTCTACCACGCTTAGTCATGCTGTGTGGTTGTCCTTCCGTGGACAAGCAACATGGGGATGGGCACTGAAACATATGGAACATAAGTGTAATAACCTAAACTGACTGTAGTGACATGTTGTATAATTAAAATTATTACATGCTTGCAACCTACCAAGATACATAATCGGACGGCCCAATTTATCAACCCCTGAAGCGCCAGGATCGTCTACTATTTCGAGGATTCAGCTGCGGGATCGGAGTGCCACCAGTGCAGAGCTTGCTCAGGAATGGCAGCAGGCAGGTGTGAGTGAAGTGTCCCACTAGGTAAAGGTGGGCACTACACAAAAGGGGCTAATGTGTCTTATTGCATTGAATGTCATGTGTATGCATTTCCCTGTGTTAACTGGGTGTCAGGCCTGTCAGGGTGCAGTTTAGTCCTCCCAGGCGTTAGAGGGAGCTAGAGAGCCCTAGTTATATATAGGACGGCCCAGACAGGGGATAGGCAGTGTATTCCAGGGGACTAGAGGAGTCACCTAGTCAGCCTGAAGCTCCTGAGGCTAAGGATAGCTCAGTTGAGATACCCCAGTAGTAGGACATCACCTCCTGGGAAAAAGTCACCTTTCCCATCCAGCAGTGAAGACAGCTAGGGAAAAGAAGGTATTGTAACCTAATCAAGTGCCAATACTGGAGGAAGGATTTTATACCAAGGATTTAAGCCAGCATTTAGGCATCCGGGCCTTGGGATCCAGCCACCTAGACTAGCTGTGGGGATAGAGCAGCATTGCACTGCAAAGCATTAACTGTATACCCTCCAAGTATCTTGCAAGATAGAAACCTGCTGTTACATAAACCTGCTGTGCATTTGGAAATGTAAAGGACTGCATTAACATCTTCTGTAACTACATGTACAAATTTGGACTGTTTTCACCAAGTAAAGCAACGTTTGGTTCACCAACTGTGTACTCATTTAATCCTCCTGCAAACCGGTGTGCCACCGTTACAGGCACGGGCGTCACGATCCTTAAAGGGACCTTACCTAAGGCACTCAAAACACCTATGACATCCAGGGCACCTCACATACCATCAGGCCTGGTCCCTATCTACAGAGTGTGCCCCAGAGGAACTAGTGTCTGCCTCTCTTTCACTGTTGCATGCCTGCCCAGGGTTCTCCTCAGAAAAGTGAGTAACCCTCGATTGTCCATACCGTGACCTCACTGTCGCTAATACCCTGCAAGTCTGGCAAGCTGCATGAGTGCATCTGCACGCACAGTGAGGCGAACACTTTTGGAAGATGGCCTTGTGTCAAGAAGGGCAGCAAAGAAGCCACTTCTCTCTAAAAAAAAATCAGGGACAGATTGATCTTCTGCAGAAAATATGGTGAATGGACTGCTGAGGACTGGGGCAAAGTCATATTCTCCGATAAAGCCTCTTTCCGATTGTTTGGGGCATCAGGAAAAAGGCTTGTCCGGAGAATAAAAGGTGAGCGCTACCATCAGTTCTGTGTCAGGCCAACAGCAAAGCATCCTGAGACCATTCATGTGTGGGGTTGCTTCTCATCCAAAGGAGTGGGCTCACTCACAATTTTGCCCAAAAACACAGCCATGAATAAAGAATGGTACCAAAACACCCTCCAACAGCAACTTCCTCCAACAATCCAACAACAGTTTGGTCAAGAACAATGCATTTTCCAGCACGATAGAGCACCGTGCCATAAGGCAAAAGTGATAACTAAGTGGCTCGGGGACCAAAACTTTGACATTTTGGGTCCATGGCCTGGAAACTCCCCAGATTTTAATCCCATTGAGAACTTGTTGTCAATCCTCAAGAGGTGGGTGGACAAACAAAAACCCACTAATTCTGACAAACTCCAAGAAGTGATTATGAAAGAATGGGTTGCTATCAGTCAGGAATTGGCCCAGAAGTTGATTGAGAGCATGCCCAGTCGAATTGCAGAGGTCCTGAAAAAGAAGGGCCAACACTGCAAATACTGACTCTTTGCATAAATGTCATGTAATTGTCGAAAAAAGTCTTTGAAACGTATGAAGCGCGTGTAATTATATTTTACTACATCACAGAAACAACTGAAACAAAGATCTAAAAGCAGTTTAGCAGCAAACTTTGTGAAAACTAATATTTGTGTCATTCTCAAAACTTTTGGCCACGACTGCATGTGGGCTGACTGAACAGATAACATTATGAAATAGACTAAATGCTAGAACAAATTCAGAAACTTTTAACTTTCTATTAAGTCTTACATCTTTGGATTTGAGAATAATGGAAACTTCCCCACAGGCTATAGTCTTATTGTCAGGGACCTCATGCGCTGCTATAAGTAGTGAAGCTAAATTAACATCCTTACCCTCAAGGATATCCTGATGGATGCTAGCTGGATTAAAATGTGATGGTGCTATATTGGGAAAATTAGCTGACCCACCAGCAACCCTAGCTTGTGATGTTGAGGCCACTGGAAGTCTCTGTACCACTAAGCTAGACAAAACATCTCTATTCTCAACCGTCTCCAGCCTAGCCTGAATATCTGAAATGGACGTGGCCATTGAATTGAACGTGGATATCAAAAATATTGTGCCTATACCCACCACTAATCACCTAATAAACATGGCTATAGTCCTGTCAGGACTAATATTGCTCCTGCGTTGTATGTTGTAGTCGTGACTGGACCATTGTAACCATAATGCCTGTAGACATGACCGACTTACATAAACCTTGTACCTGTCGTCGTGACAGACTTCGTAATATTGTGTTTGTAGTCGTGACAGGAGTTGTAACATTTTGCCTGTAGTTGTGACAGACTTCGTAATATTGTGCCTATAGTCGTGACAGGATTTGTAACATTGTGCCTGTAGTCGTGACAGGACTCGTAACCTTGTGTCTGTAGCTGTGACATATTTTGTAATATTGTGCCTGTAGTCGTGACAGGTCTTGCATATAATTGTGTCTATAGACGTGACCGCCTGACTTGTGCCAGCATTACCCATATCCACCATGCCAACCAGTAAGATCTGCTATGTGCAATCTACCTGAAACAACCACCGCAAAGAACCTAAGTGAAAGCTAGTGTACCGTAACAGTAACTCGACCATGCCGACCATACCTATCCTCTGGCAAGCAGTACCACCGAACTGACACCAATTTGACCCAAGACGACACCCACGGACATAATAAAACTTATACATAACTGTCAGAATGCGCCCTGAACATGCCCCCTAAGTACGTGCAACCATACACACCTAATTTGCTAAATTCTGAAGGCCGCTCCCATGTGCTGATAGATAGACTGAACCATACCGTGAAGAGAAAAACAAAACCCACAAACGATATAAATATTTTTTTTATCCTTCCCAGATATAGAAAATATACTGGTGCCAATGCTACTCCCCTTTGCAACCCGAGATTCTCGGCAAACACATTCGCACCTAACCCTCTGGGACACTTTTTTGTCCCCCCACCAAATGCCCTGGTGATCCCCACAAGGCGAGAACCCCACACCAAAGCCTACCACAACAGCCACAAAGGCACCCAGGGAGTACACTACCACATGCATGCTGGGTCCACTTGCCTCAACCCAGGAAATGCAGGGCCTAACAGGCATGCTGAGCTGACTCTACACTTCCGTTGGGATCCGTGCATGACTGCGTCCGACCGTGAGCGTGGTCCTTCAGCATGTCGCCTTAATGCCGAACAACCATTCCCTTAGCACAGCACCTGACCCCCGGCTGTGCCGACATCACCCGCCACCATGCGCCAGCACCGAACCCCCCCTTTTTTATAATTTTTTTTCTTCCGAACTTAAAAATGAAGTAGATGCAAGTTCCACAATAACAAAATGGCATGATTCCATAATTAAACAGAGAATGTCGCACAAAAATGAGGTGGAGAACCACACAGGGGTGCACCCACTTAACAGACAACACCCAGTCTGAAAGTGATAAATAATGAATAAATAATGAAAGTGGGGCACACTCTAAAAGTATAGGGATCTTTATTAACACTGTTAGTAATAATAGCACTCAAATAGCAGCAGATATTAAAATGACAGCAGATATTGAAAATAAAATTACGAAAAAAAGGTCTAAAAGTATAATAATGTAGACAATAGGATTAAACCTTAAATTGTAAATTAGCATAAAATGGATAAAATATAAGTAAAATCTATTAAATAAGACACTATGGTTAATTTCATGGATCCCAATGAAAACTTTGTGAACGGATGATCGATCACTAAGTGTGAACTCACTTGTTGCTTGGTATGTTAAAATTGGTATGTTATTTATATAACTTTGCAGAAAGTCCTTGCTTGCCAAAGCTGGCAGTAATCAGAAGCGTATGCAGCCTGTAAGTTAAATGTTATACAGCCGGAACACTGTATAACATTTAACTTACAGGCTGCATACGCTTCTGATTACTGCCAGCTTTGGCAAGCAAGGACTTTCTGCAAAGTTATATAAATAACATACCAATTTTACGGGACTTTGTACCAAGCAACAAGTGAGTTCACACTTAGTGATCGATCATCCGTTCACAAAGTTTTCATTGGGATCCATGAAATTAACCATAGTGTCTTATTTAATAGATTTTACTTATATTTTATCCATTTTATGCTAATTTACAATTTAAGGTTTAATCCTATTGTCTACATTATTATACTTTTAGACCTTTTTTTCGTAATTTTATTTTCAATATCTGCTGTCATTTTAATATCTGCTGCTATTTGAGTGCTATTATTACTAACAGTGTTAATAAAGATCCCTATACTTTTAGAGTGTGCCCCACTTTCATTATTTATTCATGATTCCATAATTGGTATAACATGATTATTGTACTCCCCCCGAGTGGAGTAGGCTAAATGGTTAAAAATGAAATAAGCGACAGAGAGGAAATGAGGAGCCCAGTGCTTGGTAGTTCTAACATGCTTGGTCTTTAGCACTTGTAGGGTTGCTACGGTTATGGAGAGGCTTCCCTGATTTTGAGGGATAAGACTGGTGATGAGACACCCAGTTCAGTATTATAGGGAGTAGAGCTGTTTGGATAAACATAGTGTTGTAGGATCGCATAGTGGGTAATGAAGGGCCCCATTCGTGTATATATATAAGAAAACCAAAGACCAGTAAATGATGGCGTTATGGATGTAAGCCACCCCCACCAAACCCCCCAACCCTTCTGTGGCTCCCCAGAGCTGGAAAAGTGCACTCCTCTTGCCCAGCACTTAGGCCACCAATGATGTGCAATGCCACGAGACTCTACCGAGACTGCCCTCACGCTGACCCATAAGTGCATAGCCGAAGTGTTGACATCTTCTAGGGCCCGAGGACGTCACTAAATAGCGCTGTTAACCAGCCTCCCCTCCCACAAACATGGCAAATGAATTTGCCTACAACTAATTGTTACTATATGCTATATAATCCTTTCATATGGTCAGTAGTTAAACCAAAAGGACTGGAACCTACAGAGAAAAATATAAGTTTTGTGTCTTTGCTGTGTTTTGTAGCCCCTCCTGGTTTTGGCTTACAAACACTGATGAAACATAATGACTAGGGTTGAGCGAACCCGAACTGTAAAGTTTGGGTTCGTACTGAACTTTAGGATTTTTGGACCCCGAACCCGAATATTTCTGTAATAGTTTGGGTTCGAGTTCGGCGTTCGCGATTTATTGGTGCTTTTTGAAAGGCTGCAAAGCAGCCAATCAACAATCGTTTAACTCTGTGCCCTTAGAAGCCATCATAGCCATGCATGCTAATGGCATGAATGTGATTGGACAGTGCAGCATGTGACCCAGCCTCTATATAAGCTGGAGTCATGTAGCACTGCACGTCACTCTGCTGTGCTTATAGTAGGGATAGGATGCTGCTGCTGTGAGGGAGAGAATAGGAAAGAAACTTTAATCAGAACTGCAATTGAACTCAGTGATCTACATACATTATGTTGTGTGGGTGCAGTGCACAATCTTTTTACCCTGCCCTGAGCCCAGTGACAGAGAAAAATAACTTTTATTCGTCTATTAGTTGGATGGGCTGCGTCAGCTATTTTATGCAAGCTCAGTGCACCAGCAGTGCATATGTGCTGTTGTGACATTGAAATCCAAGCTTGAAATAATGCAATAATAATCTGGGTTTAACAAAACACCCATTTTTGGCATTATCCTACATCTGGTGCTTTTGCAGCATTAGTCATTGTGCAATTTAAGCTAGAAATACAGCTATAATATTCTGGGTTTTAAAAAAAAAACACCCTTTTTGGAGAAATACACAATTTTACAGCCCTTGCTGCATCTGTGCGTGTGAAATTCATACTGCTGTCATATTCATTTTTTTTAAAAAAAGCCCTTTTGGGGCAAAGTACTTAATATTGCAGCCTTTACTGCATCTGTTAATGTTAAAACAAGCTTTAAATACTTCAATAATTTATTGGGTTTTAAAAAACACCCATTTTTTGCAATACCCTCCATCTGGGGCCTCTGCCGCATTAGTCAGTGTGCAATTTAATCTAGAAAAACAGCTATCATTTTCTGGGTTTTAAAAAACACCCTTTTCGGGCAAAATAATCAATTTTACAGCCCTTGCTGCATCTGTACATGTGAATTTAAAGCGTTATATGCTGCTGTCATTTTCTTTTAGTAAAAAAACTCCCATTTTGGGCAAAATAATCAATTTGCGGCCTTGTCTGCATCTGTAAGTGTGACATTCAAGCATTGTATAATGCTGTCATATTTTGCTATTAAAAAAACACCCTTTTTGGGCAAAGTACTTAATATTGTAGCCTTTGCTTCATCTGTTATTGTTAAAACAAGCTTTAAATATTTCAAAAATGTTCTGGGTTTTAAAAAATACCCATTTTTTGCAATACCCTCAATCTGGGGCCTTTGCCGCATTAGTCGGTGTGCAATTTAAGCTAGAAAATCAGCTTTAGTTTAGCTTAATTTTCTGGGTTTTAAAAAACACCCTTTTTGGGAAAAATACACAATTTTACAGCCCTTGCTGCATCTGTACGTGTGAAATTCAAGCATTATATACTGCTGTCATATTCTGTTATAAAAAAACACCCATTTTGGGCAAAATACTTAATATTGCGGTCTCGTCTGGATCTGTCAGTGTGAAATTCAAGCGTTATATACTGCTGTCATATTATGTTATTAAAAAAACACCTAATTTGGGCAATAACCTTAATCTTGGTCCTCTGCCGCATTACTCAGTGTGCAATTTAAGCTAGAAATACAGCTATAATTTTCTGGGTTTTAAAAAACACCCTTTTTGAGAAAAATACAAAATTTTACAGCCCTTGCTGCATCTGTACTAGTGTTGATCACGAATATTTGAATTGCGAATTTTAATCGCGAATATCGGCACTTGGAGAATTTACGAATATTTAGAATATCGCAAAATATATTCGTAATTGCGAATATTCAATTTTTTTGAAAAATCCAGTTCATACAAATTTTTATGCGAAAATTTGTATGCAAATTTTATGCGAATTTTTGTAATCAATAAAATAATGCCTGGAGATCACGAATTCGCGAATTCACGAATGTATGGCGTATATTCGCTCAAATATTCGCGAAATATTGCAAATTCGAATATTGCCCCTGCCGCTCATCGCTAATCTGTACGTGTGAAATTCAAGCGTTATATACTGCTGTCATATTCTGTTACTCAAAAAAAAAAAAACATTTTGGGAAAAAATTCTTAATTTGCGGTCTTGTCTGCATCTGTCAGTGTGAAATTCAAGCGTTATATACTGCTGTCATGTTATGTTATTAAAAAAAAAAACATTTTGGGCAAAGTACTTAAAATTGCAGCCTTTGCTGCATCTGTGATTGTTAAAAACAAGCTCAAAATACTTCAATAATTTTCTGGCTTTAATAAAACACCCAGCCTGTGCCGCATTAGTCAGTGTGCAATTTAAGCTAGAAATACAGCTATACGTTTCTGGGTTTGAAAAAACACCCTTTTTGGGCAGAATACACAATTTTATAGCCCTTGCTGCATCTGTGCATGTGAAATTCAAGTGTTATATATTGCTGTCATATTCTGTTCTAAAAAAAAATAATTTTGGGCAAAATACTTAATTTTGCAGCCTTGTCTGCATCAGTACATATGAGATAAACCCTTTAGATACTGTTATTCTATTCTGCTATTAAAAAACACCCATTTAGGGCAAAAAACTAAATTTTGCATCCTTTGCTGCATATGTCATTGCGAGATACACCCTTTAGATACTGCTGTGCTATTCTGGTATTAAATAAACACCTATTTTGGGCAAAATCTTAATTTGCGGCCTTGTCTGCATATGTAATTGTGAGATACACGAGTTGGTTACTGTTGTTCTTTTCTGTTATAAAAAAAAACACCCATTTTGGGCAAGATCCTAAATTTGAGAAATATGAGGAGAGCATCAAATAAGAGACGTGGCCCTGTTGTGGTGCTGCTGGTGGAGCTCCTGTTGCAGGGAGAGGATGTAGTCGATCAGTGCCAGCTACACGCACAAAACACCTTCCTCAGGTGTGAGTAGGCGACAGAACCATCAGCGATATTTGGTCGGGCCTAATGCGGCTCTACGAATGGTGAGGCCAGGACAAGTACAAGCGATAGTAGATTGGGTTGCTGACAGTGGATCCAGTTCCTTCACATTGTCTCACACCCAGTCTCCTGCTGAAAGATCAAAGTTGGCACCTGCAGCCGATGTCCATCAGTCTTTCATCTCACCCCCTTGCAAATCAGCCAAGCAGTCTGGGCCCCAAGTAATGCAGCAGTCCTGCCCCAGAAGTGGAAGAGATTGAGTGTACCGATGCCCAACCACTGTTTCAAGATGAGTATATGGGAGGACCATCGCAGCACGTCTCGGATGATGACAAAACACAGGTGCCAACTGCTGGGGCTTTCTACAGTTTGCAGACCAAAAAGGAGGGCAGGGGTGAAGACTGGATGGAAGATGATGTGGAGGACGATGAGGTCCTCAATAGAGATGGCCTTGCGGTTCGCCCGGCGGTCGTTTTGCGTTGAACTTTGCAGTGTTATCTATTATACAAAAATGCAAACAGATGGAGAAATTTGCTCCCGCCATATTCTTTTACATTATAAAGAACTTTGACCCATGACACATCCATCAGGTGGTACTGGACAGCCAATTGAGACATTTCAGCACATGGACATACCCCCTACCTTATAAATAAACCTGATCTGGCTGCCATTTTACATTCAGTGTTTTGCCAGTGTAGGGAGAGGTTGCTGTGTGGAGCAGAGACAGGCTGTTAGGCACAACAAACGCTAGCTAATAGGGCCACAAAAGTCATTTTAAGGACTAGTATAGGTGTGCTATCGATATGTGCGATACACAGAGGGGTGTGATATACTTATAATATACTTTAATAATGAGTAAAAAACACATAGATCTTTATAGTCATCACCGGGAAGTCTAGGGGTTAAGGGCTTACTAGGGCCATTTTTATATAGGGTAAGGTTCCGGTCGGGGTCGCTCTTATCAGGGCGGGTGGTCTGTGGTTAGGCTATTTGGGCCAGAATAGCACCCCATGTAGGGAAATATCAGGGACAGCTCTTTGCCCACCTGCCATTTGATTGCGTTCGCTCGATCGCGTTTGCGAACCGTCCCGGCAGATGTTCGTTCATAACTAGTCCTCGACTCACATGGAATCAAGGTCATGCGACTGACCTGTGTAGTTCGGAGGAAGAAGCGTTCAGCTCTCCATCTCCCAAACACTGGAGTGGAAGAGGAAGTACCCCCCCCTACCCACCAGCAATCCCTGGCCCTAAATGCCAGCATTTCAAAATTACTGACCTTTGAAATGCTGTCATTTCATCTGGTGGAGACAGAGAGCATTAAAAGCCTTATGGCGGTGGCTGTCCCACAGTACGTCGTGCCCAGCTGCCACTACTTTTCTAGGCGTGCCATACCATCCCTGCATAACCAAGTGAGGAACAAAATCAGGTGTGCACTGCGCAATGCCATCTGTGGCAGGGTACACCTAACTACGGATACGTGGACCAGTAAGCACGGTCCGGGCCGTTATATCTCCATAACAGCACACTGGGTAAATGCAGTGGCGGCTGGGCCTGAGGCGGATAGCAGATTTCCTCATGTCCTTCCACCACTGAGGAGTGCAGGGCGCTTCAGTTTGCCTCCTGTTGATTCCTCCTCCTACTCCGCTTCCTCATCCTTTACCGGCTCCTCATCCGGTCAGCGTAACACCTTCACCACCAACTTCAGCACAGCAAGGGGTAAACGACAGCAGGCAGTTTTAAAACTTATCTGTTTGGGGGACAAACACCACACCGCACAGGAGCTGTGGACTGGCCTTGAACAACAGACCGATGAGTGGTTGGTGACAGTGAGCCTCAAGCCCGGCCTGGTAGTGTGCGATAATGGGCAAAATCTCTTAGCAGCTCTGGGACTAGCCGGTTTGATGCACATTTCTTGCCTGGCGGATGTGCTGAATTTGGTGGTGAAGAGATTCCTTAAAAATTACCTCGATATGTTAGAGCTGCTGCATAAAGTGTGGGCTGTCTGTGTGCGCTTTCGGCTTTCTCACGCTGCTGCTGCTCGCCTGCCATTGCTGCAGCGTAACTTCGGCCTTCCTGCTCACCGCCTTGTATGCAACGTGCCCACAAGGTGGAACTCCACCTTGCACATGCTGGCCAGACTGTGCGAGCAGCAGCAGGTGATAGTGGAGTTTCAGCTGCAGCACGCACGGGTGAGTCGCTCTGCGGAGAAGCACCACTTCACCACCAATGACTGGGCCTCCATGCGAGACCTGTGTTCCTTGTTGCACTGTTTCGAGTACTCCACCAACATGGCCAGTGCCGATAACGCATTACTATCACACTTCTATGCCTCCTTGAAAAAACGCTGCTGGCCATGATGGAAGAGGATTTGGCACAGGAGGAGGAGGAAGAGGGATCATTTCATAGTGTTTCCGGCCAGTCATTCACAAGTGGCTCAGACGGTGGGTTCCTGAACCCATAAACACCAGGTACACAATTGTCCAGCCAGGGCACAGTTCTGGAGGATGATGAGGTGGAGGATGAGGAGGAAGAAATGGAGGAGGAGGAACCATGTTCACAGCTGGGTGGCACCCATACCAGCTCATGGCCATCACTGGTGCGTGGCTGGGGGAATGCAGAGGATACAGACAATACACCACCCACAGAGGACAGCTTTTAGTTGCCTCTGGGCAGCCTGGCACACATGAGTGATTACATGCTGCAGTGTCTCCGCAATGACCGCCGAGTTGCCCACATTATAACTTGTGCTGATTACTGAGTGGCCACCCTGCTGGATCCCCGTCACAAGGACAATGTACCATCCTTAATTCCCTCAATGGAGCGTGATCGTAAGATGCGCGAGTACAAGCGCACGCTGGTGAACAAGCTGCTGGTGGCATTCCCACCTGAAGCGGAGGCACAGTGGAAGCACAAGGCGAAGGCAGAGGAGGAGGAAGAGGTCCCCAACGCAGCTGGGGCACCTCCAGCACCTCAGAAGGCAGGGTTAGCATGGCTGAAATGTGGAAAAGCTTTGTCAGCACGCCACAACAACCAGCACCACCAGCTGATATGGAACGTCTTAGCAGGAGGCAGCATTTCACCAACATGTTGGGGCAGTATATGTGCACACGCCTACACGTACTGAATGATGGGTCTGCCCCTTTCAACTTCTGGGTCTCCAAATTGAGCTTGCCCTTTACGCCTTGGAGTTGCTGGCCTGCCCTGTCCTGCTGCCAGTGTATTATCTGAATGTGGGTTTAGCAAGGCAGGTGGCGTTATCACAGACAAGCGCAGCCGACTGTCCACAGCCAATGTGGACAAGCTCACGTTCATTAAAATAAACCAGGCATGGATCCCACAGGACTTGTCCATACCTTGTGCAGAATAGACATGCATACTGGCCTTAACCAGCCATTGGTATACTACAGTACAATTGCTCATTCTTGTATTTTGGATATTTTACACTCTTTTGTAGTGTACCCTAATAAAAAAACTAAAAAAAAAAAAATTAAAATAAAAAAACAGTGTTGGCTACCTCGTCCTCCTCCACTGCTGCTTCCACCTATACCGCTATGTCCACCACCTCCTCAAACTCCTACTCCATATGGACCTCCACCTAATAAATCATTATTTTTTTATTTGTATGTATTTTATTTTATGCAATTTCACTAATTTGTCTGTTAAATTTTCCGGTGGAATTCACCCAATTTTTGAGTGTGATATACCGCTGCTATACCTAGTAGACAGGTTAAAAAAATTCACAAATTTGTCTGTTACATTTTCTGGTGAAATTCACCAATTTTTGGGTGTAATATACCACTGCTATACCTAGTAGACAGGTTAAAAAAATTCACTCATTTGTCTGTTACATTTTCTGGTGAAATT
The DNA here is from genome assembly GCF_014858855.1 of Bufo gargarizans. Classification (NCBI taxonomy): domain Eukaryota; kingdom Metazoa; phylum Chordata; class Amphibia; order Anura; family Bufonidae; genus Bufo; species Bufo gargarizans. Next base: position 166,934,124 of record NC_058085.1, on the reverse strand, counting down.
CACCAATTTTTGGTTGTGATATACCACTACTATACCTAGTAGACATGTAAAAAAATTACTAATTTGTCTGTTACATTTTCAACTGAAATTCACCAATTTTTGGGTGTGATATACCAATGCATTAACTAGTAGACAAGTTAAAAAAATCATAAATTTGTCTGTTACATTTTCAAGTGAAATTCAACAATTTCTGGGTGTGATATACCACTGGTATACCTAGTAGACATGTAAAAAAAAATCACTAATTTGTCTGTTACATTTTGTGGTGAAATTCCAAAAAATTTGGGTGTGATAAATCCCTGCTCTACCTAGTTGACAGCTTAATAAAGTTCACTAATTTTTCAGTTACATTTTTGGGTGACAGTCAACAATTTTTGGCTGTGATAGATCCCTGCTCTACCTAGTAGACAAGTTAATAAATTTCACAAATTTCGTTTACATTCTTGGGTTGACATTTTACAATTTTAGGCGTGAATAAACCCTTGCTCTGCATATGTGACAGATTTTTAAAAATAATCTGTTCCATTGGTGGGTGACATTAACCCATTTCTGGCGATGAAAAACAAATCCAAAATACCCCAGTGACATTCCCTCAAATTTTTTATTAACCATTCAAATAACAGGCATCTTAAGAGTCCTGTATTGTTATTTATCATCACTACCTCCCCAAGCCGCACGCCCTCTCCTTTCCTTCAATTCTTCCGTTTTAATAGCTTATCCCACATTTCCGCTCAATCACAATTAAATTTCATCCATTGATCTCCCTTGAATGTGGTATCTCTTTTTCACGATCCCTCTCCGGCATGGAACCCTGATTCGCTGCTAACCGTGATCAACATGGATGGCGCAGAAAAGAGCATCAAAAGTTGATAGAGCAGATATCCAATTGGATCGTGAACATCACGAGGACGTGCGACATGGTGGGGCAATATATTTGCACACGCCTACACGGACTGACTGATGGTTCTGCCCCTGCAACTTCTGGGTCACCAAATTTGGGCACATGGCCTGATCTTGCCCTTTACGCTTTGGAAGTGCAGCCAGTGTATTGTCTGAACGTGTGTTTTGCACGATTGGAGGGGGTTATCATAGGTTATATTTCCCAATGTTTTGGACCCTAATTAAAAAAAATAAAAAATACAGTGGGATGCGAAAGTTTGGGCAACCTTGTTAATCGTCATGATTTTCCTGTATAAATCGTTGGTTGTTACAATAAAAAATGTCAGTTAAATATGTCATATAGGAGACACACACAGTGATATTTGAGAAGTGAAATGAAGGTTATTGGATTTACAGAAAGTGTGCTATAATAGTTTAAACAAAATTAGGCAGGTGCATAAATTTGGGCACCACAAAAAAGAATTGAAATCAATATTTAGTAGATCCTCCTTTTGCAGAAATTACAGCCTCTAAACGCTTCCTGTAGGTTCCAATGAGAGTCTGGATTCTGGTTGAAGGTATTTTGGACCATTCCTCTTTACAAAACATCTTTAGTTAATTCAGGTTTGATGGCTTCCGAGCATGGACAGCTCTCTTTAAGTCACACCACAGATTTTCAATTATATTCAGGTCTGGGGACTGAGATGGCCATTACAGAACATTGTACTTGTTCCTCTGCATAAATGTCTTAGTGGATTTTGAGCAGTGTTTAGGGTCGTTGTTGAAAGATCCAGCCCCGACGCAGCTTCAGCTTTGTCACTTATTCCTGGACATTGGTCTCCAGAATCTGCTGATACTGAGTGGAATCCATGCATCCCTCAACTTTGACAAGATTCCCAGTCCCTGCACTGGCCACACAGCCCAACAGCATGATGGAACCACCACCAGATTTTACTGTAGGTAGCAGGTGTTTTTCTTGGAATGCTGTGTTCTTTTTCCTCCATGCATAACGCCCCTTGTTATGGCCAAATAACTCAATTTTAGTTTCATCAGTCCACAGCACCTTATTCCAAAATGAAGCTGGCTTGTCCAAATGTGCTTTAGCCCACCTCAAGCGGCACTTTTTGTGCTGTGGGAGGAGAAAAGGCTTCCTTTGCATCACTCTCGCATACAGTATCTCCTTGTGTAAAGTGTGCCGAATGGTTGAACCATGCACAGTGACTCCATCTGCAGCAAGATGATGTTGTAGGTCTTTGGTGCTGGTCTGTGGGTTGACTCTGACTGTTCTCACCATTTGTCGCTTCTGTCTATCCGAGATTTTTCTTGGTCTGCCACTTCGAGCCTTAACTTGAACTGAGCCTGTGGTCTTCCATTTCCTCAATATGTTCCTAACTGTGGAAACAGACAGCTACAATCTCTGAGACAGCTTTCTGTATCCTTCCCCTAAACCATGATAGTGAACAATCTTTGTCTTCAGGTCATTTGAGAGTTGTTTTGAGACCCCCATGTTGCTACTCTTCAAAGAAAATTAAAAGAGGAGGGGAACTTACAATTGACCCTCTAAATACTCTTTCTCATAATTGGATTCACCTGTGTATGAAGGTCAGGGGTCACTGAGCTTACCAAGCCAATTTGAGTTCCAATAATTAGTTCTAAAGGTTTTGGATTCAATAAAATCACAACAGTGCCCAAATTTATGCATCTGCTTAATTCTGTTTAAACAATTATAGCACACTTTCTGTAAATCCAATAAACTTCATTTCACTTCTCAAATATCACTGTGTGTGTCTCCTATATGATATATTTAACTGACATTTTTTTATCGTAACAACCAACAATTTATACAGGAAAATCATGACGATTAACATGGTTGCCCAAACTTTCGCATCCCACTGTAAATGTAAAACCAAAAGCAGTGCAGGCTACTTCCTCCTCCTCCTCCACCGCCGTTTCCACCTACACCGCCACATCCACTGCCTTCTCAACCTCCTACTCCATAGATCAAGATTATTATATATATATTTTTTTTTACGTATTTTATGTTATTTAAGGTCATTTCCGTATCCACATTTGTTTGCAGAGCACCACATTTTGCTGGCATTTGCAGCCCTCTAGCCCTTTCCATGACATTTTTGCAGCCATTTTAGTGCTCAAAAGTTCGGGACCCCATTGACTTCAATGGGGTTCAGGTTCGGGGTCAAGTTCAGGTCAAGTTCCTGTCCCGAACGCAAACTTTTTTATGAAGTTCTGCCGAACTTGTCAAACCCAAACATCCAGGTGTCCGCTCAACTCTAGTCCCTAACTGTCCCTGCTCCAAAATGCAACCTCTCCCTACAGTGGCAAAACACATAATGCTAAATGGTTGCCAGATCAGGTTCTGTTATAGGGTTGGAGGTGTGTCCATGTGCTGAAACATCTCAATTGGCTGTCCTGTTACACCTGATGGATGTGTCATTTGTCAAAGTTTGGTAGTATGCAAAAAAATTATCGAGCGTGCGAATATCGCCATATGTTCGCATATTCGGTGAATCGCGAACGAGCAATGCAAAAGACCGCCGGGCGAACCGCAAGGCCATCTCTATACTCGAGCACCAGAGCACACTAGCACTTTGGTGCTCCTTTTAATACACTATGAATAATCTTTCCCTGAATTTCTAAATTGTTTTTTCTGCACAATAAAGTTTTTCTTAGCACGGTCCCTAGCACCTGTCACATCTCTCCCTAAGTACACTGGAAAATTGCTGAATCAAAGATGGCTGAGGCTATTTAACGGGCTGTGACATCACAGAGGCTTGCTGCTCTTTGGCTGCATGCATGGCATTGTGGTTGATCCCTCATTCCCAGAGTTCTTTGCTTCATGTCCCAACATGTGCAAGAGCCATTTTAGGAAAAAATGCGATTTGTTACCACAAAGCGTGAGGAAAGTCGACTTTGGTGCGAATCAAATTTTTTCCTGAAATTCAGATCGAATTCCACTTTGTCAACTTTGATTTGCTCATCTCTACTTATAACCTTTCCATAGGAAGAAAGAAACAAAAGGACTTCTTCAGTGTACTGAAGAATGACTCTGGTAGATGCATGGTTATCATCTGCAAGTGATATAGCACTGATGGTCTCCGACATGCCTAGTGTTTTACTGAAATTAAATAAAGACTGGAGTAGGTTCATAAGGAATTTCAAGGCATCAGGGCTGTCTAATAGAGTCTAATATAGGTGCCATGTCCAGTCCCTCCTAGGTAAATCAAACAGAGTATCGGAGAATAGTTTGAGAATTCTGAAGGGCTAATGTTGGAGTGAGTTAATGCAGGGAGAATACTGTCATGTATAAAGAAATAATCTAACCTTTGATGTGATCTGGTATCAAGTAAAAAGTTAAATCTGCATACATAGGATGCATCAGTCTCTAGTTGTCTGTGAGGTCCGATGTCTTCAATCTATTACGAAGTCTATGAAGACTTGATTTAGAATGTAGTGAACGCTTAGTGCAAGAGCCCAATAATGGTTTCAAGGGTAAATTAAAATCCCCACTTAGAATAATTGATCCCTCCGCGAAAGCCCGGGGATCCTCCAATGTCCCCAAGAGCCAAGAGGTCTGAGAAACATTAGGGGCATATACATTAGCTATAGTATATGTAGTGGTACCTATCTTGTCTTTCAAAAAGAGGAGCAGCCCTTGAAAATCATTGTGACGAGATTTAAGAGTGAAAAGGAGTTCCCTATGAAAAATAATAGAAATTCCTTTAGAAGCTGAATGGTCATTAGTATGGTGGTGCCATGCGGAGAAATAGTGGGTGGGCAGTTTAGGTACTTTCTGTGTTTTAAAATGTGTTTCTTGCAATAGTAGGATAGAAACCTTATCTTTTTGCAACAAAGACAATAGGTGGCTACACTTAGTGGAGGAATTAAGACATCATATGAACATACTATGATATCTAGAATAAAAGCAAAAAGTCAATTCCGAATTGTCAATCCTACTCTGAGCGCTGCAGGTTACGGGTGTAGTGGGTCCTGTTCACACTTAGTTCAACTCTTCATAATATTGAAAACACTCTGTCCGATAACTCCACTCAGACCACTTCAGCATATGCTGACATTTATCAATACGCCAATTACTGTTTTCTTGCCACACATATATTTGCCTCTCCTATATTGGTCAAGACCAGATAGGCAAAGATAGTGAAGCACTGCAATGAGTTTTAATCTCAAAGCAGCTTTTATTATACTCACGAAACTTCAGAGGAATACAGGCATATCACACAATTTGACCGGTTTTTCCGTCTATCACCCAACCCTGGTTTCACCTTCGCTTTGTTAGGGGGTGTTTTTTATATTTCAGATTCGGCTCCTCCTATCACCTACCTAACATCCTTTTGACGGCAAAAAAAGAAGGTGGCAAATAAAATGTGTTCACATGGTGCGGCTTTTGTATGCCATGCAAAAACTGTCAGAAAAAAGATAGAATGTGCAATATAGTTGAAGTGGTATCTAGAAGCAATGGGGGTACATATAGGATTGAAGGTGAATTATCTTGTGAAACCAGAGGGGTCGTTTACATGCTGGAGTGCCCATTTAGACTCCAGTATGTAGGACAAACCCTGAGAAAATTAAAAACTCGCATACAGGAACATGTCAAAAATATAAAAAAAAAAGGACTAGAAACACATGTTTCGGCAACACTTCAAAAAAGCACATTAAAAAAACCATCAGGGTAGAAGTTTGTTGGAGTCGAGCGAGTGACTAATAAATGGCGGGGGGAGAATCCAATCGCTAAGATCAATGACTGCGAGGTAAAATGGATCTACAAATTGAGCACCCAGCAACCTTTAGGGTTAAATGTAGAACTTGACTTGAAACCCTGTTTGGTATATAAAGAAACATGTTGTTTTTTGCCAAAAAGGAGCTAGTTTGTATATTCTTGTGTTTTCTGTGTGTAAAATTATAATGTTTTCTTTAAGAGGAGTATAGAATGGTAATTAAATATATAAAAAAAAAAATTCTTATAATAGGTATAGACTGGATAGGGTGAATAGGTATCGACAGGAGGGGCAGTTGGGATTTTATGAATGGATCATGATAGTGATCACTAATTGGCCATTCCATGGACATGTGATTATGAAATGGAAAGAGATGTCATTGTTAAGAGGGAATGAGATAATGTTTGACAGTATTTTTTTAGATGTAAAAACAATGATATTTTTGTATGTTTTTTATCATTTTAATCATGCATTTTTAGGTTTTAAATATTTATTGTAACGCACAAGCAAATTAAGAGGATGTTAAGTAGGTAGAAGGAGGAGCTGAATCTGTATATAAAAAACACTCCCTTAAATGGGCGGGATATGCACCCCTGACAAAACGAAGGTGAAACCCAGGTCGGGTGATAGACGTAAAACCTGTAAAATTTTGTGATATGCCTGTATTCCTCTCAAGTTTGTGAGTATAATAAATGCTGGTTTAGGATTAAAACTTCACTATCTTTGCCTATCTGGTCTTGACCAATATAAAAGAGTCTAATAGATGTGTGGCAAGAAAACAGTAATTGGTGTATTGATGAATGTCGGCACATGCTAAAGTGGTCTGAGTGGAGTTATCGGAAATTAGCGCGGTTTGAATATTGCGAAGAGTTATACTATGATATCTGCCATCTAGTATAAAAGAAGAGAGAAGGGATCAGGATCAAAAACTGAGGTAAATGATGACTTTGCACTCGGGTTCAAAGGTATTTTTCCCTAAATCCTCTGATGATAGTACAGGCAACTCCCTGTCACGGAAGGTGTACAGGAAACAAGACAATGCAAAATAAATATATGACTCACTGGATCCAAAACTAAGGAACAAAAGGGAGACCCCTGCATAAGACCTGGCACTCTCCCTGACTGCTCAGCCTATGCGAAAATCCCAATGGTGGATGATCGCATATCCTCGTACCTCGACTATATACCACCTGAACACCCTACAATAGTGAGGGGACACGACCACCGGCTCCCTACACTAGACACGGAGGGAGTCAGGGTCACCTGGGATCCAGCAAACAGAAAATACAAATAAATGTACAGCACTTAACTTGTAGAAGACTGGAAAATGGGATCAGCATGCACACACACTCCAGGAAGTTGTATAAGCCGCACACTAATGCATTATGGGGAGGAATTTAAAGGGATGCAATCAGTCCAACTACATGACAGCTGAGAGAGGCTAACGAGATGAGGAACTGAAAACCAAAACAAAGAAAACTCAAGGAGGAGGTTCTGAAAGGCTTCTGTCAGAGCTTCTCAGCTGTCTGGTTGTGACAGTACCCCTCCCTCTACGAGTGGACTCCGGACACTCAGAGCCCACCTTCTCAGGATGGGACCTATGGAAAGCCCTGATGAGATGAGTGGCCTTAATGTCCATCACTGGGACCCACATCCTCTCCTCAGGACCATAACCCTCCCAATGAACGAGGTACTGAAGAGAACCGTGGACAAGACGAGAATCCACAATCCTAGAGACCTGAAATTCAAGATTCCCATCAACCATAATCGGAGGAGGAGGCAAAGGCGAGGGTACAATGGGTTGAACATAAGATTTCAATAAGGACTTATGAAAAACATTATGGATCTTCCAAGTCTGAGGAAGATCAAGACGGTAGGCAACAGGATTGATGACAGACAGGATTTTGTAAGGCCCAATAAACCTAGGACCCAACTTCCAGGAGGGAACCTTCAATTTGATATTCTTGGTAGACAACCACACCAGATAACCAATATTCAGGTCTGGACCAGGCACACGTCTCTTATCTGCCACACGCTTATATCTCTCACTCATGCTCTTTAGATTATCCTGAATCTTTTGCCAAATAGATGACAAAGACGAGGAGAATCTGTCCTCATCAGGTAAACCAGAAGACCCCTCTCCCGAGAAAGTCCCAAACTGCGGATGAAACCCATATGCACCAAAAAATGGTGACTTATCAGAGGACTCCTGACGACGGTTATTTAAAGCAAACTTGGCAAGGGATAAAAAAGAACACCAATCCTCCTTATTCTCCGCCACAAAACAGCGCAGATATGTCTCCAGATTCTGATTGACGTGCTCTGTCTGGCCATTCGACTGCGGGTGGAAAGCAGAAGAGAATGACAACCGAACCCCTAAGCAAGAACAGAAAGCCTTCCAGAATCTGGAAACAAACTGCGTGCCCCTATCAGAGACTATGTCTGAAGGAATACCATGCAATTTGACAATGTGATCAATAAATGCCTGCGCCAGCGTCTTAGCATTGGGCAAACCAGGAAAAGGGATGAAATGCACCATTTTGCTAAAACGGTCCACCACCACCAGAATCACAGTCTTCTCCGAGGAACGAGGCAGGTCTGTTATGAAGTCCATGGACAGATGTGTCCAAGGACGGGAAGGAATGGGTAAGGGAAGGAGAGGACCTGATGGCCGTGAATAAGGGACTTTGGCACGAGCGCAAGTCTCGCAGGCTGCCACAAAACCCTCAACCGACTTACGAAGCGCAGGCCACCAGATTCTCCGAGCGATGAGATCCACTGTGGCTCTTGCCCCCGGGTGCTCAGCAAGGACCGTATCGTGGTGTTCCTTAAAAATCTTGTGTCTTAAAGCGAGAGGCACAAACAACCTCCCCGGAGGACAAAGAAAGATCAGGAGCCTCTGACTGGGCTGCCTGCACCTCTGCCTCCAATTCAGGAAAAAGAGCAGAGACCACCACACCTTCAGCCAAAATGGGACCCGGGTCTTCAAAATTCCCACCTCCCGGAAAACAACGTGACAGGGTGTGAGGAATATGGATTAATATTTACTGTCAGCCATGTCCTCACACCCCCCATTTGCTGACAGACAGCAGAGGTAGGGATTTCCCTGCTTCAAAGCCCCCCAGCCCTGATTGTAATTTTATGCACCTCTTGGCATGACTCAGGGTACATGCAAAATAAGTTTACACCCCCCATGTGCTGACAGATTGCAGAGGTAAGGAACTCCACAGGAGGGCCCTGCTTCAAGGAAAAGTTCACACCTCCATGCACCAGTTTGGAGCCAGCTGAATCTTGCAGGAACCCCCCCCCCCCCAGCAGGGGGTATCTGCTTTTGCCTGGTTCAATGAGATTTCCTAGACATATTGGCACCTACCTCTCATAAGGAATTATGAATCACCTGGCCACCGCAGACGCAAACCGGATACATATTTGTGTCCCGGTGACCACGAGGTACGGTCCCATGGTCTTTGTTTACTCGTACCCAGTCGGGGTAGGGAGATACCCATATCTCCCCATAGAAGCCACCTACCGGTACCAGGTTTGGGCTCTAATTGTAGCCGGAACCCAGGCAGGTCCATTAGTCCCAGAACCATCTCCCTGTGACCCTCTGGTCTGGAGCTATGACCCCTAAAGGGTTTTGTGGGTCATTCACCGTCAGCCCAGAAGAGGGGGAGTTAACCCCTCCCTGAGGCAGGGAGGGGATGGACCAGCTACAGGTTAAAAGCCTGGTGCCAGCAAGTAGGCGGCGTCTTTTCTCTGAAGAGGGGTCACATTCTACACATGTGTTTAGAGGGACCCAGGAAATAGCAGGAGATCACAGCCCCTCGTGTGGCCTCCGGCTCAGGACATCCCAAGGAACTTTCATCATACTTGGTAACTTACTTTCACACTGCTTAATCCTATTGTACCCATATAATCTGTATCTGTAATCTCAGACCACTGTATATATTGTCTGTGTATATTGTGTCATATCTAGTGTGCTATTACAGCGATTAAATATATAATTTAATCTTGTGCTATCTTGTATCTCGATCACGAATCCCCACGTCCGTGTTTTGGCCTAGTTATAAGCTACCGTGGGTTGGTTTCTGACCCTATATAATCCCGTTAGCGGACCGGGCTTATATCAAACGAGAAACTGGTGGCAGTTACCCGGGCTGAGTGTGGGCTGTTTTCACTGCGGCAGTGAAAAGGCCCTTCCAGCTTGTTGCCTCTCTGTGCCCGCGTGGACAGGAGGTGTGTGTGTAAACTATACCAGCCTGACCTTACGTGCTCCTCTGGAGGGCGTAACTTCACGTTTTTGGTAAACCCCGTGATCATACCAGGTCTCGTGAGCTCGACGTGGTTGACGTCAGCGGACACGAAGGGTGGTATTCATCACATATTGGTGGCAGCAAAGTGGGATCGAGATACTAGTGTTTGTGAGTGTGAGACCCATACTTCCAGACACTAAAGACGACCAGCAGTAGCTCTTGCTGCTGGAGTCTTAAGATCAGTTCAACACTAGACCGTCTGAGTGCAGATACAATAAGGTGTGTGTGCATCAGGTTGCAGTGGTGTCAGTGACCATCCGTTGCAATGACGGCCAGTATCACAAGGAGCAAATCGAAGGAGATGGCCGATGCTTTAAATGCGGGCGGAGAGGAGGTGGAAGGCGAGGGGGAGCACAACCAAAGCTCCCCAAGGAGCCAGTCGCCAGAGGTGAGGTCCGCGGCGGGCCTCGCTCCACCTGCCCCTCCCCCCAGCCAAGCTGGCTCAGCTGCTCTCCTACAAGCTGCCATGGACCGTCTCCAGGCTGGAGACCAGGCAGCCTCTGAGCTCCTACTGGCGGCTGCAGAGCGTCGCGAGCAAGCAGAGGCTGCAGAGCGTCGCGAGCAAGCAGAGGCTGCAGAGCGTCGCGAGCGAGCAGAGGCTGCAGAACGTCGCGAGCAAGCCCAGGCTGAGCGTGAGCACCAGCTACAAATGCTCCAGCTGAAGCTTCAATTCCAGCAGCCCTCCCGAGCCCAATGTGAGTCTCCAGAGGTCCGGATTCCCAAACTGCGGGCGGAGGACTTTCCCCTACTGGACAAAGATGGGGACCTGGACACCTTTTTGTTGGCATTTGAGACAGCCTGCCATCAATACCAACTGCCAGAGGACCAGTGGGTCAGATTCCTCACGCCACGGCTCAGGGGAAAAGCCCTTGAAATCTTCGGGTACCTGCCCAGCGAGACCATCCTGAGCTATGAGGACATCAAACAGGCTCTGGTCAGGCAGTATAACTTAACCCCTGAGTCGTACCGGAAAAGGCTCAGGAATTTGCACCGGGGTTCTACCCAGAGCTGGGCCGATCACATGCGGGCCTTGCTGAGAGCGGTCGACCAATGGACCACAGGATTGGAGCTCTCCACCGTCCAGCAGCTGATGGAGCTCATCGCCACAGAACAGTTCTTGTGGAACTGCCCAGAGGATCTCCAGCAGTACCTCCGTGACCGGAAGCCAAAGGGGGCCTCCGCAACAGCAGCCCTGGCCGATGAATACACCAACAACAGGACTTCAGAGGCCCGGAAACCTGTCGGCTGGACAGGGGGTAAGACGCACGCTGCACCTGCTACCCCTGCCCCTAGGCCCAAGTGGGCACCGGCCCCTGCTGCACTTTCCACGTCGGTGGGGGAACCCCGACTTTGTCACCTGTGTAAGCAGCCAGGACACTTCCAAGCCATGTGTCCCCAGCACCCGAGGGATCCGTCCCAGTTATCAACCCGGAAACCGTCCACTGTGTTGTGTGTGGGTGGGGGTGGTGGGAGGTCCCTTGACAATGTTCAACCGGTCACCGTGGGCCAGGCTGTGGCCATGGGACTTAGAGACACCGGCGCTGAAATGACACTGGTACGGCCTGAACTGGTGACACCCCATGATTTACTGCCCGGGAGATCCCTTACTGTCTCCGGGATTGGAGGAGTGGACCCGGCGCTGCCCGTCGCCAAGGTCTATCTGGACTGGGGTGCCGGTCGAGGAGTAAGGGAGGTGGGGGTATCCGCAAATATCCCTGCCAGTGTTTTGCTGGGGACGGACCTGGGGCGGCTTGTGTCTAAGTACGTGGCCGCTGACACCCCAAGGTCCGATTCCCCAGAATGTGATGTATTGCCCCCCCTGATAATACTGTGAATGTACCTATTATGCAAGTTGATGGGGATGTGGGGGATGTAATGTGTGCCTCTCCCCTCAGTGGGGAGGGGGTCATTCCTGTCAGCTGGGCTGAGGCCCCAGGATGTAGCCAGCAAGCATGCTGGGACCTGTTGTCCTCCAGTGTGGTGACTGGGGGGACAAGCAGGGGGCAGACAGCTGCGGGGGAGGAGGATGCAAATGAGGTCAGGGCTGTCCCAGGAGAAGTGGGACTGCCAGGTGAACTCTCAGTGCAGGGTTCCTCCCCCACTGGGATGTCAGAAGGCCCGGTTAGTCCGTCTGGACTGGCGACTTGGTCGGGAGCTGAGGGGAAGCAGGCACTAACAGCGGTGGCAGCGGCTGTCACGCGCAGTGGGAGTGCTGGGCCCCTAGGGGCCCCTCAGCGGTCTGATGGCTTTCCCCCTTCCGACCAAGTGGCTGCCAAGTCAGATGGAGACCCAGAGACAGGTCCCAGGGACCTGACAGAAGACGTGGCAGTCTCATCCATTCTGACCACGTACAGTCAAGGGTCTCAGGTGGCGTTAGTGGCTGACGCCAGCCTGAACGCTCTCAGGGAGCATGCGGCACTGCCTCTCTCGGATTCAGACCTCAAGCAGGTGGTCTGGGACCAAGGAAGGCTGTGCCGGGTCACGGTCCAGCAGGGCTCACCGGAGGAGTGGCCTAGGGACCAGCAGTTAGTAGAACTGACAGGGGACGCGGCAGTCTCATCCATTCTGACCACGTCCCACCAGGGGTTTCAGGGGGCGTTAGGGGCTAGCGCCAGCTTGAAAGCTCTCACAGAGCATATGGCACGGCCTCCCTTGGATTCAGACCTCCAGAGGGTGGTCTGGGACCAAGGTCGGTTGTGCCAGGAAACGGTCCCACAGGGCTCACCAGGGGCGTGGCCTAGGGACTGACCATTTGTGGTATCCTATCCGTACAGGGCAGAATTTCTGTGGGCTGTGCATGAGACTCCGGTAACCAGATACCCAGGGGCCGCTAAGGCAGAGGCTTGGAGTGGAGACCTAGCCACCCCTGGGGCATCGGTCATCGAGTGTGTCGTGCGCTTCCAGGAAAAAGCGCCGGCCTTGTCGCGGTTGGTGCACGACAGTATGGGGCAGGCCCAGACCGTCCAGAAGCAGGGGTACGACCAATTAGCTTGTGAGAGGACCCATCACGTGGGTCCGCAAGCATGGATACTGGTTTCGGTACCTCAGACTAAGCTTCAGGCGGCCTGGGAGGGACCGTACCTCGCGCACCAGCAGCTCAATGCCAGGATGCACCTGGTCACCCTGGACCACGCCCGGGGAAGGCAGAAGGCACGGGAGGCAGGTGCCCTCCCAGAAGGCCACCCCTTCCGGGAAATGTTAGCAAACAAGCATGGAAGGACTGCGTCCACCAAGATGCCCTTGGGCATGGAGTATGCCCCTGCCACTTCTCAGCAGATGGTCAAGCTGCTTAAGGGACTTGAAGGGTACGCGGCTGCGTACCTGGAGGTCATTGCCGTCTTCGGTCCTACATGGGAGGATCCCCGAGAGCATCTGGCGCAGATGCTCGGGCAGATCTGCCAGGCAGGCTTGACCCTTACGCCAGGAAAGTGCCAGCTGGGCATAAGTGAGGGGCCCCGGGTAGGCAGGGAAGCCTCGGAACCGGAACCTGGGAGAGGGGATGCCAGCTCATCCTGGATCACCCTCCGGGACAAGCACCAGGTGATATCCTTCCTGGGCTCCGCCGGGTACTATAGGGAGTTCGCACCCCACTATAGTAGCCTGGCGAGGCCCCTGACGGACCGCACCAGGAAGAAGCTACCCTCCGCAGTCGATTTGACCAACGACTGTGAGACAGCCTTCCAGGCGCTGGAGCATGCCCTTTCTAGCTTCCCGGTACTACAGGCAGCCGACTGCACGCGGCCGTTTATGGTACAGTCTGATGCCCGCCATTGTGGCCTCAGGGTCAGGCTCAATCCAGGTGACCACCTGGGTCAGGAACGAATGAGAGGTTGGTACGCAGGAGCCTGGCACTCCGGCCGTACCACTTTGCCATTAATCACCAGGGAGGGCGCGGATGGGCGCACGGGGGAACACAGGAATGTGCTGCCCCCTGGCGCCCTCTAAAAGGGGGAGGTGTGAGGAATATGGATTAATATTTACTGTCAGCCATGTCCTCACACCCCCCATTTGCTGACAGACAGCAGAGGTAGGGATTTCCCTGCTTCAAAGCCCCCCAGCCCTGATTGTAATTTTATGCACCTCTTGGCATGACTCAGGGTACATGCAAAATAAGTTTACACCCCCCATGTGCTGACAGATTGCAGAGGTAAGGAACTCCACAGGAGGGCCCTGCTTCAAGGAAAAGTTCACACCTCCATGCACCAGTTTGGAGCCAGCTGAATCTTGCAGGAACCCCCCCCCCAGCAGGGGGTATCTGCTTTTGCCTGGTTCAATGAGATTTCCTAGACATATTGGCACCTACCTCTCATAAGGAATTATGAATCACCTGGCCACCGCAGACGCAAACCGGATACATATTTGTGTCCCGGTGACCACGAGGTACGGTCCCATGGTCTTTGTTTACTCGTACCCAGTCGGGGTAGGGAGATACCCATATCTCCCCATAGAAGCCACCTACCGGTACCAGGTTTGGGCTCTAATTGTAGCCGGAACCCAGGCAGGTCCATTAGTCCCAGAACCATCTCCCTGTGACCCTCTGGTCTGGAGCTATGACCCCTAAAGGGTTTTGTGGGTCATTCACCGTCAGCCCAGAAGAGGGGGAGTTAACCCCTCCCTGAGGCAGGGAGGGGATGGACCAGCTACAGGTTAAAAGCCTGGTGCCAGCAAGTAGGCGGCGTCTTTTCTCTGAAGAGGGGTCACATTCTACACATGTGTTTAGAGGGACCCAGGAAATAGCAGGAGATCACAGCCCCTCGTGTGGCCTCCGGCTCAGGACATCCCAAGGAACTTTCATCATACTTGGTAACTTACTTTCACACTGCTTAATCCTATTGTACCCATATAATCTGTATCTGTAATCTCAGACCACTGTATATATTGTCTGTGTATATTGTGTCATATCTAGTGTGCTCTTACAGCGATTAAATATATAATTTAATATTGTGCTATCTTGTATCTCGATCACGAATCCCCACGTCCGTGTTTTGGCCTAGTTATAAGCTACCGTGGGTTGGTTTCTGACCCTATATAATCCCGTTAGCGGACCGGGCTTATATCAAACGAGAAACTGGTGGCAGTTACCCGGGCTGAGTGTGGGCTGTTTTCACTGCGGCAGTGAAAAGGCCCTTCCAGCTTGTTGCCTCTCTGTGCCCGCGTGGACAGGAGGTGTGTGTGTAAACTATACCAGCCTGACCTTACGTGCTCCTCTGGAGGGCGTAACTTCACGTTTTTGGTAAACCCCGTGATCATACCAGGTCTCGTGAGCTCGACGTGGTTGACGTCAGCGGACACGAGGGGTGGTATTCATCACACAGGGCATCTGCCTTCACATTCTTAACCCCAGGGCGGAACGTGACAACAAAATTAAACCTTGAAAAGAACAAAGACCATCTGGCCTGTCTCGGGTTCAGACGCTTGGCTGACTCCAAGTAGGCCAGATTTTTATGGTCAGTAAATACGGTAATAGGGTGTCTGGCTCCCTCTAGCCAATGACGTCATTCCTCAAAAGCCAACTTGATGGCCAACAATTCCCTATGTCCCACATCGTAATTTCTCTCTGCGGAGGAGAGTTTCTTCGAAAGAAAAGCACACGGTCACCATTTGGCAGGAGAGGAACCCTGAGACAAGACCGCGCCCACACCCACCTCAGAAGAATCAACCTCAACTATGAAGGGTAGAGAAATATCAGGTTGTACCAAGATGGGAGCGGAAGAAAAACTCTCCTTGATATTAGAAAAGGACCTTACGCGCCTCTACCGACCAGGAAGAAAAATCTACCCCCTTTCTGGTCATATCAGTGAGTGGTTTAATAATAGAGGAATAATTCAAAATAAACTTCCTGTAATAATTGGCATTTTAGAGAGAAGAAAGCCCAGAAATTGAATTTCTGGAACCGCAAACACACATTTTTCCAGTTTTGCGTATAATTTATTCTCCCGCAGGATGAGCAAGACCTGACGTAAGTGTTCCTTATGAGTTTTGAAATCAGGAGAAAAAATCAAAATGTCATCCAAATACACTAATACAAATTTTCCCATTAAATGATAAAAAATTCTGTTCACGAAATGCTGAAAAACGGCTGGGGCATTCATCAAACCAAAAGGCATAACCAAATTCTCAAAATGGCCCTCAGGGGTATTGAAGGCCGTCTTCCATTCGTCTCCTTCTCTGACCCTGACCAGGTTGTATGCCCCTCTTAGATCTAATTTGGAAAAGACTTTAGCCCCAACAATCTGGTTAAACAGGTCCGGGATCAGAGGAAGCAGATAAGGGTCACGAATTGTGCTACTGTTCAGCTCCTTGAAATCCAGACAAGGTCTTAAAGTACCATCTTTTTTCTTAACAAAGAAAAAAACAGCGGCAACAGGTGACTTCGAGGGTCGTATGTGTCCTTTTCTTAGACTCTCCAAGATATAAGCACGCATAGCGACCCTTTCAGGTTGGGAAAGATTGTATAAACGAGATTTAGGCAGCTTGGCGCCTGGGATGAGATTAATAGGGCAATCGTACTCCCTGTGCGGGGGCAAATCCTGAACTCCACTCTCAGAGAAGACATCCGAAAATTCAGAGAGAAAAGGTGGTACAGTCTTAGTAGAAACCTCAGAAACAGATGTCGTGAGGCAATTCTCTCTGCAAAAGTCACTCCAACCATTTATTTGCCTCGCTTGCCAATCAATGGTGGGGTTATATTTAGTGAGCCAGGGTAGCCCCAACACAAGAGGAGTAGGTAATCCGCTAAGGACGAAACATGACACATCCTCAACATGAGCATCACTCACAATTAAACGGATATTGTGAACTATGCCCTTTAATGATTTCTGAGAAAGTGGAGCAAAATCAATAGCAAAAACAGGTATATCCTTTCCCAAAGTGCACACCTGGAAACCATGAGTTATCGCAAAATGATTATCATTGAGATTGACAGCTGCTCCACTATCTACAAAAATCTCACAAAAAATGTTCTTGCTCTCTAGCACCACCCTGGCAGGCAGGACAAAACGGGAACTACAAGCAAACGGAAAACCTTCAATTTCCGCCTCAACCCTGCCAATAGTAACAGATGGAACATTTTTAAAAGATTTTTTCCTTTTTGTTTCTTTATTGCTCCCAGAAAACTGCCTGAATCTCCTAGAGGGACAAACATTTGCCAAATGATTTATACCTCCACAACAAAAACAAACCTTCCCATGCGGGTTGTATCTTCTATTGTCAGAGGCAATCAACCCCAGCTGCATGGGCTCCTGCTCAGAAGGGGCTGACAGCGACTGAGACCCCTGCGCACAGAATGAGACCGCTGCACTGTCCTGGGACTGAGTATGACAGGAAGGAGAGATCTCTCCTCTCTCTCTAAGACGCCTGTCAATACGAACGGCCTGAGACATAGCAGAGTCCAAGGAGATAGGCCTCTCATGAAGGGCAAATGCATCTTTCAATCCCTCTGAAAGACCATGGCAAAATTGACTTCGGAATGCAGCATCATTCCAACCAGTATCAGCTGCCCATCTCCGAAATTCTGAGCAGTATATCTCTGCGGATTGTTTACCCTGGCATAACAGACGTAGTCTAGACTCAGCCAAATCAACACGATCCGGATCATCATATATCTGACCCAGGGCTAAAAAGAATTTATCCACTGAAAGGCCCACGACTGAGCGTTACCCCTGAGCAGCGAGATAATGATCCCCACCCTCCGTTCCTCATCACCAGAGGAATGGGGAAGAAGGCGAAAATGGAGTTTGCAAGCCTCTCTGAAACGCACAAAATTCTCACTACCCCCGGAGAACGTATCCGGGAGCGAGATCTTAGGCTCAGAACAAACTCCATGAACGCAAGCTGAACCGGTCACTAGAAACTGAGAAAGAGTCTTACGGAGATCAGCTACCTCCAATGAAAGACCCTGGAAGCGTTCAGTCAAAAGTGAAACCGGATCCATGCTTGAGACGGTTTTGGCGGCTTATAATGTCACGGAAGGTGTACAGGAAACAAGACAATGCAAAATGAATATATGACTCACTGGATCCAAAACTAAGGAACAAAAGGGAGACCCCTGCATAAGACCTGGCACTCTCCCTGACTGCTCAGCCTATGCGAAAATCCCAATGGTGGATGATCGCATATCCTCGTACCTCGACTACATACCACCTGAACACCCTACAATAGTGAGGGGACACGACCACCGGCTCCCTACACTAGACACGGAGGGAGTCAGGGTCACCTGGGATCCAGCAAACAGAAAATCACAAATAAATGTACAGCACTTAACTTGTAGAAGACTGGAAAATTGGATCAGCATGCACACACACTCCAGGAAGTTGTATAAGCCGCACACTAATGCATTATGGGGAGGAATTTAAAGGGATGCAATCAGTCCAACTACATGACAGCTGAGAGAGGCTAACGCGATGAGGAACTGAAAACCAAAACAAAGAAAACTCAAGGAGGAGGTTCTGAAAGGCTTCTGTCAGAGCTTCTCAGCTGTCTGGTTGTGACACTCCCCCTAGCAATTTGTGCCAATACCATGCCGCTTAAACTCGCATCCATGCACGTTAAAGGCCTGAATAGCCCACTCAAGCGCTCATTGATGTGGAAAGAGGCCATTTCCCAAAGATCTGACGTTTTCTGTGCGTCAGAGACTCATCTTGTGGCTTCTGATGCTCACAGAATGCACCATCCTAAATTTCCGCACATTTTCCAAGCGAATTACGCAAAAAAGCATAGGGGAGTGTTACTGGCTATCAAAGACACAGTCGCCTTTAGTCAAACGGAGGTGGCTATGGACCCAGGAGGCAGGTTCATAATACTTGTGGGTACTATTCACAATGTACAGTACACAATAGTGGCAATTTATGCACCGCATAGACACCAGGTGTCCTTTTTTAACAAGCTAATGAACAAAGTTGACAAACTTAGGAAGGGGCACCTGTTGATCTGTGGAGATTTCAATACAGTTCATGATTGCTATTGGGATACCACCTCCTCATCCACCTGGAGATCCCACTCTCTAGCGAAATTCCTCTGTAAGCAGGATTTGTATGATATATGGTGCATCCTACATGAATCTGAACAAGATTATA
Source organism: Bufo gargarizans (assembly GCF_014858855.1). Taxonomy (NCBI): domain Eukaryota; kingdom Metazoa; phylum Chordata; class Amphibia; order Anura; family Bufonidae; genus Bufo; species Bufo gargarizans. Next base: position 166,915,104 of record NC_058085.1, on the reverse strand, counting down.
CGTTCTTCTCCCCCAGACATAAAATATATCCCAGAATTGATCTGTTTTTGGTTTCCAGGTCTCTCCTGCCATGCTCCATCTCCGCATCCATTGATACTATCACATGGTCGGACCATGCTACCATCAATTTGACACTTACAGAAAAGTTTGAGCCATCGGTGTCTCCCCAGTGGAGGAATAATGAATATCTCATGACACACAAAAGGTACCAATCCGAATTCTCCAAAGAATTACGGGAATTCTTCGCCCTAAACGCGGGTTCTGTAAAGGACTTAGCTGTCCTTTACAGAAATTTTAGCTGCCCTTTACAAAGCATTAATTAGGGGTATTTTTATTAAACTAGGTAGCCGCTTCAAAAAAGAAAGGGAAAAAAGATTCACAGATCTCATCTCTGAGATTAGACGCATTGAGTCACTTAATAAGAGAGATATCTCACCCTCCCTAATAGACAAACTGAGACAACTGCGTACTCAGCTAAATGAGTTCCTTTTGTTTAACCATGAAAAGAGTATGAGATCTTTGAGGGTTCAATACTATTCACAGGATAATAAAGCCAGCAAACTGCTAGCCCGTAGACTAAAAGCAAGAACGTACAAATCCGAAATCCCTTTCCTGGTAAAAGATGCTTCAGGAGCTAAAATATACGACCCTAAAAGCATAGCCAATAAATTCAGGGATTATTAGTCTTCTTTATATAACCTAGCTTCCTCCAGTGTTCACATCCCCTCTCAAGAAGAGGTTAACAGGTTTTTAGACACTGTATCTTTGCCTCGCATGTCTGAAGAACAAACAAGATCCTTATCTATACCATTCTCTAACAAGGAAATAAAGAAAACTATTAAAGCACTTCCCTCTCATAAAGCCCCAGGTCCAGACGGATTATCAACCCAATATTATAAAACATTTATGCCTGAACTGCTACCCCATCTATGTACCACATTGGAAGATATTCGCTCCACAGGCCACCTCCCAAAGGAAATGCTAAACGCTACCATAGTGACCCTTCCTAAACCGGGAAAAGACCCCATTTACCCCCAAAATTTCCGCCCCATATCCCTCTTGAACACCGACACTAAACTTTACGCCAAACTTTTAGTAAACAGACTGACCTCGATTATCCCACAATTAGTGACAATTCACCAAGTTGGCTTTGTCCAGGGTAGATGTGGATCTGACAATACGAGACGAGTAGTAAATATCCTGGATTTTGTAAATACACAAAAACTACCACCAACGCTAGTGGCCCTAGATGCAGAAAAGGCCTTCGACCGTGTAAACTGATCCTTCGCCTTTTCAGTGCTGGACAAAATGGGTTTTACAACTGAAATTATCTCCATGATAAAAGCATTATACACAGAGCCTACGGCACGAGTCCTTGTCACCGGTACTATGTCTGATGAATTTGCTATAACTAACGGAACCAGACAAGGCTGCCCCTTATCCCCCATCATCTTTATTCTTACCATAGAACCTTTAGCACAGGCGATCAGACAAAGTCCACACATTCATGGAGTGAACATAGGAGGGCTAGATCACCGCATATCCTTATATGCGGATGACATCATATTATCTCTCACTGACCCCCCTAATTCTTTAACCGCGGCGCTAAAGCTTATAGAAAAATTCAGCACCCTCTCTTATTACAAGCTCAACCTAGATAAGTCCCAAGTGTTGCCCTTACAAATTCCAGATGAAACCCGGAAACAAATGAAACGGCAATTTCCACTGGACTGGCAAGAACATAAGATTAAATACTTAGGGATATATATTACCACACAGATTGGGTCCCTTTATACTGCTAATTACACCCCTTTGATGGCGAATCTGGATGCGGAGATGGATCAACTAACCAAATGTGAAGTATCTTGGTTGTGGAGGATTGCATCATATAAGATGCTTATACTTCCTAAATTGTTATACCTGTTCAGAAACCTTCCGATCATTTTACCACAAGCCTTCTTTCACAAAGCACACCTGGCCCTAAAAAACTTTGTCTGGAACAAAAGGAAACTCCGCATAGCCTATAGCATTCTGGTAAAAGATAGGAAAGCTGGGGGCCTAGGTCTTCCCAACCTCAAGCACTACTATCTTGCCACCCAGATCTCACATTTGAGATATTGGTGGGCAAATGCCCAAATATACCCCTGGGTGTCTATTGAATCCGCCTTGTCCCCATCGCACAATCTAAAAGCCCCTCTCCTGTCTACTTTATGTACATCATTTAAAATACCCAAGGATATACCATGCAGCGTCTCAACTTCCCTGATCAACTGGAAAGAGTACCATTCAGAGGGGTCTAAGGGGGAAATATCTATATGCAAATGGGCTCCCATAGAATTCCTAGAAATATGCCTAGCAGACATAGACCTGTCGTCATGGAGGGAAAAAGGGCTAAATAAGCTTTCTGACTTATATATGGGTGACCAACTGTGCAGTTTCGAACACATTCACCAGGTATATGATATTTCCAACTGCGACTTTTATAAATACCTCCGCATTAGACACCTACTGGCCTCTAATGCACTGCTTGTTGTAAAAGCTGATCACCAGATATTTAAATCCTGGTCTCAAACAATTCCAGCAAAGAAAGGCATAAAACCCCTATATGCTGTATTAGGTGATAAGGAGGTATTTGTGAAAACTACCCCTTTTAAATCATGGGAGCTTGAAATGCAATTATCGATTGATAAGTCTCAATGGTCGCATGCCCTTCAGTTTGCTGCCAAATGTTTTAGATGCACTCTCCACTATGAGTCATATATGAAAACAGTTTTACGTTGGTACTACACCCCTGGTACACTCAGCATAATTTACCCAGGTTCATCGCACCTTTGCTGGAGAGGATGTGCATGTAAAGGTACATTGCTTCATATTTTGTGGCAATGTCCTCTTCTAAACAATCTGTGGAGACAGATTTTTGCGATAATTTCTGACCTGTCCGGAATCTCAACACCACCAACCCCACAGCTAGCATTGCTCCTGATTGATATGGGAAGGTTCCCACCATCTTACCGAGTGAGTGTAGCACATCTTCTTATATCAACCAAGATAACCATAGCCAAATATTGGAAATCACAGACAGTTCCCACGGTTAAAGAAATAATTGACAAGGTTGACAAAACCCACTCATATGAAAGGATCCTGGCGTATAACTTTCCACCCTCCTTGAAGTTTAATAAAGCTTGGCAATGCTGGGGAGAATACAGAACAAAGTTTCAATTGACTAAACTCAGCACATTTACCTCCCACCCGAGTATAACGATTTTTATCGTCGTTGTACAAAGTGTAATCATACCCAACACACTGTTATGCATGTACCTAACTTGATCTATTTGCTTTCATGTATGTTCTCTATATGTTGTTTTTGTTCTCCCCCCTCCTTCCCCCCCCCCCTCATCCCTTCCCAATCCCTCCCCTCTTCCCTTCCCAATCCCTCCCCTCTTCATTCTCATACTTGACTATGTCAATTTGCTCAGCGAAATACAGAATAATTGTATTCCGATATTCTAATACTGATAATGTATGTCAATGATCCTTTGAAAAATTGAATTAAAAAAACTATTGATTTAAAAAAAAAAAAACTGAGGTAAATTTTTATGAGAAGAATGTAACCCTGGTATCCCAGACAAATGCAGATGACATTGGGGGCTTTCAGTTGAACCCAGTTGCAGGGCAGCAGTGAACATTAAACAGTGCCTTCCAGACATCAAGAAACTTAGGTTCTGAATGCAATAGGAACAATATAAAAGTAAGCAATATAGCTGGGTACAAAATGAAGGTGAAGGAGAGAAGTGCCACCCTGAGCCAAGACCCAGTTTGCCATCCTCCTCAATTTGTACATACTGTATTTAATATTCAGAATCCGTGAAATAGGTCAGCTAATGATTGTATAAAACTGTTGAGAATTAGGATGTTATTATATTTTTTTTGTGTGGATAGGATGCGGATCAATTCATTTCAATTGGTCCGCAAAAAATGCGTACAACACACCGTGTGCTGTCTGCATCAGTATGTCAGTTCCGTATTCCCACCAAAAAAATAGAACATGTCCTATTCTTGTCTGTTTTGCGGACGAGGATAAGCATTGTTACAATGGATCTGCAAAAAAAACGGATGACATACGGACGTGTGCATGTAGCCTAATGGTGTTTATTCACACATTGGGGTCATGCAGTACTGTTTGCCATGTGCAGGAAAATCTATTATATGAGTTGGGGGGCTATCTGAATATGTCAACCAAAAAATGGTAAAAAGTTATGTCTGTCAGCATGCAGAGATATAAAAAGGTTGCTACTATTCTTAAAGCCAAAGATGGCTTGTAAAGGAGGAAAGGACAAAAATGCATAACCTATAATAAAAATACAGAAATGTACATTTAATCGAACAGAGTTTAAAGTGTTAATGTTCTCAATAACACTTACCACATTTTAATAAACTATACCTTCAATTGACGTCTCTAGCTGTAAGGAACACGTTCTCTGGACTTTGAATAAAAACCTAAATGAATAATGAGTAAGGGAAATGTTCCTGACAATGCCCATTCTGATAAAATCTGTTGTTCTCCTAGTGAATTGCTTGTCTGTTCTTGGCTGTACTTGGAACTTATCAGTGATACACTGTCAAAGCTCCGTGCCGAAAACAAGACAGCAATCACTGCAAAAGCATGCATTGCCTGAGAACAACTATATCACTCTCAGGTAGAGCATACTGCTTAAAGGAACACTACCATCAAAAGATTGTCCCTCACACATTGAAGGGAATCTGTCACTGCGCTCTTAGACCATTATTTGCTTTAATACATGTGGAGTACTGCCGATAAGAAGTGCAGATAACATTTTTTTCTTACTGCACACTGTTCTCTCACTGTCACGGTATACAGCTGCGCTATACTGTCAGGACTTTGTATATTAGCGCATCTTTGACAACAGACAGCGGGAAAATGTTAAAAAAAATCCATCTGGTCTCCTTATGTGCACTACTATTCATGTAGTACTACAATTAAAAGTTCAAAACTATGGGGACAAACTATGTGGAAAAATCAATGTCATTTTTATTTTACACAAAAAAATTAATGGCTTTCTTAATATAATTATTTGAAGTCATTCAATGTATTCTACTTCCTGTTCACTTTTTATCTTCCTAAATTTTTGGGGACTTTTAACATGGTCGACAGTCTCCCTTGACTTTCTCAATCAGACCATTCACTTTGATCAGTGAGAGTCTTCCTGTAGTGACTCAATTAGAGCATCACACATCACACTGATAAGTGCAATGCTCTTCTGTGAGAATCTTTAAAGGCCTAACAAGAGAATAATACAGCCGTCATACTGGCATGCCAATATATTCTTGACAATTCTACTGATATACTAACAAATGACATATTCCTCACATAGCAGCAGTAAACTGACAATAGGTTCACTAACTTCCCTATCTATATAATAATTGTATCTATCTGTGCTAACTGCTACATGAGGACAATATTTTTTATTTATTTCCAGTGGTATAGCAGAGCCAAAATGAAAAACTGGGGGAGTGTTTTGTGTACTAAAATAGTACACCAATTGATACCTTCTGGCGCAAAGACACGACCTCAGTAGATAAATAAAGGGTCTTTATTGATGAGTGACAACGCGTTTCGGAGTCAGTACACTACTTTTTCAAGTCTAAAAAGTCACAAATTTAAAAGGGGGGATTTTTGTACAAAAATAGGTAGAATGTATACACACATAGTTATTATCTAAAAATAAATATATACATTAAAATCTGTGCATACATAAAGGTCAATAAATACGTGGTTAAGAGAGATTAATATTGTACACGCATGTATAGAAATATATAATAAATAAGGACGGAAATTAAATAATGATAGTAAAAAGTGCATGTAGATATATATATATATGAAAACACATATACAAATGACATATACACACATATACGTAACCACATATAAAATCAAACTTACTATCGGTAATATAAAATAAAATTAAATACCATAAGTATAATAATATATATTAATAATAATCATAATATCAATATTAATAGTAATGATGTTGTCATATATTCACAAATCTACAATGGATACTGTCAATTTGAATGTCACAACCTGGTCAATAGTAGTGGAAATCCATTTGCAAGTACAGATCCAGGAGAGGGCACTGGACGGCCAACACAAAAGACCATAGTGGATGGGGAATCTCATTAGCTTAGTACATATATATGTATAAATGAATACTTGAATAAATAAATAAATCCGGATTCTCGCAACTTCATAGGTAAAGTAAAAAAATAAATAAAAAAAAATAAATAAATATATATATATATATATACACTCACCTAAAGAATTATTAGGAACACCTGTTCTATTTCTCATTAATGAGATTATCTAGTCAACCAATCACATGGCAGTTGCTTCAATGTATGGGTTGTGGTCCTGGTCAAGACAATCTCCTGAACTCCAAACTGAATGTCAGAATGGGAAAGAAAGGTGATTTAAGCAATTTTGAGCGTGGCATGGTTGTTGGTGCCAGACGGGCCGGTCTGAGTATTTCACAATCTGCTCAGTTACTGGGATTTTCACGCACAACCATTTCTAGGGTTTACAAAGAATGGTGTGAAAAGGGAAAAACATCCAGTATGCGGCAGTCCTGTGGGCGAAAATGCCTTGTTGATGCTAGAGGTCAGAGGAGAATGGGCCAACTGATTGAAGCTGATAGAAGAGCAGCGTTGACTGAAATAACCACTCGTTACAACCGAGGTATGCAGCAAAGCATTTGTGAAGCCACAACACGCACAACCTTGAGGCGGATGGGCTACAACAGCAGAAGACCCCACCGGGTACCACTCATCTCCACTACAAATAGGAAAAAGAGGCTACAATTTGCACAAGCTCATCAAAATTGGACTGTTGAAGACTGGAAAAATGTTGCCTGGTCTGATGAGTCTCGATTTCTGTTGAGACATTCAAATGGTAGAGTCCGAATTTGGCGTTAACAGAATGAGAACATGTATCCATCATGCCTTGTTACCACTGTGCAGGCTGGTGGTGTAATGGTGGGGGATGTTTTCTGGGCACACATTAGGCCCCTTAGTGCCAATTGGCCATCTTTTAAATGCCACGGACTACCTGAGCATTGTTTCTGACCATGTCCATCCCTTCATGACCACCATGTACCCATCCACTGATGGCTACTTCCAGCAGGATAATGCACCATGTCACAAAGCTTGAATCATTTCAAATTGGTTTCTTGAACATGACAATGAGTTCACTGTACTAAAATGGCCCCCACGGTCACCAGATCTCAACCCAATAGAGCATCTTTGGGATGTGGCGGAACGGGAGCTCTGTGCCCTGGATGTGCATACCTCAAATCTCCATCAACTGCAAGATCCTATCCTATCAACATGGGCCAACATTTCCAAAGAATGCTATTAGCACCTTGTTGAATCAATGCCACGTAGAATTAAGGCAGTTCTGAGGGTTCCTAATAATTCTTTAGGCGAGTGTATAAGTACAACTTTCACATGATTCTAATAATCTATAAAATATAATGTATAAAAGATAGCAAATGAGGGACTTAAATGGTTGCATGATTAAGATACTTACATATGTGAGAAGATATATAACATTTTTAAGACTGGTCCCATACAGGCTGGGGTCTTTGGAGAATAAAAAATAAATAAATGAGAAATATATGTCAAGGATGTGAACCCAAATAAAATATACTGGTGGAATGGCATAACAAGGATGTGGACCCAGAGCAATTACTGATAAGGTGACATAGAGCGAGAATTACAAAGCTAACATAAGGAGATAAAGAGATATAGAGAAGAATAGCTTCTGGTGGTACCTGTGGAGTCTGTGCTGGGGCTTGTAGCGCGGCCTTGCACACCTGCAAGAAAGCGCGCTTAGAAGAGCATCTCTCCTGCTCTTCTAAGCGAGTAAAAGGAATACTATCCACTTTTGCCATACATATGCACAATATGCACACATAGTAGATGTGCAACAATGCTAGTTGTGCACAAGACCATAGAACTCAACTTTACCTATAGCAGTTGCCTTTCCAAGTCCTAAATGTGGCTCTTGGTTCTCAGATACCCATAAGACTTACAGTAGGCTTAATTGCACAACAACTGGACAGTCACAAAATCAAGAAATATGTAGCTAATACCAGCGAAAAAAACAAGATACTAAAACTTACTGGACTATGACAGGGAGCAAATGCTGAAGGTCACATAAGAAGGAGATGATCCAGCAATCAAGTGAATGGCGGAGGAATAGCAGAACTGAAACTATTTGAAATGAAGTCAGGAAATAAGAATGTGTAATACCAAGCACAGCAACCAACAAATCCCAAACAACAAGAAAGACGGTAGAACTACAGATCCCAGAATACATAGCAAACACACCAGAGTAAAGCAAGATACAATAATGGAACTACAGATCACATATCACAGAACATAGTACAAACTATCTGGAAGGGACAACTACAATGATTTAAGACTAGAAAGTATAAAGTCTAGACAATCAGAAACTCCACCCTAATCAACCAGGCAATAACCAAACCCAGATTCACATGCTACACCATTGCATAGAAATGTCCCAATCAAAATGAATAACTAGGCGAACTTGAAGCGATAGTGAAATCAATATTCTCCTGTAATACAATTTAACTTTCCACATGTCAATTTTCAATTTAAGGGTGTGACTTAAAGGAGTGAGCCCATAGTAATAAAGCCTATGCAACAGACAATACCAAGTCAGGACAAGATGGTATAGTAGGTAGGAATGTTTATAAATGTGAGATTTCTAAACCCTAAGCCTTCTAAATCCCTCTAAACTTTAGTTCAAGCAGTTATTGAACTGTTTGTACCCATAGCGCTAATACTATGCAGGTTTAGATTAATTGAGTACATAGACACAAATAAAAGAATAAACTTGCCTTCTCTCCCCCCTTTGACCCTATGTCACGGCTCCATCCTCTTTCCCCTGGCTACAGCCAGTGACATATTGTTTTGGCTTTAGCGCTGACTTACCATATACCACTGCCTCCATGCTGAACAGCACGAGAACACTAAGGCCAGCAACTGGCTGTAGTGGTGTATGTGGGATGTCAGTTAAAGCAATACATCAGTGACTGAAGCCAGGGGAAGAAGAGGAAGACGAAGAGCAAGTGCTGGATCGGAGATGGCTGGGAATGCAAAGGTAACTTTTCATATTATTTTCACAGGCTCCCATTAGTTTACATAAAATTTTAAAAAATACCTTCAATAACTAGTGTTGAGCGCGAATATTCGAATTGCAAATTTTTTTCTCGAATATCGCAATTTCGAGATTTCGCGAATATTTAGAATATCGTTCTATATATTCGCGAATTCGAATATTCTTTTTTTTTTTTTTATTATTATATTTTTTTCTTTCCCACTTCTCTAAAGTTGTTCTTACCTGTCCTTTGGATTCCTGGCTTCCTGGCTGCTCCAGTCAGTGGCGTTTTCAACTTACTGCTATATTCCATATTAGCTAAATTACAATCTAATCTATATGTGTATTTTACGAAATTTCGTAATATTGCTCTAACTTCGTCTTTTAGAAATTTCGTAATATTGCTCTAACTTCGTCTTTTAGAATATTCGTAATATTCTAAAAGACGAAGTTAGAGCAATATTAAGAACATTTGCAAAAGCCGAAATTGCGATGCGAGTAATATAATACGAAATAATCGCATGAAGATTTCAACTTAGCACTGCTATATTCCATATTCTAGCCTAGTATGGAATATAGCAGTGCTAACTTAGCACAGCTATATTCCATATTAGGCTAGAATATGGAATATAGCAGTGCTAAGTTGAAATCTTCATGCGATTATTTCGTATTATATTACTCGCATCGCAATTTCGGCTTTTGCAAATGTTCTTAATATTCCTCTAACTTCGTCTTTTAGAATATTACAAATATTCTAAAAGACGAAGTTAGAGCAATATTACGAAATTTCGTAAAATACACATAGATTGTATTTAAGCTAATATACTGCTATAGTAATATTTTTTAATAGTGTACATATTTTACAAAACTTAAGTTCAGAAGAGGCAAAAAAAAATTAGAGGCAAAAAAAGGGATTATAGCACTATATTAGCTAAATTACAATCTATATGTGTATTTTACGAAATTTCGTAATATTGCTCTAACTTCGTCTTTTAGAATATTCGTAATATTCTAAGAGACGAAGTTAGAGCAAATCACGAAATTTCGTAAAATACACATATTAGCCTAGCCATAGTCAATTAGCATAGGAACTAATTACAGTTTTGTTTTATTTTTATCCAGCTAATATTGAAGTTATTTTTAAGTAAATGTGAAGTAATTATATGATAACACATAAAATAAACAAGATATTGTACAATGTATGTTTATTTTCTACTTTGGTAAAGAAATATAGAAATACACATTAACAAAAAATCTAGCTAATACATTTTTGGAGCATGATTAAATTATCATCTATATCATCGCTTTGGCTTTTCAATTAAAGGGTGTTACTTAAAGGAGTGAGCCCATAGTTATAAAGCCTATGGAACAGACAATACCAAGTCAGGCCAAGATGGTATACTCACTAAGTGTGAGATTTCTGTTTATCCAATGTATCACAATGTCACCAAATTAATATTATGATTCTTATCACAAAAAATCCAAGAAGGCTGAGTTCACATTACCGTTTAGCTTTCTGTTCTTCTGATCCATCAGAAGAGTAGAGAAAAAGAAAAAAAACAGGATCCTTTAAAAAAACGGATCCAGTTGCTAGTGATAGAGGAACATCTGCCAAGACGGTTCGTGGACGCGATCAAATGTTCGTGAACCGCAAGTTTGTGGCGGGTCCCATTCATTTTAATGGCAGGCGAACCTGAAAAACCTTTAGCTCATATTTGCAGCCCAGAAATAATTACTAGAAGTGCAGAAATAGTCTCACAACATGGACAATAACATATAGAAATGTCGCGAACATAAAATTTTCTGTTCACGAACAGTGAACGCGAATTTCCGCAAATGTTCGCGAACAGGCAAACCGGGCGAACCACCATAGACTTCAATAGGCAGGTGAATTTTAAAACCCACAGAGACTCTTTCTGGCCACAATAGTGATGGAAAAGTTGTTTCAAGGGGACTAACACCTGGACTGTGGCATGCCGGAGGGGGATCCATGGCAAAACTCCCATGGAAAATTACATAGTTGACGCAGAGTCGTGTTTTAATACATAAAGGGCATAAATCACCTAACATTCCTAAATTGTTTGGAACAACGTGCTTTAAAACATCAGGTATGATGTTGTATCGATCAGGTAGTGTAAGGGTTACGTCCGCTTCACAGTGACAGACCAAACTATGACAGACCAAACTCCCCATTTAACGCACCGCAAACAACTGCAAACAGTCCATTTACACAACCGCAAACTCCCCATTTGCACAAGGTTGGATACCAAGTTAGCCATGTCCCGTTCCTTGTCCTCACTGATGTCATTGAAGGTCTCTTCCTCCACCCAGTCACGTACAACACCAAGGGTCCCCGAAAGGTGACAACAAGCCTCCTGGGACGCCTGCTGTGGTTGGTCTTCCACCTCCTCAAAGCCACCTTCCTCCTCTGACTCCTCTTCTTCAGACTACTCTCTCTGCGTTGCCGCAGGTCCAGCAATCAACGACGACAAGGCTGCTTCTGGTGGTGATGGTGGTGACCACAACTCTTCCTCTTCATGCTCATCTATGGCCTAATCCAGCACTCTTCGCAGGGCACGCGCCAGAAAAATGCATATGGGATGAGGTCGATGATGTTGCCTTGGGTTTGACTGACCAGGTTTGTCACCTCCACAAAAGGACGCATGAGCCTACAGCCATTGTGCATGAGCGTTCAGTAACGCTGCCTCAAAAATACCCAGCTCCGCAGAGGCTGTCCTCTTTTTATTTTTTATTTAAAAAAAATCTGTTCTTGCCAGTTTAATCTCTGTTTTGTCCTCTATCAGGGTCTGGTGTATGGAATAGATTTTAGGAACCAGGAGATGGAAAAAGATGCTTGGTCGGTCCTCTTACTTCCAATTTGGGGCACTGCGCGTACGCCTTGCAATGTACTGTGCTACCAGATATGAGTGGTATGTTAAGTAGTATTATTCCTATCAGTTTAATACCTGTTACGTCCCCTATCAGGGGCTGGTCTATGGACTAGATTTTAGGAACCGGGAGATGGAAAAAGATGCTTGGTTGGTCCTCCTACTTCCAATTTGGGGCACTGCGATTGCGCCGTGCAATGTACTGTGCAGCCCTATATGAGTGGTGTGTTAAGTAGTACTATTCTTATCAGTTTAATCCCTGTTACGTCCCCTATCAGGGGACGTGTATCGAATAGATTTTAGACAACCGCAAAGAGTTGTCAATAGTTGACACACTCATGACATAAATTTTATTCCTCTATGCGTCAATCTTGGTGTAGTGATGACTGTGCTCGTGCGCACGTTTGGGAGATTGCAGGTGATGGCGGTTTTTCAAAGCCTATGGTCGTGACAGTTAAGTGACCCAGAAAACAATGATTCTGCAGTGTGGGTCCATTGTTGGCCTAGTAGGCTTTAATGATCACCTTAGATAATCACAAAGAAAATTACAGTAATGTTTTTTCTATGCAAAATTATTCAGCCGATTGCTTTTGGTCTGTTCACAATGAAGCAATGACCTTATCATCTGGGGTGTGCCAACATTGCCAACACAATCATAGAGGTGATCGCTTTATTGTGATACGCAAGCCCCTTCACCACAACAAGGTAACAATCACGAAGGGGAATTGACACATGTATGTGCCTTTTTTTTGTTTTGTATTTGCAGCCAAAGTGCAGCACCAGAGGCCAGAAAAATTAAGCATGTACACATGCCTGAAAAATTTGGTATTGTTGCAGCCGCTGCTGTGAAAAAAAATCAATGTTTTCCAGGCAGAAAGTACACTAAAACATTGCGGCTTGAACCCTAGTTGGTGGCGGAGAAGAGATAAAATACAGCAGCGTGTGGACCATTTTTAGCCCAAGGCATCTCATCTCATCAGGCCTTTTTTAGTCAAATGTATTGCCCACTGTCAGTCCCTTTGGGATCCATGCCTCATTCATCTTAATAAAGGTGAGGTAAGCTAGACTTTTTTGACCTAGGCGACTTCTCAGTGACAATACCTCCTGCTGCACTGAAGGTCCTTTCTGATAGGACACTTGAAGCAGGGCAGGCCAGAAGTTCTATCGTAAATTGGGATAGCTCAGGCCACAGGTCAAGCTTGCACACCCAGTAGTCAAGGGGTTCATCGCTCCTCAGAGTGTTGATATCTGCAGTTAAGGTGAGGTAGTCTGCTGCCTCTCGGTCGAGTTGTTCTCTGAGGGTGGACCCCGAAGGGCTGTGGCGATGCATAGGACTTAAAAAGCGCTGCATGTCCTCCATCAACAACACGTCTGTAAAGCGTCCTGTCCTTGCCGGCGTGGTTGTGGTAGGAGGAGGAAAACTTTCACCTCTTCCCCTGTTAGATTCCTGTTGTGCTGTGACATCACCCTTATACGCTGTGTAAAGCAGACTTTTTAACTTGTTTTGGACCTGCTGCATCCTTTCCGACTTCTGGTAATTTGGTAACATTTCAGCCACTTTCTGCTTATACCAGGGGTCTAGTAGCGTTGCCACCCAGTACAGGTCATTCTCCTTCAGCCTTTTTATATGAGGATCCCTCAACAGGCACGACAGCATGAAAGACCCCATTTGCACAAGGTTGGATGCCGAGCTACTCATGTCCTGTTCCTCGTCCTCACCGATCTCACTGAAGTTCTGTTCTTCCCCCCAGTCACGTACAACACCACGGGTACCAGATAGGTGACAACAAGCACCCTGGGATGCCTGCTGTGGTTGGTCTTCCTCCTCCTCAAAGCCACATTCCTCCTCTGACTCCTCTTCCTCAAACTCCACTTCCAGCGTTGCCGCAGGTCCAGCAAGCGCTGCTGATAAGGCTGTTTCTGGTGGTGATGGTGACCACAACTCTTCCTCTTCACGCTCATCTACGGCCTGATCCTGTACTCTTTAGAGGGAAAGCTCCAGGAAAAAAACTAATAGGATGATGTCGCTGATGGTGCCTTCGGTGCGACTGACTAGGTTTATCACCTCCTCAAAAGGACGCATGAGCCTACAGGCATTGCGCATGAGCATCCAGTAACGTGGCAAAAAAATACCCAGCACCGCAGAGGCTGTCCTAGCACCCCGGTCATACAAATACTCGTTGACGGCTTTTTCTTGTTGGAGCAGGCGGTCGAATATTCGGAGTGTTGAATTCCAACGTGTTGGGCTGTCGCAAATCAAGCGCCTCACTGGCACGTTGTTTCGCTGCTGAATATCTGAAAAGTGCGCCATGGCCGTGTAGGAACGCCTGATATGGCCACACATCTTCCTGGCCTGCTTGAGGGCGTCCTGTAAGCCTGGGTACTTATGCTCAAAGCATTGTATGATCAGATTCAACACATGTGCCATGCATGGCACATGTGTCAACTTGCCCAAATTCAATGCCGCCAACAAATTGCTTCCGTTGTCACACACCACTTTGCCGATCTCCAGTTGGTGCAGAGTCAGCCACTGATCCACCTGTGCGTTCAGGGCAGACAGGAGTGCTGGTCCGGTGTGACTCTCTGCTTTCAGGCAAGTCAACCCCAAGACGGCGTGACACTGTCGTATCCGGAATGTGGAGCAAGACGCAGCAGCAGAAGAGGACTCAGCCGAGGAGGTTATGGAAGGGGATGGAGTAGTAGGAGTAGAGGAGGTGGCAGCAGGCCTGCCTGCAAGTCGTGGCGGTGTCACCAACTCCTCTGTAGATTCACGCATTCCATGCTTGGAAGCCGTGAGCAGGTTTACCCAATGAGCAGTGTAGGTAATATACCTGCCCTGACCGTGCTTTGCAGACCAGGTATCAGTGGTCAGATGGACCCTTGCCCCAACACTGTGTACCAGACATGCCATGACTTCCTTTTGCACAATCGAGTACAGGTTGGGGATTGCCTTTTGAGCAAAGAAATTTTGGCTGGGTACCTTCCACTGCGGTGTCCCAATAGCTACTCATTTTTTGAAGGCCTCAGACTCCATCAGCTTGTATGATAAAAGCTGGCAGGCTAAGCGTTCAGACAAGCCAGCTGTCAGACGCCGGGCAAGATGGTGACTTTGTGACATTGGCTTCTTATGCTCAAATATGTCCTTGACAGACACCTGACTGTGGGCAGATGAGCAGGAACTGCTCAAGGCGAGAGGCGGAGTGGCAGGTGGTTGAGAGGGGGCAAGGAGGACAGCAGTGGTTGACGTGGCTGAAGATGCTGGACCAGGAGGAGGATGGTGGCTTTGAGTTTGTGTGCTGCTTTTACTCATGTGTTGATCCCATAGGCGTTTGTGATGTGAGATCATGTGCCTTCGCAAAGTAGTTGTGCCCACGACTCCGTTTTTTTGGGCACAGGTTGCAAATGGCATCGCTGTTATCAGAGGCAGACACACACAAAAAATGCCACACTGCTGAGCTTTGCAATGACGGCATTCTGGTGGTGGCAACAGCATTTTGATTGGCGTGCTGTCTGGCTGACCACGGGTGCCGATACATGCTGTCTGACTGTGCCACTAGCTCCTTGTGACGACCTCCCCCTGCTTCCAACTAGTCTCCTCCTCCTCTCTGTCTCCCCATCTGAACTTTCCCCCGGACACATTGTCATCATCAACCGCTTCACTTGTATCTGACAACTCAGCAATAGGAAGCAGCAGCTGGTACAACATCATCATCACACCGTACGTCCATCTGTGTAATGCTGCCTGACTGAGACATATCCCTGTTATCTACATCCTCTTGCAATAATGGTTGCGCATCACTAATTTCTTCCAACTGATGTATAAATAACTCCTCTGACAGATCACGTGAAGCGGCTGTGGTGCTAGTGTTGGTGGTGGTGGCAGGCGGGTGAGTGGTAACTTGAGAGGTGCCCGAAGCTGAGCTGGAGGAGGATGGTGCGTCAAGGTTCTGAGCTGAAGCTGTAGAAGATTAGGTGTCCTGTGTTAGCCAGTCAACTATGTCCTCAGAACATTTCGAGTTCAGGGTACGTGGCCTCTGAACACTGGGCATTATTCTAGGGCCAAATAGAATCACAGCACCACGACCACGATGGCCCCTGTGGGGTGGCCTGCCTCTGCCTGTCATTTTTTTTAGATTAGTTAAGTTGTACTATGCATGCAAGCTACTGTGACACCAGATATGAATGGCACTGAAGTGACACTATGCACTGGCACTGGGCCTTAGACACACAAACACATGTGTAACTGACTGCTAGTTATTTAGTCCAAATTGTTGTTTTTCTTTAAATATAATCAAAAGTGACGCCAGATATGAATGGTGCTGAAGTGACACTATGCACTGGCACTCGGCCTTAGACACACAAACACGTGTGTAACTGACTGCTAGTTATTTAGTCCAAATTGTTGTTTTTCTTTAAATATAATCGAATGTGACACCAGATATGAATGGCGCTGAAGTGACACTATGCACTGGCACTGGGCCTAAGACACACAAACACGTGTGTAACTGACTGCTAGTTATTCAGTCCAAATTGTTGTTTTTCTTTAAATATAATCAAATGTGACACCAGATATGAGTTGCGCTGGTGACACTATGCACTTGCAGGGCTGTGAGCCTGACACACACACAGGCAGGCAGGCAACTGCAATTTGATTACACAGAAAAAAAAAGCAGCAGACTGATGTTCTAGCACTAAAAAGGGCTTTTTGGAGTGCTGTCCTTACAGCAGAGATCAGATGAGTCCTTCAGGACTGTAGTGGACACTGAATACACTTGCCTAGCTATCAATTTCCCTATTAAATCAGCAGCAGCTACACTGTCCCTCCTCTCACTAAGACTGCAGCTTCTGAATGAATCTAAAATGGATGCTGTCCAGGAGGTGGGAGGGTCTGCTGCTAATTGGCTGGAATGTGTCTTCTGACTGTGGGGTACAGGGTCAAAGTTTATTAAATGATGATGAATAGGGGGCGGACCGAACATCGCATGTGTTCGCCCGGCGCGGCGAACGAGAACAAGCTATGTTCGTCGGGAACTCTTCGCCGGCGAACAGTTCGGGCCATCTCTAATGGTGTACTGTAGATCTCACTGATATGTAATATTTCTTTCTTTTGAAAGCTTTTTGGTACTGAACACAGCGATTTTCCAGCCCTGAACTATTTGTCCCTTCCTGCAGATGCCAGTCCCTAATACTGCAGAATAAATAAAAAAAATGCTGCACTGCTGTCAAACACACCCTTTAGTCCTGAAGAGGACTGTTTTGTCTTTCAAGAGATTTTTGGGAGTTCAATCGTTGTAATTTCAGCAAACCGCTATATGTCCGTGCCTACTGTCGGCTCTCCCTGACGCTACATGATCTGAGTACGGGACGTCAGCTCCTATATAAACTAGTACCAAGTGTTCCGGTTAGCCAACCAGTGTAAGGCTTATAGCTAACATGGCTATGGGATTACACTGGAGGGAATTACTTACCTGAACGCTGATTGGATGCTTCAGGAGGCGCCAAACGTGCAGGGCCAAGATTTGAGCAATGTGACGAGCAGACGTGGTATTCGGCTGAGTACCGCCACGTGCCGAGCATAGCGATGCTCGAGCCAAACTGGTACTTGGCCGAGCATACTCGCTCATCACTATTAGTGACTAATATTTTGTAAATAAAGACTTTCCTAATCACTGCCCCTTGGATTTGTGATGAATCAAATTTTTACTGAAATTTAGATCGAATTCCACTTTGTCAACTTCGATTTGCTCAACACTATTCGCCACCACTTTTCTAGGATTAAAATTGGAGGGGAATGTTAGATTCATCTGCATGTGACAGGAAGGCAATTACCAGTCAGAAACTAAAAATGTTGTGTGCGTCTGCAAAAATGATTTTTTTTTCAAATTAAAATCTTTTGTAACAGCATTCTATTGTCTACATTATATAGTGTCAGTGTCTTGGGCAGCATAAGCTAAAAATAGGTCACTGTGCCCGCACTGCAGAATCATGCCGATTCAGATGTGTGGAAGTGATTTTCAATCGTGAAAACGTGTACAACAAATTTACCCTGTGTAAGTATACGTATACGAATGATCTGAGACAAAAGCATTTTTGGGGCAACACAATAAGCTAATGAGCAAATATCTGTTTTCAGAGTGGACATGTAGAGTGGTGTTGTAAAATGGAGATGTTTGTAGATGTATAATTCTATAAAGCTTACAGCAGTAAAGGTTCAATGTCCACAAAGTACACAGACCTGGCCACCACTTCGGACAGTTGTGTACAAAGGTCTTCAGGTCCATGTTCCATGGAATAAAGTAAAGCATGCAGGAACGGTCTGTGCAGCAAAACAGAGATCTGCATTGCACCATTTATGTCTATGTGTCCATATGTAATACCCCAGAGTGGCATCGCCACCTCCTTTATACCCCCACTATCTTGGTTAGTGTAGCAAGTGTCATCTTATATATATTTATTGACATTTCCTACAATATGTATATGTATTTCCTCATAACTACTTTTCAAGTTTAATGTGCCTTGTCTACCAGCAGATGGTGGCATCTAAGGCAGAGCTATGTTAAGTAGGATGGAACCTTCTTCTATTCTTTCCCCCTCTCTAGAGAGGGAGGAGTTCAGCTAGTGGGAGTAAGTTCATAGTAGCTCCTGTAAGGGGAGGCTGTATGTCGGCCAGCAGAGCCCTGTCTGCTCTGCTGGGCCTGCATGCCCTGCCTGCAAGATCTGTATGGTTGCTTATACCCTCCTGGGCTTGCATTACCCTATACCCAAGTTAAGTATGCTTGAAGCCAGGAAAAAATTCCTAGGATTAAAGATAAAGATAAAGTAAGAGACAAACTACAAACAGCTAAGTAAAGTTCAAGCAGAAGAGAAGAAGTTTCATGTTTACCCCGCTAACATAGCAGAGCTGAGAAAGCTACAGCATAGCAGGGCTAAGATTGTTGTAGAAGTTAAGCCAATACCTGCTGACGACCAAGATACCGTTTGAAACAGTTTTGATTACCGTTTATGCTAAGTAAAGTTGTGTTCTACGCTAATACAAAGTCTGGACTCCAGTTATTCAACTTCCTTCATCATCCAAGTTCAACAATCCCCTTTTTGCACTTGCTTCGGACCACCACGTCTGGGATCCAAGGATATCTAGGTAGGAGCACTGTGACACGTGCATACAACACCTTTAGAGAGACTGTAGGCCACTCTACACCACTCCTACATCTGGGTACCCACACTACCATCTACAAAAGGGACTCCATGTCCCCGTTGCTTAACTGCAATTGGTGTTATGACTACTTGCTCTATAAGAGGGACATATTTCATAGAAACCTCCTAAGGGGCAAGGGATACCCCAGACGCCTATGAGTGGGCCGTTGCACATATGCTGTCCATGTGTGCAACAGACAGCACAGGAATGAAAATTATAGCAGTCTCAAACAGATTCAAGCCCAAGTTAAGACCATAGCTACAGGGAATAAAAAGGCAGCACTCAAAACCAGAAGTCTAAGAAGGTGAAAAGGATACTTTGCCACATGGAAAGACCCCAGTATTATTAATGATATGGTAGGTGAGGGGCCCAAAAGTTTCAAGATACACATCTGGCTATACATGAATAAATTTAATACATATATGATTATACTAATACTATTGATAAAGTTTAGTCACTAAACCATACTTGAGACTATGCTGTTTTAAAGATGGTATTAGCCAAACAAGGCAAAACTTAATCTTCTTTGACAACTTTATATATTAAAGCTGTCATGCACATTACCAGCAAACAAAGGCATTATCACAGCAATCTGTTCCAGATGGCATTTGTCTTTCCCTTTGAGCATAGCCGGGGGCTGTATTTACAGATGGTGTCACCCTAGGCACTACATGTGACTGCACATTAAATTAACAGTTGTGTCAACTAACATTTGTATGTCCCATTACCTTACCTAATATCCTAATCTCTTACTGAATGGCAAGTTAGGTTTGAAGTAAGATTTATGACATAATAGACACATGCTTAGTAAAGACACCCCTAAATTTACACACCACAATTTTTGGATGTACTACTAAAGTGTTTGTATATAAGTTTTCCTATAAATTAGATTTTTTTATGTATTGCAACCACACATGTACTCGAGAGTTCCTAACCAATCTTAATTGCCCCAAACAGAAATCGAGTCATTTAATGAGTGCCTATCAATACAATTTTGTCTAACCCCTTAAGGACTGGGCTCATTTTCACCTTAGGGACCAGGCCATTTTTTGCTAATCTGACCAGTGTCACTTGGCATATACTGACTCTGATTTATCAAGGCCATCGTGTGCTTCACTGATCTTGAGAGATCATCCACTGCCATCATAAACTAAATCTCTTCTCCAACGGCCCATGGACCACACTAAAATCTAGTCCAGCTCATTGCAATGGCATTTTTTATTACTTCTTAAAGCCAGAAAAATGGTGTATGGGAAATGATTATTCACCCTGCCCCTCAGTTTTAACTGAATAGTTATATGTATACCTGGGATCCTTTTATTAAAAGGATTACATGAGCTGGTTTTATCCATTGCAATATGGGGGAACCAGTAGTCAAAGATGTTTTCTACATTGCACTTATGCCTGTTTTTAGATATCATTAGCATCTCCTTTTGGAAGCTAGGATTCAGAAGAAGAGCAACTGGGAATTTAGGGGTGATGAGTATTTTTTTTTTGTCTCTTAACAGTGCTTAATATGTCCCACAAGGGGTAGGAGAAATACTGCTTAGTCCTTAAACTGCATAAACCTTTAAAAAGTGTGTACAGTACTTGTACAATAAATATGATGCTATAAACCAGCACCTACAAGGTTTCCTATTTTGGCTTTTGCTATAGGATCTTTATCACTTTATGTGAATTCAATGAGAGAAATCATTATTAAAATTGAAATTGAGCTTTAAAATTGCTCTTATTTCAAAATTGTCTTATTTCCCACTTCAACTTGAAAAATAATTCCCATCCATACAATTATCTTTAATGGTATATTCTTGTAACAAACTTGTAAAATGCACAAAAGGTAAAGAACCCTAGCTAAACTTAGATAACTTTCCATTTAAAGGGGTTGTCTGCCCTAGGAGCTGACAATCACAATGGTCCTAACCTGTGGCCAATAAAAGAAAAAAAAAACTGTTCACGGTCACATTGTTCCCATGTCACTATGCCATTCCCAACTGCTTCCAGTCTCCACCAGCATAGAAGTTACTTTGTCCCTCTGCAGCCAATTACTAGTCTCAGCAGTCACATGTGCTAGAACAGCACATTACTAGCAGTGTCATGCTGTTATAGAACATATGGTATAAAAATAAGACGGGATGTCCAGCTTTCCAAAAAAGACGTTGTTCTTTATTCCAAAATGACACAGGATAAAAAACAATCCAACACGGCAAGCGGGTCTACATGTTTCGGATGCTGTAATACTGATCCTTATTCATGACACCCATAGTAGACATATGTCTACTGAGGCCATTGATTGGCTGTAGTAGTTGTGGGACCAAGCCATACCCAGAGGGGATCAGAAGCGACCCAGAACAGAGCATTTTATTGGGCACAGGATAGGACCATTGTGGTTGTTGGTTTCTTGGTATGACACCCCATTTACGGTAAACTTTAATCATACTGTAGGTGTTTTACAATTTCTACAATGTACACAGTACAATGTCAACAGTACCTGCAGAAAGCTATACATCATAACTGTATGTCTAAGCAAGTGCTGTGCACAATATCCAGACATATCCTAAATGTTCTTATATTTTAATAAATCTGCAGAAAAGTGCTAAAAAACAAAAAAAAAAAAAAACAAGAAAAAACAAGGTGCCAGAAGAAAAAGTAGTCTGTATTGCCCCAATATTGCTTTTTTAATCAAACATCTGGCTCTTACTGTATGCTCATAGCATTAAGTTAATGTGCCAGGGCTGGAAAGATGTTAAACTATTGAAGAAATATTCTAAGGTACAGGCTGCACTCCATTCAATGTTTCTTGTGCTTGGAAAATATACCATGTTGCCATTACTTTTGATTATTTTCATATCAGGGTAAAATGGTATGCTGTTTTTATAGTAATACAAATCATGGAAATTAAATACTGTCAAATTGTATTTCCACAGTTGTCTCTGGGTGAACAATAAAACGGCCACATTTGTTTGTTAAAAAGCCTATGTCTTAGATTTATTTTTAAGCATTTATGTCCCAGTCTGCCAAATATATTGATATCTATGGAAACTTGAGCCAGTTCCTTCCTCCCTAATTGATTTTACCATTGGAATACACTCTCCTGCTTTCAACATATTTAATAATAAGCAAAACATTGTAACCGTCTAAATACAACAGAGTGGAGGCCTTCATGTTGAATATCTGTGATGGACCAAGAAATATCAGGTCATTGATAAAACATATCCTCTGCACCGACAGAAGAATGAGGAGTATAGGGCTTTCTTACTGTGATGTGGAAAACCTTCTGAAAAATGCATCAGAGCTAAAATGTTTAGCAATAGTAGCTGTGAGACAGCAGTTTCCTGCCCAGGATCAAAATAAAGGAAACATCTGAATCATAGGCACCAGAGATTACAACAAAAAACTGCACACACACTAGAGCACCTAAGGGTTGAAGAGCATGGCCAGATTTATGCTTACCAAGCCTTATTGGTGAAAGATAGTGCAGTAAGATTTCTGACATTTTCTAGAAATGTTATATGAAAATGTTATATTTAGAACCATTGTATGACTGGTTGCAACAAGTGATGCGCTGGTTGCAACAAGTGATTAGGGATGAGCGAACTCGAACTGTATAGTTCGGGTTCGTACCGAATTTTGGGGTGTCCGTGACACGGACCCGAACCCGGACATTTTCGTAAAAGTCCGGGTTCGGGTTCGGTGTTCGTCGCTTTCTTCGCGCTTTTGTGACGCTTTCTTGGCGCTTTTTGAAAGGCTGCAAAGCAGCCAATCAACAAGCGTCATACTACTTGCCCCAAGAGGCCATCACAGCCATGCCTACTATTGGCATGGCTGTGATTGGCCAGAGCACCATGTGACCCAGCCTCTATTTAAGCTGGAGTCACATAGCGCCGCCCGTCACTCTGCTCTGATTAGCGTAGGGAGAGGTTGCGGCTGCGACAGTAGGGCGAGATTAGGCAGATTAACTCCTCCAAAGGACTTGATTAACTGATCGATCTGCAGCTGTGGATCATTGAGCTGCTGATCCTCAATTGCTCACTGTTTTTAGGCTGCACAGACCGTTTGTCAGTCTCATTTTTCTGGGGTGATCGGCGGCCATTTTGTGTCTTGTGGTGCGCCAGCACAAGCTGCGACCAAGTGCATTTAACCCTCAATGGTGTGGTTGTTTTTTGGCTAAAGCCTACATCAGGGTGAAGCTGTCACACCAAGTGCATTTAACCAGCAATAGTCTGTTCATTTTTTGGCCATATACAAAATCAGGGGCAAGCTGCGCCTGTCACCAAGTGCATTTAACCCTCAATGGTGTGGTTGTTTTTTGGCTAAAGCCTACATCAGGGTGAAGCTGTCACACCAAGTGCATTTAACCAGCAATAGTCTGTTCATTTTTTGGCCATATACAAAATCAGGGGCAAGCTGCGCCTGTCACCAAGTGCATTTAACCCTCAATGGTGTGGTTGTTTTTTGGCTAAAGCCTACATCAGGGTGAAGCTGTCACACCAAGTGCATTTAACCAGCAATAGTCTGTTCATTTTTTGGCCATATACAAAATCAGGGGCAAGCTGCGCCTGTCACCAAGTGCATTTAACCCTCAATGGTGTGGTTGTTTTTTGGCTAAAGCCTACATCAGGGTGAAGCTGTCACACCAAGTGCATTTAACCAGCAATAGTCTGTTCATTTTTTGGCCATATCCCAGTCTAATTCTGTCACTAAATCCATACCGGTCACCCAGCGCCTAAATACTAGGCCTCAAATTTATATCCAGCTAAATCTGTCCCTAGTGCTGTAGCTGGGCGAGTTATTTAGTGTCCGTTCAAGCACATTTCTTGTTCTGGGTTGAAATACAATTCCCAATTTAGCAATTTCATAATTTAGTGGTTCCTGCTATATCAGAGCTCTTTGAAATCTATCCCAAAAAGGGTATATAATATTGAAGGTGCACATAGGGTCATTCAGAGTAACTTCACACACACCCGCTACTGTGTATTTCCAAGTCTAATTCTGTCACTAAATCCATACCGGTGACCCAGCGCCTAAATACTAGGCCTCAAATTTAATTCCCTCTAAATCTCTCGTTACCCACCGCTGTACTGTTGTTGCTGGGCAAGATATTTAGTGTCCGTCAAAGCACATTTTTTGTTCTGGGTTGAAGTACAATTCCCAATTTAGCAATTTCATAATTTAGTGGTTTCTGCTATATCAGAGCTATTTGAAATCTATCCCAAAAAGGGTATATAATATTGAAGGTGCACATAGGGTCATTCAGAATAACTTCACACACACCCGCTACTGTGTATTTCCAAGTCTAATTCTGTCACTAAACCCATACCTGTCACCCAGCGCCTAAATACTAGGCCTCAAATTTAAATCCCTCTAAATCTCTCGTTACCGTTGTCCTGTTGTAGCTGGGAAAGTTATTTAGTGCCCGTCAAAGCACATTTTTTGTTCTGGGTTGAAGTACAATTCCCAATTTAGCAATTTCATAATTTAGTGGTTCCTGCTATATCAGAGCTATTTGAAATCTATCCCAAAAAGGGTATATAATATTGAAGGTGCACATAGGGTCATTCAGAATAACTTCACACACACGCTTCTGTGCATTTCCAAGTCTAATTCTGTCACTAAATCCATACCGGTGACCCAGCGCCTAAATACTAGGCCTCAAATTTAATTCCCTCTAAATCTCTCGTTACCCACCGCTGTACTGTTGTTGCTGGGCAAGATATTTAGTGTCCGTCAAAGCACATTTTTTGTTCTGGGTTGAAGTACAATTCCCAATTTAGCAATTTCATAATTTAGTGGTTTCTGCTATATCAGAGCTATTTGAAATCTATCCCTAAAAGGGTATATAATATTGAAGGTGCACATAGGGTCATTCAGAATAACTTCACACACACCCGCTACTGTGTATTTCCAAGTCTAATTCTGTCACTAAATCCATACCGGTGACCCAGCGCCTAAATACTAGGCCTCAAATTTAATTCCCTCTAAATCTCTCGTTACCCACCGGTGTACTGTTGTTGCTGGGCAAGATATTTAGTGTCCGTCAAAGCACATTTTTTGTTCTGGGTTGAAGTACAATTCCCAATTTAGCAATTTCATAATTTAGTGGTTTCTGCTATATCAGAGCTATTTGAAATCTATCCCTAAAAGGGTATATAATATTGAAGGTGCACATAGGGTCATTCAGAATAACTTCACACACACGCTTCTGTGCATTTCCAAGTCTAATTCTGTCACTAAATCCATACCGGTGACCCAGCGCCTAAATACTAGGCCTCAAATTTAAATCCCTCTAAATCTCTCGTTACCCACCACTGTACTGTTGTTGCTGGGCAAGATATTTAGTGTCCGTCAAAGCACATTTTTTGTTCTGGGTTGAAGTACAATTCCCAATTTAGCAATTTCATAATTTAGTGGTTTCTGCTATATCAGAGCTATTTGAAATCTATCCCTAAAAGGGTATATAATATTGAAGGTGCACATAGGGTCATTCAGAATAACTTCACACACACGCTTCTGTGCATTTCCAAGTCTAATTCTGTCACTAAATCCATACCGGTGACCCAGCGCCTAAATACTAGGCCTCAAATTTAAATCCCTCTAAATCTCTCGTTACCCACCGCTGTACTGTTGTTGCTGGGCAAGATATTTAGTGTCCGTCAAAGCACATTTTTTGTTCTGGGTTGAAGTACAATTCCCAATTTAGCAATTTCATAATTTAGTGGTTTCTGCTATATCAGAGCTATTTGAAATCTATCCCTAAAAGGGTATATAATATTGAAGGTGCACATAGGGTCATTCAGAATAACTTCACACACACGCTTCTGTGCATTTCCAAGTCTAATTCTGTCACTAAATCCATACCGGTGACCCAGCGCCTAAATACTAGGCCTCAAATTTAAATCCCTCTAAATCTCTCGTTACCCACCGCTGTACTGTTGTTGCTGGGCAAGATATTTAGTGTCCGTCAAAGCACATTTTTTGTTCTGGGTTGAAGTACAATTCCCAATTTAGCAATTTCATAATTTAGTGGTTCCTGCTATATCAGAGCTATTTGAAATCTATCCCAAAAAGGGTATATAATATTGAAGGTGCACATTGGGTCATTCAGAATAACTTCACACACACCCGCTACTGTGTATTTTCAAGTCTAATTCTGTCACTAAACCCATACCTGTCACCCAGCGCCTAAATACTAGGCCTCAAATTTAAATCCCTCTAAATCTCTCGTTACCCACCGCTGTACTGTTGTTGCTGGGCAAGATATTTAGTGTCCGTCAAAGCACATTTTTTGTTCTGGGTTGAAGTACAATTCCCAATTTAGCAATTTCATAATTTAGTGGTTTCTGCTATATCAGAGCTATTTGAAATCTATCCCTAAAAGGGTATATAATATTGAAGGTGCACATAGGGTCATTCAGAATAACTTCACACACACGCTTCTGTGCATTTCCAAGTCTAATTCTGTCACTAAATCCATACCGGTGACCCAGCGCCTAAATACTAGGCCTCAAATTTAAATCCCTCTAAATCTCTCGTTACCCACCGCTGTACTGTTGTTGCTGGGCAAGATATTTAGTGTCCGTCAAAGCACATTTTTTGTTCTGGGTTGAAGTACAATTCCCAATTTAGCAATTTCATAATTTAGTGGTTTCTGCTATATCAGAGCTATTTGAAATCTATCCCTAAAAGGGTATATAATATTGAAGGTGCACATAGGGTCATTCAGAATAACTTCACACACACGCTTCTGTGCATTTCCAAGTCTAATTCTGTCACTAAATCCATACCGGTCACCCAGCGCCTAAATACTAGGCCTCAAATTTATATCCCGCTGAATTTGAATACAATACATTGGGCCAAATAATATATTTGTTGTTGTGGTGAACCATAACAATGAGAAAAACATCTAGTAAGGGACGCGGACGTGGACATGGTCGTGGTGGTGTTAGTGGACCCTCTGGTGCTGGGAGAGGACGTGGCCGTTCTGCCACATCCACACGTCCTAGTGTACCAACTACCTCAGGTCCCAGTAGCCGCCAGAATTTACAGCGATATATGGTGGGGCCCAATGCCGTTCTAAGGATGGTAAGGCCTGAGCAGGTACAGGCATTAGTCAATTGGGTGGCCGACAGTGGATCCAGCACGTTCACATTATCTCCCACCCAGTCTTCTGCAGAAAGCGCACAGATGGCGCCTGAAAACCAACCCCATCAGTCTGTCACATCACCCCCATGCATACCAGGGAAACTGTCTCAGCCTCAAGTTATGCAGCAGTCTCTTATGCTGTTTGAAGACTCCGCTGGCAGGGTTTCCCAAGGGCATCCACCTAGCCCTTCCCCAGCGGTGAAAGACATAGAATGCACTGACGCACAACCACTTATGTTTCCTGATGATGAGGACATGGGAATACCACCTCAGCATGTCTCTGATGATGACGAAACACAGGTGCCAACTGCTGCGTCTTTCTGCAGTGTGCAGACTGAACAGGAGGTCAGGGATCAAGACTGGGTGGAAGACGATGCAGGGGACGATGAGGTCCTAGACCCCACATGGAATGAAGGTCGTGCCACTGACTTTCACAGTTCGGAGGAAGAGGCAGTGGTGAGACCGAGCCAACAGCGTAGCAAAAGAGGGAGCAGTGGGCAAAAGCAGAACACCCGCCGCCAAGAGACTCCGCCTGCTACTGACCGCCGCCATCTGGGACCGAGCACCCCAAAGGCAGCTTCAAGGAGTTCCCTGGCATGGCACTTCTTCAAACAATGTGCTGACGACAAGACCCGAGTGGTTTGCACGCTGTGCCATCAGAGCCTGAAGCGAGGCATTAACGTTCTGAACCTGAGCACAACCTGCATGACCAGGCACCTGCATGCAAAGCATGAACTGCAGTGGAGTAAACACCTTAAAACCAAGGAAGTCACTCAGGCTCCCCCTGCTACCTCTTCTGCTGCTGCCGCCTCGGCCTATTCTGCTGCTGCCGCCTCGGCCTCTTCCTCCGCCTCTGGAGGAACGTTGGCACCTGCCGCCCAGCAAACAGGGGATGTACCACCAACACCACCACCACCACCTCCGTCACCAAGCGTCTCAACCATGTCACACGCCAGCGTTCAGCTCTCCATCTCACAAACATTTGATAGAAAGCGTAAATTCCCACCTAGCCACCCTCGATCCCTGGCCCTGAATGCCAGCATTTCTAAACTACTGGCCTATGAAATGCTGTCATTTAGGCTGGTGGACACAGACAGCTTCAAACAGCTCATGTCGCTTGCTGTCCCACAGTATGTTGTTCCCAGCCGGCACTACTTCTCCAAGAGAGCCGTGCCTTCCCTGCACAACCAAGTATCCGATAAAATCAAGTGTGCACTGCGCAACGCCATCTGTAGCAAGGTCCACCTAACCACAGATACGTGGACCAGTAAGCACGGCCAGGGACGCTATATCTCCCTAACTGCACACTGGGTAAATGTAGTGGCAGCTGGGCCCCAGGCGGAGAGCTGTTTGGCGCACGTCCTGCCGCCGCCAAGGATCGCAGGGCAACATTCTTTGCCTCCTGTTGCCACCTTCTCCTTCTCGGCTTCCTCCTCCTCTTCTTCCACCTGCTCATCCAGTCAGCCACACACCTTCACCACCAACTTCAGCACAGCCCGGGGTAAACGTCAGCAGGCCATTCTGAAACTCATATGTTTGGGGGACAGGCCCCACACCGCACAGGAGTTGTGGCGGGGTATTGAACAACAGACCGACGAGTGGTTGCTGCCGGTGAGCCTCAAGCCCGGCCTGGTGGTGTGTGATAATGGGCGAAATCTCGTTGCAGCTCTGGGACTAGCCAATTTGACGCACATCCCTTGCTTGGCGCATGTGCTGAATTTGGTGGTGCAGAAGTTCATTCACAACTACCCCGACATGTCAGAGCTGCTGCATAAAGTGCGGGCCGTCTGTTCGCGCTTCCGGCGTTCACATCCTGCCGCTGCTCGCCTGTCTGCGCTACAGCGTAACTTCGGCCTTCCCGCTCACCGCCTCATATGCGACGTGCCCACCAGGTGGAACTCCACCTTGCACATGCTGGACAGACTGTGCGAGCAGCAGCAGGCCATAGTGGAGTTTCAGCTGCAGCACGCACGGGTCAGTCGCACTACAGAACAGCACCACTTCACCACCAATGACTGGGCCTCCATGCGAGACCTGTGTGCCCTGTTGCGCTGTTTCGAGTACTCCACCAACATGGCCAGTGGCGATGACACCGTTATCAGCGTTACAATACCACTTCTATGTCTCCTTGAGAAAACACTTAGGGCGATGATGGAACAGGAGGTGGCCCAGGAGGAGGAGGAGGAGGATGAGGAAGAGGGGTCATTTTTAGCACTTTCAGGCCAGTCTCTTCGAAGTGACTCAGAGGGAGGTTTTTTGCAACAGCAGAGGCCAGGTACAAATGTGGCCAGCCAGGGCCCACTACTGGAGGACGAGGAGGACGAGGATGAGGAGGAGGTGGAGGAGGATGAGGATGAAGCATGGTCACAGCGGGGTGGCACCCAACGCAGCTCGGGTCCATCACTGGTGCGTGGCTGGGGGGAAAGGCAGGACGATGACGATACGCCTCCCACAGAGGACAGCTTGTCCTTACCCCTGGGCAGCCTGGCACACATGAGCGACTACATGCTGCAGTGCCTGCGCAACGACAGCAGAGTTGCCCACATTTTAACCTGTGCGGACTACTGGGTTGCCACCCTGCTGGATCCACGCTACAAAGACAATGTGCCCACCTTACTTCCTGCACTGGAGCGTGATAGGAAGATGCGCGAGTACAAGCGCACGTTGGTAGACGCGCTACTGAGAGCATTCCCAAATGTCACAGGGGAACAAGTGGAAGCCCAAGGCCAAGGCAGAGGAGGAGCAAGAGGTCGCCAAGGCAGCTGTGTCACGGCCAGCTCCTCTGAGGGCAGGGTTAGCATGGCAGAGATGTGGAAAACTTTTGTCAACACGCCACAGCTAACTGCACCACCACCTGATACGCAACGTGTTAGCAGGAGGCAACATTTCACTAACATGGTGGAACAGTACGTGTGCACACCCCTCCACGTACTGACTGATGGTTCGGCCCCATTCAACTTCTGGGTCTCTAAATTGTCCACGTGGCCAGAGCTAGCCTTTTATGCCTTGGAGGTGCTGGCCTGCCCGGCAGCCAGCGTTTTGTCTGAACGTGTATTCAGCACGGCAGGGGGCGTCATTACAGACAAACGCAGCCGCCTGTCTACAGCCAATGTGGACAAGCTGACGTTCATAAAAATGAACCAGGCATGGATCCCACAGGACCTGTCCGTCCCTTGTCCAGATTAGACATTAACTACCTCCCCATAACCATATATTATTGGACTCCAGGGCACTTCCTCATTCAATCCTATTTTTATTTTCATTTTACCATTATATTGCGATGCTACCCAAAGTTGAATGAACCTCTCCTCTGCCTGTGTGCTAGGCCTAAATATATGCCAATGGACTGTTGCAGTGGTGGCTGACATGAAGCCTGATTCTCTGCTATGACATGCAGACTAATTCTCTGCTGACATGAAGCCAGATTGTCTGTTACGGGACCTCTCTCCTCTGCCTGGGTGCTGGGCCTAAATTTATGACCATGGACTGTTGCAGTGGTGGCTGACGTGAAGCCTGATTCTCTGCTATGACATGCAGACTGATTCTCTGCTGACATGAAGCCAGATCGTCTGTTACGGGACCTCTCTGCTCTGCCTGTGTGCTAGGCCTAAATATATGCCAATGGACTGTTGCAGTGGTGGGTGACGTGAAGCCTCATTCTCTGCTATGACATGCAGACTGATTCTCTGCTGACATGAAGCCAGATTGTCTGTTACGGGACCTCTCTGCTCTGCCTGTGTGCTAGGCCTAAATATATGCCAATGGACTGTTGCAGTGGTGGGTGACGTGAAGCCTCATTCTCTGCTATGACATGCAGACTGATTCTCTGCTGTCATGAAGCCAGATTGTCTGTTACGGGACCTCTCTGCTCTGCCTGTGTGCTAGGCCTAAATATATGCCAATGGACTGTTGCAGTGGTGGGTGACGTGAAGCCTCATTCTCTGCTATGACATGCAGACTGATTCTCTGCTGACATGAAGCCAGATTGTCTGTTACGGGACCTCTCTGCTCTGCCTGTGTGCTAGGCCTAAATATATGCCAATGGACTGTTGCAGTGGTGGGTGACGTGAAGCCTCATTCTCTGCTATGACATGCAGACTGATTCTCTGCTGTCATGAAGCCAGATTGTCTGTTACGGGACCTCTCTGCTCTGCCTGTGTGCTAGGCCTAAATATATGCCAATGGACTGTTGCAGTGGTGGGTGACGTGAAGCCTCATTCTCTGCTATGACATGCAGACTAATTCTCTGCTGACATGAAGACAGATTCTCTGTTACGGGACCTCCCTCCTCTGCCTGGGTGCTGGGCCTAAATATATGCCAATGGACTGTTGCAGTGGTGGCTGACGTGAAGCCTCATTCTCTGCTATGACATGCAGACTGATTCTCTGCTGACATGAAGCCAGATTCTCTGTTACGGGACCTCTCTCCTCTGCCTGTGTGTGTGCTGGGCCTAAATATATGCCAATGGACTGTTGCAGTGGTGGCTGACGTGAAGCCTCATTCTCTGCTATGACATGCAGACTGATTCTCTGCTGACATGAAGCCAGATTCTCTGTTACGGGACCTCTCTCCTCTGCCTGTGTGTGTGCTGGGCCTAAATATATGCCAATGGACTGTTGCAGTGGTGGCTGACGTGAAGCCTCATTCTCTGCTATGACATGCAGACTAATTCTCTGCTGACATGAAGACAGATTCTCTGTTACGGGACCTCTCTCCTCTGCCTGGGTGCCGGGGCCTAAATATCTGAGAATGGACTGTTCCAGTGGTGGGTGACGGGAAGCCAGATTCTCTGCTATGGAACCTCTCTCCAATTGATTTTGGTTAATTTTTATTTATTTAATTTTTATTTTAATTCATTTCCCTATCCACATTTGTTTGCAGGGGATTTACCTACATGTTGCTGCCTTTTGCAGCCCTCTAGCTCTTTCCTGGGCTGTTTTACAGCCTTTTTAGTGCCGAAAAGTTCGGGTCCCCATTGACTTCAATGGGGTTCGGGTTCGGGACGAAGTTCGGATCGGGTTCGGATCCCGAACCCGAACATTTCCGGGATGTTCGGCCGAACTTCTCGAACCCGAACATCCAGGTGTTCGCTCAACTCTACAAGTGATGTGTTTCATCCAAAGTCATTTTGCTCACCCCTAGTCAAGACCCCCCACTCTCATTATGCAACCTCTCCAGCCACTCACTCATGTAAAATGTATAAAAATAAAATGCTTACTAGTTCTGGACAGGAGGAGTCATGAATTAACAGTATGCTGCCTTGGCCCTGTATGTCCCCTTAGTGCCCCAGACATTAGTTACGCCCTCTTAGTGTACCACACAGTAGTCATGCCCCCGTAGTGACTTACACTGTAGTTATGCTCCCTTTGTGCCCCCACTCTGTAGTGATTCCCCCTTAATGCCCCTTCCTAATAGTATGCACCTGTCACAGTCAAATTGTTGTCTGACCGTGACGCGGTTGCAGTGCAGACTGGTTGCTATTGGCAACGTGTTGTTATTGGTTTGCATGTGCATTCCCCTTTAAGGTGTTAATCCTCTAGCTAGTGGGGATTCAGGTGTGTCCTGGGTGTGGCCACTGGCTTGACTTTATCTGTGGCTTCCTGCCTGGGGGCAGTGGTACTCCAGCCTTGTTTGGTGATGGAGCGCTGCTCCTTTCCTGGGTGATTCTGTTCAGTCCTTGAGGGCCACCTTGTTGGACATAAATTGTCTTCCTTTTGTATGCTCCTTATACCCTACCTCACTTGTTGTAAGTTAGGTGTGCATTTATGTTCAAGGTGTGATGTACATCTTTATTGTTGTTACATGTCTGAGCTGTTGTTGGTGTTTGTCCCTGCATGTATGTAAGACATTTTCACTGTGTGTTGTGTCCTCCGGAAGGGGGTTAGTTTCCTGGAGGGGTGAACCACTAGTCTGTATGCAGCGCTGCCTGGGGCTGCCATGCACCTTGCGACATGGGTGTCCTGGTGGAGTCTGGTGTGCTGGATACCTGTGTGAGTTGCTGGTACGGCGTCCTGTTTGGTGTTAGGGCTCCCGTATGTATGCACGGGTTCCAGTCGGGGAGACTTCGGCAGGCAAGTGTGTTGTCTTGTGTTCTTACCAGCCGATCCTTTTGCTGTGTATGGTCTCTCCTTTTCCCTGCTATTAGGTCTTTAGAGACTCCTGTTCTTCTGTGTCAGAGTGACTCAGGGTCCCAGGTTTCCAGGGTATGAGCCGTCCTACCATCGGGGTCCGCTCATACGGTGAGGAGTTAGGGAGAGGATTAGGGATGCTATAGGAGGTGACCTGCTTCCCTTTTCCTGGCTTCTTGGCCTAGCAGCTATCTTTTATCTTTTTACATTGTACCCCCACCATGACAGCACCTTAGTGATCCCTTACAGTAGTAATGCTCCCTTTCTCTCCCCCACAGTAGATATACCTCTTAGTGTCTCACATAGTAGTTGGTACCCCTTAGTGCCAATTCTAGAAGGTCCCTCTAGTGCCCCTCTTACAGTATTTCAGGACCCTTGGTCTCCCCCTTACAGTAGTGCCAGCCCATAACTGCACCCTTAGGCTCCATTCACACGTCCGCAATTCTGTTCCGCATTTTGCGGAATGGAATTGCGGACCCATTCATTTTTATGGGGCCACACAATTTGCTGTCCGGATCCGGAAATACACGCACTTCTGGGTCCGCAATTCTGTTCCCGAAAAAAATAGAACATGTCCTATTAAGTGCCGGCGATGTGAGGGCCGCAAAATGCGGAACGCTCATTGCCGGTGCCCGTGTTTTGCGGATCCATGGATCAGTGGATCCGCAATACACATATGGATGTGTGAATGGACCCTTACAGTAATGATAGTGACAACCTTAGTAGCAGTAGTAATGCTGCCCCTGTGCTTTTATTAAGATTAAAAAAAGTAATCACCTAGTAACTCACCTAGCCCCATTCCTCCTATAAACAGAGAACATCCTGCTCTTCATGCAGTGACCCCATCATGCCTGCTGAGCTGACTAGGACGCAGCTATGCATGTACATCACTGCTGACGGTGACTTAAGTCCCAGTGCCATACATGTGCATCACACTGATCACGAGGGTGCAGAAGCTGCGTTTGCACAATCAGTGGCAAGGGCCCAGTTGTTACTGACAGCGGTTCCCTGCTATATCTACCACCATTGGTGAAAACACTGACCCAATCGGCCACCTGCCCTGGGATGACAGGGGGCGAAGGCTGCTAAGGCTATATAGCTTCTACATGACCTACCACCTCAGATGAACGCAGTAAAAAAAAATAATAAAAACGTAGCTATTTTTTTGTCACCTTGCCTCACAAAAAGTGTAATATCAAGAGTTCAAAAAGTACTATGTACCCCAGAATAGAACCAATGAAAATGTTGCCTCATACGACAAAAAATGAGCCCCCACACAAGGCCATCAAAATAAAAATAAAAACTTGGCTCTTAAAAATGGTGACACTAAACTTTTTTTAAAACAAATTCTTTCATTGTTTAAAACTGAACAAAAATTAAAAAAAATAGACATATTAGGTATCACTGCATCTGCAACGACCTGCTGTATAAAAGTGTCACAATCAGGTGAACGCTGTAAAATATATATATAAACTGTGCCAAACATTCATGTGTACCCCATAATTGTAAAAAAATTAAAACGTCACCTAATCTCAAACAATGAGCCCCACACACAAGACCATCGGCAGAAAAAATAAAAGAAAACATGGCTCTCAGAAAATGGTTTCAAGAATGTGATTTTTTTTTTCTAAAATGCTTTGTGTTGAAGTGGTAAAACATCAAACAAAAATCTTGTTATCTCTGTAATTGTACTGACCAGCAGAATAAAGATAACATAAATGTTTTCCAAAATGGTGTATGCTGCAATGACAAATCCCAAAAAGCAGTTTATCTTGCTTTGCAAAAAGAGAAATAAAAAGGACCAAACATTTTATGTACCCCAAAATAGATATAATGATGATAGCAACTCACCGTGCAAAAATAAGCCCTCAGATAGCTCCATCAAGAGAAAAATGGCTGAACTGGTACTTCAGAGGCTGTTTAGTTGCAACATGGTGTCCATAAATCAAAATTTAAAGGGTGTGGTGTGTCTCAGACAGCAGAAGCTGAGCAGAGCATATAGGGCGCTGAAATGCCATATCCAAATGCCATATTTTGCCCAGTCCCCTGCTCATTAATTTGTACAAAAAACCTTGGGGGGGGGGGGGGGTAGTTGCTACACCCCTTGGTAAATTCTGTAAAGGGTGTGGTTTCTATAATGGGGCCACGGGCCACTTCTTGGTGGTGTCTTTTTTTATTTTTCACCTGGGAGCCTCTGCAGTTGTCAGACAATTCACTTTGCTTCCACTGTAGAGGTACCTCAGAGTTTCTTCAAGTGCAATATAATACCCAAAAGCTATTCCAGCTAATTCTGCCTTCCAAAAAACATATGGTGCTCTTTCCCTTTTAGAGCCCTGCAATATGCCCATACAGCAGTTTACCACCACATATAATATGTTTCTGTAAACTGCAGACACAAGGTAATAAATATTGAGATTTATTCTGTTGTTAAGCCTTGTTGTGTTTTAGGAAAATTGGATTAAAATGGAAAATGTCCCTTTAATTTTGTGGAATACCTAGAGAGCTAATAAAGTTTGTAAAATTAGTTTTGAACAACTTGAGGGGTGTATTTTCTAAAATGGGGTCATTTAATTTAAATTATGTAAGCCCCTCAAAGTAATTTCATAACTGAACATCTTAAAATAAATAAATAACATAGTAACATAGTATATAACATAGTAAATAAATAAAATGAAATTTACCAAATGGTGGCAATATAAAGTATATATGTTGGCAATGTTAAGTAATAACTATTTATGGAGTGTAACTACCGTTGTTTTAGCAGAGAAATTCTAATTTCGAAAAATTGCTAATTTGAAATTCAAAATTTTCGGGTCATTTTTTATTTATTTTTTAGAAATAAAAGTAAAACATATTGACTCGAATTTAGTCTTGACACGAAGTACATAGAAAACAATCTCAGACTGTACTACATAAAGTGACACATGTCAGATTTGCAAAAATTGGCATGGGGCTTGAGGTGAAAAGTGTCTCCGTGCTGAAGGGGTTAAAGGAAGTCTATCACCAGTGACCTCCCTATCAAACTAAGGATATAAATATATTTAGATCAAATGAGTAATTCACTGTTTTTCATTTTCTAATTAAAGGCTCCATTTCAGAGTTGTGAGCCTTTTTATAACACGTAAATGAGACATTTGGTGCAACAAGCGAGCCACTGGTGCTCTTGTTGCACCAAAGCTTTACTCTTCGCTGCAAAAAATATCATAGAAATTATTATTTTAAATTGATATACTGTGGTCCCTCAAAATACAATGGCCTCAGGATACAATATTTTCAACATACAATGGTCTTTTCTGACCCATCGTAAGTTGAAGCTAGACTCAACATACAGTGCATCAGACTCAGATCCAACCAATAAAGGGCACTTCTCTGGTAAAAAAAAAAAAAAAAGATGTATTAGTTGCTAGTTATCAGCTATTCCTGGCTGTTATATGTAAGGACTTGT
The DNA here is from genome assembly GCF_014858855.1 of Bufo gargarizans. Classification (NCBI taxonomy): domain Eukaryota; kingdom Metazoa; phylum Chordata; class Amphibia; order Anura; family Bufonidae; genus Bufo; species Bufo gargarizans. The sequence goes on along the minus strand of NC_058085.1, from coordinate 166,878,109 downwards.
TTTATCTGTCTTATTTATCAGCTTATTTTTCTTAAATCTCCATTTTCTCTTATCTTGGATGACATTTTGGGGTTTGGAACCAATTACTCAAGTTACAATGGTTTCAACATATAATGGTCGACCTGGAACCAATTAGTATTGTAACTTGAGGGGCCACTGTAGTTACTTTTACAAAACATACAGCGTAGTTTAGTAATGAAACAGGCCTTACAAAATTCATATGCTACAACCGTGATTATGTGCAATAAAACATAAAATCTAACCTCAAGGGGTAGAATGGAAAGCCCATAAGGGGCTCTACCACAAAACTGTTGGCAAGGAAATTGCTCTCCCTTTCAAGGATTTATGCCATGATTGATGTAGAACATGAAAATCAGACATCATATTGCATATGACAATCTCTTTCTAACAGAGCTAGAACCAGCACTGTACCTCACATGGATCCAGAGATCTTCACATTCACTGCTCCAATTGCTCTGCTATTTTATCTTCAGCCTGGCAGCCCAGGGGGTGTGTCCTTTCTGCTGCAGCTATCTTCCTGTAACCGCCACAGCTTCTAACAGAACATATGGCTGGTGACAGTTAAAGATTTAAACTGATCACATTCAATCAGCTCAGTGAGACGAACAAAATATATGGAAAATAAACAGCAGGGGGCGCTATACAGATACATTTTATTGAAAAGATAACTAGCTATACAACATTTTTTTAATTACATGCAATTATAAAAAGTATTTAGATCCAGGTGCTGGTTTGAAAAATGTTGAATATATTTTGCTACCCAACTCCTTTAAGTTGTCTTACCTGATGTAATCACTTGTTAGGATTATACTTTATGATCATTCACTATATTTCATTCTATAAGGCCTCTTTCACACGGGCGTCAGTTTTTTTGCCCGGATAAGAGCCGGGTGCGTTGCGGGAAAATGTGCGATTTTCCCGCGCAAGTGCAAAACATTGTCATGCGTTGCACTCGCGTGAGAAAAATTGCGCATGTTTGTTACCCAAACCCAAACTTCTTCACAGAAGTTCGGGCTTGGGATTGATGTTCTGAAGATTGTATTATTTTCTCTTATAACATGGTTATAAGGGAAAATAATAGCATTCTGAATACAGAATGCATAGTTAAACAGCACTAGAGGGGTTAAAAAATAAATAAAATAATTTAACTCACCTTAGTCCACTTGATCGCGAAGCCCGGCATCTCCTTGTGTCTCCTCTGCGCTGAACAGGACCTGGGGTGAGCTGCTCCATTAAATACCGGTTAAGGACCTTCGATGACGTCACTCTGGTCATCACATGGTCTTTTACCATGGTGAATCACCATGGTAAAAGATCATGTGACGTACCATGTGATGACCGGAGTGACGTCATCGAAGGTCCTTAACCGGTATTTAATGGAGCAGCTCACCCCAGGTCCTGTTCAGCACAGAGGAGACACAAGGAGATGCCGGGCTTCGCGATCAAGTGGACTAAGGTGAGTTAAATAATTTTTTTATTTTTTTTAACCCCTCTAGCGCTGTTTTACTATGCATTCTGTATTTAGAATGCTATTATTTTCCCTTATAACCATGTTATAAGGGAAAATAATAATGATCGGGTCTCCATCCCGATCGTCTCCTAGCAACCGTGCGTGAAAATCGCACCGCATCTGTACTTGCTTGCGGATGCTATGCGATTTTCACGCACCCCATTCACTTCTATGGGGCCTGTGTCACGTCAAAATCGGACAATATAGAGCATGCTGCGATTTCAACTGAACGCACAAGCGTGAAAAACAACGCTCATGTGCACAGCCCCATAGAAATGAATGGGTCAGGATTTAGTGCGGGTGCTATACGTCGCCGCACGGATCGCACCCGCACGGAAAACTCGCCCGTGTGAAAGGGGCCTAATTGTAACAAGGGATGAGCGAAACATCATCGCTCATCCCTAATTGTAATGACCAAAGCCATAACTTAAACTTTATGAGTCCCAATAAAAATCAGCAACATGCACCATATATAATATGTATGTCCTCTTATGTGGTGAAGGGGCTTTTGTTGCCACCTTATTCATTACAGAGTATATGCTCCTTATTATTAAGAACCTTTTTAAAAATGCGGTAGTACTAATAAAGGCTCACAGATGGCTGATAGTGCCGAAACAGGTTTGCGTCACCTTCAGATTGTTGTCAGTACTAATAATAACAATTTTTTTTTTTTATTGAATATACCCCCCTTCTATCTCCCCGTCTTTTTGTTTACATCTTATTTTTTTCTTATTTCTTTCTATCTTTTATGTATATTTGTATACTTTACTCCTTTATTTTCCCCACCATATCTTCTACATAATCCTATGGAGTAGAGATATTTGAAATTATAGACATGGAATGGAACAAGATGTTTATAACATTGAGAGCCAAGTACACTGTATGTCTTATATTGTGCTTTCTATATGAACAGTATTATCAGTTATTTGTTATATAATAATTACCATGAAATATGTTTAAAAAAAAAAAACACCTAAGTAATTTCTTGTCTGATAGAGTGTCATAGTCTGTACCCAAGCCATGTCTGTAGTTGAAATGTCTATTGACAACAGAATATAGATGTGTCATAAAAAGCTTTAATTTGACAAATGCTTTGTTTTATGATAAATGGCTAATATTTAGTAGAAGTAGCAAAAATCAATTAATAGATCGTTGTTCAAAGTCTCCAGGAAAAAATCAAATTGGTGTTGTCTGTGTGTAATATGTTTATTGATTTATGTATGTCTGTATTATCATGTTTTTCCAGTATTTGTAGTGTTTCAAGGTCAAAATAATTATACTGTGTGGTGTTTATGTACTGAGATAATAAATGATCAATACGCCAAGACATTATCAATACCCCCCGTCCGCTACCTAAACTCTCACTTATATGAAATTGATATACAATAACCTATCCTGCTTATCCAAGGCCATGTTATGCCACAACACCTTACTGAATCATATTTTAAGCAATATTGTCATCCACTTTAGGTGTTATATGCATTATTATTGTAAAATAGGACACAAAAATATACAGCTAAATATGATATTAAATATCACTTCAACAAATTTAATTTATTATGTAGAAGAATATTCAAGGCAATTACTAGTGTACTGTGAGTGTCCATATTGCCTACTCTGCTAGCTTCATTCATTTTGCAGTCGCATTATACATTGCTCATATACAGGGGTTACGTGACCTCTGCAATCCAGCAGCAGTGGCCGTGCTTGCACACAATAAGAAAAAGTGTCTTGTGGCCAGGACCGTAGGAGCACAGATCCTGTCCTGGTCATATCAAATGTGCCCTGTATCAATGGCCATAAACCTTGGAAACGAATAGTGTTTAATGAGATGGAAAAATGAATCAAGCTAGCAAAGGAGGCAATATGAACAATCACAATACATTAGTAAGTGCCTTATATTAACTTTTTCTACATAATAAGTGCCATTTGGTGAAGTGAGACCACCCCTTTAAATATGTATAGAATTGTTTGCAATGAAGATGCAATTCTCATTCTCTCCTGTTTCTCATAAAAAAACAAAACAAAAAAAACATATGAGGTATGGTACAGTAGAATCCATGTAATTACTGGGCATAGGTTCCTAGGTTCCAAGATCCCTTCACCCCCATGGACACCTGAAACTATGAATAACTGTGAATACTATATACTGCACATGTTGTATGTATCTTTGGGAAAATTATCACTTCACACTACACTTTGCACTACAACTTCATACCCAATCTCTCAGTATCACTAGCCATACACTTTTGGACAATTGTGCAAAATGAGGGTTACTTGAACACAAGCACTACAATATCATTGCAGTTGAGTCAGAACATCATACAATTTAATCATAAATGTTTACACATGATCAACTATGGTTAAAGGGGTTGCCCCATTTGGACATTTATAGCATATCAAAAGGATATACAGTACCAAAATGATCCAATAGGTGTGGGTCCCACCTCACTGATGCACTCCTACCTCAAAAATGGGGCTCACTCTGAATGGAGAACTAGCCACGGATATTTAATACATGTGTGGTTAGTAGTGTCACCTCGGCCTTACAGTTCTGAAGTATTGCTTTTGAATTTGACCAAGGACCACATATGCCTGGAGTTAGTATGTTCTCCCCATGTTTGTGTGGCTTTTCTCAGCATACTTCATATTTCTCCAAGAACATACCGCAAGGATAATTGTCTTCTTATGAAAACTTACCCTAATCAATGCTGAGGAATGAGCACTTAGATGGCAGCTACTGAATCCCCTGCTCCACAACTCCACACATTATGAGAATTTTGAAACAATTTGAGTTCCTTGGATGAGAAAACTGTATTAGAAATGTTTGCTGTTGTTGCTTTTGTTAAAAACGCTATAAAAATGTGTGTATGAAGTGATGACATTACATACAACTCTGATTTGCTCTTTTTTGGTATAATTTTTTATTAGTATTTTTTTGTTTTTGCTGACAATACTGAACTGTGTAAAGCAGTTAATACAAAACAAAAAACAACATAATGCTGGATTTTGATAGGTTGGCAGCTTGGGCAGAAACATGAGATTTAACACTGTAAGGTTATGCACATGGGAAAGGGAAAATACATATTATCAGTACATACTACAGTACAAGGGAAAACACTGGGTGAAGCTTATATGGAAAAGGATATAGGACTTTTAGTTAACAGTAAACTGTAGCAATCAATGTCAGGCAGCTGCTGAAAAGTTGATAAAACCACGGGGTACATCAAAAGAGGCTCAAACATACATGATGATGAAAAACATAGTTCTTGCACTTTACAACTCACTAGTTGGACTGCACGTGTTGAGTATTGCATACAATTTTGGGCACTTGTGTACAAGAAAGACATAACAGAGCTTGAGTGAGTTCAAGGTTGACCAGCTAATAACTGTTAAGTTAATAAGTAAAAAACTAGAATGGGTGGGCAACAGTACCTAGATTGAAGTTGAATCTAATAACTATGTATAACTATATCAGGGGTCAGTACAGAGATCTTCCCCATCATCTATTTATTCCCAGGACTGTGACTGTGACGAGGGGACATCCTCTGCATCTGGAAGAAAGAAGGTTTGTACACAAATATAGAAGAGAATTCTTTACTGTAAGAGCAGTGAGACTCTGGAACTCTCTGCCTGAGGAGGTGGTGATGGTAAATTCACTGAAAGAGTTCAAGAGGTGCCTGTATGTATTTCTGGAGTACAATAGCATTATAGATTATAGTTTGTAGAATACTGGAGATGGGTTGTTGAAACAGGGACTTATTCTGATTGCGTGATTGGAGTCGGGAAGGATCTTTTTCTCCTAAGTTGAGGAAAATGATCTTCTACTTCATGGGGTCTTTTGTCTACCTCTGGACCAGCTCTGAAGAATAATAGGCTGAACTTGGTGGACAGTTTTTAAGCCTTAGTCCTCATGCACACGAACGTATGTATTTTGCGGTCTGCAAAAAACAAATCCGCATAGGCTATTCAGTAAGTAGATCCATTTAGTTTCTTCTTGTTGAAGTTTTTTGTCTATGTCCCCTTTTCGTGGTCCTGTTTTAACCTTCATCACTCCCCAGACTTTGATATCTGTATTGTTACCTTTATGCTTTTCTCTCATGTGTCTGGCTAGGCTGGTGTCCTCTCCAGTGCTAATACTACTCAAGTGTTTTGATATTCGCCTTCTCAGCTCCTGGATAGTCTTTCCAACATATAATTTCGGACATTCTTCCCTTGGTGGGAGACCCCCATCCCCAATCTTCTAACAGCTATCCATACTCATCTGAACACAGACAAAAGGAAGAATAGAACAAACAGTATATTATTTAACAATTTTTTTATATGTTTTTTATATAGACATTTTTATACAGACCTTTCATATACACAACATATAAGTTTTATGCACATTTTTATCCTCTTTATTTTATTTGAATATTTGCATTTTTATTTTATTTCTTTATTGGAATAAACACATATCCCTCATAAAATATCAATATTTTTATGATGCATATTTTTATGGAATACCCAACAAGCTCCACTAATAAACCCCACCGTTCACTCTTGAATCAGTACCCACCATGATAGGGAGGACCTAGTGGAATGTATATATAAGGAAAATACGCAAAAAAGGCAACCATGTCGCAAGGAAAACACAACCTATGAATTTAAACTATTATAATAACTATTATAATGACAGACAGGGAGCATGGATTGCAACCATCTATACCGGAGTATATCTAGATGCCCTAAATACAATTAGCTGGAATAAGTGAAATCAAAAAGAAATGTCATCCATTCCAGATTTTCAAGCTAGCCCACTAAAGAGTATTGGAAGGGTGAAATGGAGATATGCGGGTAACCACTGATGAAGGAGTCAGTCTAAGACTCCGAAATGTATCTAGTGAAACTAAGACAGTACCCGCATATCTCACTCTGGGAAGCTCTCACTAATTATTATTTGTCTTCACCACTGCGGGACCCCCACTGAACAGAGCAATGCACCACGCATAGGATTACAAGGCAGCAGCGCCACAACCACGTGGGACGCCAGCACTGGGAAGACACGGAGAAGGTAACAGCAGTCAGAGTACGGTGCCACATGGGATGCCAGAGTAGGCACACGCCGATACCTGACTGCTAATTGAACACCTATACAAACCTCAATGTCATATACAGTAAAATATACAGTATATCTTGATAAACTGGGCATATATGGAATATGTAAAATACACATCTTGCTGAATGTGATATACGAGTAACACTTTGAGACACTAGATTGCAATTCAGTTGGACATCACGCTATATATCAAGCTGAATTAACAAAGTTGAACCTTGTTGCAAATTAAGACATTGCTGCAACGTAATATCTTGTATAAGATTGTAGACTGTAGATTCCTTTATGTGGATCAACAAACAGAAACTAGATATTGGAAATACCTTTATTGAAAGGACTGTCTACATGCAACTAATTATATAGACCATACCCAACTCAGTCATGACTATATATTTGCTGCTACTTATTATTCCCAAAAATACTATTTCTTTTGCTGCTGTTTATCGCCTTGGGAAGACTTGTAATATTTTGTATTTCGATACTGTATATGTTTTTAGGTATATATTTCTGGAAAGGGCTGTGGGGGTTGTAAAGGTTTTCCTACTGTGTTTTATCCACAATAAATGATCTATACTTTTTGCATAAAAAACTTATAGCACAAGTTCTATTCTTTTTGCGGGACGGAAATACAGACATACGGAGACAGAATGCACAAGGTGTAACTTCAGTTTTTTTTTTGCAGACCTATTGAAATGAATGGTTTCATATACGGTACGCAAAAAAAAAAAACAGAATGGACGCGGAAAGAGAATACGTTTGTGTGCATGAGCCCTTAGGGTAAGGCTATAGGGTCATGTTTCTGCATGCAGTTTTGGAAGCTAAAACCAGCAGTGAATTCATAGTAGAGGAGAATTTGTATTTGTACTACAAATTAGTGATAAATACTAAGCAATTAGATACAGATTTTAAATGACATATAAATGAACATTCAAGGATGACTCCATATAGAAATGCAGTATTTGCCTGCATGCAAGATTTATGTTTTCTTTTAACAAAATATGTAAATCCACATTGCTGTGACCTAAATTAACAATACAATATGCGCCACATTTTGTCCCTAAAATGAAAGATAAAAAATGTCTGCATGTTAATTTATTTTTGAAAAGACACCTTTGACATTTAAAAGCTCAGATATGCTTTCTTGTTTATAGAATCTGCTGCACGCGATATGACTCAACCAATGCCCCTTATGAGTGTTGAAGTCTGACCTACAGAATACATAATGTTGTTTGCCATGCCAAGGAATCATCTTTACAGCAGCACACTTCTTCATAGTCTTCTGGTTAGAAGTGCATGCGTAACAGTGTACAATGGAAGTATTTCTTATCGGAATCTTATAACCATCAATATAATCAGCAACTAAAAGAATGAAAATTTCCATGCTTTATCTATTGATTTTCCAATTAGGCTCACCAATATTCTCCTTGGTAAACCACACAGGTCATTTAATTAGTGTGCTCAGCTGGAATAGTTTCAAGCTCTAGTAGCTAAATTATCTACATTGGGCTATACAATAGATAAATGCAGCCATCGCACACAAGTTGAAGGTAACAGATGTCCACTTAGTACAGTATATTGTGGCTAAAACATAGCTGCTGCTTGAGATACAGAAGAGATCATATCACAATGATTTTCATTCTTTAAAGAAGTACCCCAGGACTATTTTTATTTGCCTATATAGGCCCTCATCAACCCCTTCAGTACCAAACCACTTTTCACCTTAAATCCCAGGACGATTTTTGCAAATCTGACATGTGTCACTTTATGTTGTAATATCTTTGGAACGCTTTTACCAAGCCATTCTGAGATTGTTTTCTCGTGGAACATTGTACTTCATGATAGTGGTAAATTTGAGTCAATATATTTCACCTTTATTCATGAGAAAATCCCAAATTTACCAAAATGTTTGAAAAATTTGCCATTTCCACAATTTATGTTTCTCTGCTCTTAAAATAGAAAGTGATACTTCATAAAATATTTATTACTTAACATTCCCCATATGTCCACTTTATGTTAGCATAATTTTGTAAATGTAATTGACATTTTTTAGGACATTAAAAAGCTTAGAGGTTTAGAAGCAATTTTTTAAATTTTTAACAAAATTTCCAAAACCATTTTTTTGACCACCAATTCAGTTATAAAGTGATTTTGAGGGGTTTACGTAATGAAAACCACTAGTCTTGAGTAAACCTGAACTGTAAAGTTCGGGTTCGTACCAAAATTTAGGATTTTTGGACCCCGGGCCCGAACCAGAACAGTTCAGTAAAAGTTCAACAAGCGTTTAACTGTGTGACCTTAGAAGCCATGACAGCCATGCCTACTAATGGCATGGCTGTGATTGGCCAGTTCAGCATGTGACCCAGCCTCTATATAAGCTGGAATCACGTAGCGCTGCACGTCACTCTGCTGTTCTTAGTGTAGGGAGAGGATGCTGCTGCTGTGAGGGAGAGAATAGGACAGAATCTGTCATCAGAACTTCATTTGAACTCAGCGATCTACATACATTTAGTTGTGTGGGTGCAGTGCACAATCTCTTTACCCTGCCCTGAGCCCAGTGACAGAAAAAAATGACTTTTAGCCGTCTGTTAGTTAGGTGGTGATTAATCAGTGTGCAATTTAAGCTAGAAATATAGCCATAATTTTCGGGGGTTTTAAAAACACCTTTTTTGTGCAAAATACCCTATTTTACAGCCCTGGCTTCATCTGCATGTATAAAATTCAATCGTTATATACAGCTTTCATATTCTGTTAGCAAAAAAAACACACCTTTTTTTTGCAAAACATTTAATATTGCAGCCCTTGCTGCAACTGTGATTGTTAATTTTTTTTAAATTAAATTAAATAATTTTCTGGCTTTAAAAAAGCACCCTTTTTGTGCAAAATACACTATTTTACAGCCCTGGCTGCATCTGCACATGTGAAATTCAATCTTTATATACAGCTTTTATATTCTGTTAGTAAAAAAAGCACACTTTTTTTTTTTTGCAAAATACTTAATATTACAGCCCTTGCTGCATCTGTGATTGTAATAAAAATAAAATAAAAATTATAATAATAATTTTCTGGCTTTGAAAAAACACCTTTTTGGTGCAAAATACACTATTTTACAGCCCTTGCTGCATCAGCACATGTGAAATTCAAGGGTTATATTCTGTTATTAAACATACACCCATTTTGGGAAAAAAACTGAATTTTGCAGCCTTTGCTGCATATGTCATTGTGAGATACACACTTTATATACTGTGGTTCTATTCAGTTATTTGAAAAACAACCATTTTGGGCAAAAAACTTTAATTTCGGCCTAGTCTGGATATGTACGTGTAAGATACACACTTTAGATACTGTGGTTATATTCTTCTATTAATAAAACACCCTTTTTGGGTAAAAAACTTTAATTGTGGCCTAGTCTGCATCTGTACATGTGAGATACAACCTTTGCATACTGTCGTTCTATTCTGCTATTAATTAAACACCAATTTAGGGCAAGATCTTAAATTTGAGAAATATGAGGAGAGCGTCAAATAAGGGACGTGGCCCAGGTCGTGGTGCTGGTGGAGCTCCTGTTGCAGGGAGAGGATGTGGTCGATCTGTGCCAGCTACACGCACAAGTGAAACCCTTTCCTCAGGTGTGAGTAGGCAACCTGCAGCGGTATTTGGTCGGGCCTAATGCGGCTCTACAAATGGTGAGGCCAGAACAAGTACAGGCGATTGTAGATTGGGTTGCCAGTTGCCAGTGCATCCAGTTCCTTCACATTGTCTCCCACAATCTCTCACAATCTGAAAGATCAGAGTTGGCACCTGTAGCCAATGTCTATCCGTCTTTCACCTCACCCCCTTGCAAATCAGCCAAGAAGTCTGAACCCCAAGTCATGCAGCAGTCTCTTCTGCTTTTTGATGACTCTATTAGCAGGGTTTCCCAAGGCCATACACCTAGCCCTGCCCCAGAAGTGGAAAAAGAGTGCACCGATGCCCAACCACTTATGTTTCAAGATTAGTACATGGGAGGACCATCGCAGCACGTCTCGGATGATGACGAAACACAGGTGCCAACTACTGGGGCTTTCGAAAGTATGCAGACTGACAAGGAGGGCAGGGGTAAAGACTAGGTGGAAGATGATGTGGAGGACGATGAGGTCATCGACCTCACATGGAATCAAGGTCATGCGAGTGACCTATGTAGTTCAGAGGAAGAGGTGGTAGTCGCACTGAGCCACCGGCACAGCAGAAGAGGGAGCAGGGTGCAAAAGCGGAGCGACCGTCCCCTAGACAGTATGCCTGCTACTACCCACCGCAGCAAGGGACCGAGCAAACAAAAGCCAGCTCAAAGGCGTTCCCTGGTGTGGCAGTTCTTCAGACAGTGTGCTGACAACAAGACACGAATGGTTTGCACGCTGTGCAATCAGAGCCTGAAGCAAGGCATAAACATTCTCAACCTGAGCACAACCTGCATGACCAGGCATTTAAGTGCAAAGCACGAGCTGCAGTGGAGTAGACACCTCAAAAACTAAGAAAGGTCTCTGGCTCCTCCTGCCTCCTTTTCTGCTGAAGTCTCGGCCTCTTCATCCACCTCTGGAGTGACAGTGCCACCTGCCACCTTACAAACAGAGGATCTGCCAGCAACATCACCACCTTGGTCACCAAGCATCTCCACAATGTCCCACGGAAGCGTTTAGCTCTCCATCTCCCAAACACTGGAGCAGAAAAGGAATTACCACCCTAGGCACCCGCGATCCCTAGCCCTGAATGCCAGCATTTTTAAACTACTGTCCTTTGAAACGCTGTCATTCCGTCTGGTGGAGATGGAGAGTTTTAAAGGCCTTATGGCGGTGGCTGTCCCACAGTATGTCGTGCCCAGCCACCATTACTTTTCCAGGCATGCCATCCCTTCCCTGCACAACAAAGTGGGGTACAAAATCAGGTGTGCACTGTGCAGCGTCATCTGTGGCAAGGTGCACCTCACTATGGATACGTGGACCGGTAAGCACGATCAGGGATGTTATATCTCCATAACAGTACACTGGGTAAATGCAGTGGCGGCTGGGCCTGAGGCGGATAGCAGTTTGGCGCAGGTCCTTCCGCCACCGAGGATTGCAGGGAGCTTCACTTTGCCTCCCGTTGCTTCCTCCTCCTACTCTGCTTCCTCGTCCTCTACTGGCTCCTCATCCGGTCAGCGTAACACCTTCACCACCAACTTCAGCACAGCCAGGGGTAAATGACAGCAGGCAGTTTTAAAACTTATCTGTTTGGGGGACAAACCCCACACCATGTAGGAGCTGTGGACGGGACTTAAACAACAGATCAATGAGTGGTTGGTGCCGGTGAGCCTCAAGCCCGGCCTGGTAGTGTGCGATAATGTGCGAAATCTCGTAACAGCCTGGCGCATGTGCTAAATTTGGTGGTGCAGAGATTCCTTAAAAATGACCCTAATATGTCAGAGCTGCTGCATAAAGTGAGTGCCATCTGTGCACGCTTTTGGCATTCTCGCACTGCTGCTGCTCGCCTGTCAGCGCTGCAGCGTAACTTTGGCCTTCCTGCTCACCGTCTCTTATGCGATGTCCTGGTCAGACTGCGAGCAGCAGCAGGCGATAGTGGAGTTTCAGCTGCAGCACGCACGGGTGAGTCGCTCTGCGGAACAGCACCACTTCACCACCAATGACTGGGCCTCCATGCGAGACCTGTGTTCCTTGTTGCGCTGTTTCGAGTACTCCACCAACAAATCCAGTGCCGATAACGCCGTTCTCAGCGTTACTATCTCACTTCTATGCCTCCTTGAAAAAATGCTGCTGGCGATGATGGAAAAGGTTGTGGCACAGGAGGAGGAAGAGGGATCATTTTGTAGGGTTTCCGGCCGGTCATTCACAAATAGCTCCAAGGGTGCGTTCCTGCACCCACAAACGCCAGGTACACAATTGTTCAGCCAGGGCACAGTTCTGTAGGATGACGAGGTGGAGGATGAGGAGAAGGAGATGGAGGAGGAGGAACCTTGTACATGGCAGGGTGGCACCCAGACCAGCTCATGGCCATCACTGGTGCATGGCTGGGAGGATACAGAAGACACAAATGATACACCTCCCACAGAGGACAGCTTTTCGTTGCCTCTGGGCAGCCTGGCACACATGAGCGATTACATGCTGCAGTGTCTCCGCAACAACCGCCGAGTTGACCACATTCTAACTTGTACTGATTACTGGGTGGCCCCCGACTGGATCCCCGTTACAAGGACAACGTACCGTCCTTAATTCCCTCACTGGAGAGTGATCGTAAGATGCGCGAGTAGAAGCGCATGCTGGTAGACGCACTGCTAGTGGCATTCCCACCTGTCAGCGGGGGCACATTTTAAGCACAAGGCGAAGGCAGAGGAAGAGGTCCCCAGTGCAGCTGGGGCACCGCCAGCACCTCAGAAGGCAGGGTTAGCATGGCCAAAATGTGGAAAAGCTTTGTCAGCACGCCACAAGAACCAGCACCACCATCTGATATGGAACGTCTTAGCAGGAGGCAGCATTTCACCAACATGGTGGGGCAGTATGTGTGCACACGCCTAAACGTACTGAATGATGGATCTGCCCCCTTCAACTTTTAGGTCTCCAAATTGGGCATATGGCCTGAGCTTGCCCTTTACGCCTTGGAGGTGCTGGCCTGCCCTGCAGCCAGTGTATTATCTGAACGTGTGTTTAGCACGGCAGGGGGAGTCATCACAGGTAAGCGCAGCCATCTGTCCACAGTCAATGTGGACAAGTTCACGTTCTAAAAAAATGAACCAGACATGGGTCACACAGGACTTGTCCGTACCTTGTGCAGAATAGACATGTATACCGGCCTTAACCAGCCATTGTTATACTTCAGCGCAATTGTTCATTCTTGTATTTTGGATAATTGACACTCTTTTGGAGTGTACCCTAATTAAAAAAAAAAAATTTAAACCAAAAACCAGTGTTGGCTACCTCGTCCTCCTCCAATGCTGCTTTCACCTACAATGCTACGTCCGCCGCCTCCTCAAACTCCTACTCCATATGGACCTCCACCTCATAAATTTTATTTTTTTTGTACGTATTTTATTTTATGTAATTTCACTAATTTGTCTGTTACATTTTTGTGTGAAATTCACCAATTTTTGGGTGTGATATGTGCCACTGCTATATCTAGTAGACAGGTTAAAAAAATTCTCAAATTTTTCTGTTACATTTTCGGGTGAAATTCACCAATTTTTGGGTGTGATGTACCACTGCTATACCTAGTAGACAGGTTAAAAAAAATCACAAATTTGTCTGTTACATTTTCGGGTGTAATTCACCAATATTTAGGTGTAATATACCCCTCCTTTACCTAGTTGACAGCTTAATAAATTTCACTAATTTTTCTTTTATATTTTCAGGTGACATTAAAAAAAAAATTCTGTCATAGACCGTTGCTCTACCAAGTAGACAGGTTAATAAATTTCACTAATTTTTCTGTTACATTCTTGGGTTGACATTTTACAATTTTGGACGTGAATAAACCCCTGCTCTGCATAGGTGACAGGGAATAAAATTTCAAAAATTCTTCTTTAATTGATGCGCACCACCTCCTTTCATTCAATGCTTAAAATTTAACAAGTTGTCCCACATTTGCGCTTCAATAATTTGTCCCACATTTGCGCTTTAATTTGTCCCACATTTGCGCTTTAATAATTTGTCCCACATTTCCGCTTTAATAATTTGTCCCACATTTGCGCTTCAATAATTTGACCCGCATTTGCGCTTCAATAACTTTTCCCATATTTCCAATTGATCAAAAAACATTTTAAACCATTTATCTCCCTTGGATTTGGTCTCTCTTTCTCACGCTCCCTCTCCAGCTTGGAACCCTGATTTGCCGATAACCGTGATCAACATGGTAGGCTCAGAAAAGAACATTGATAGTTGATAGAGAAGATATCCAAATGGATGGTGCATGTCACAGGGATGTGCGATCTAGAGTCAACAAAGCGGCAGCAGGGCCTCTCATGGCTAACGTTTCCAAATCCAAAATACCACAGTGACAGTCGCTATAATTTTTTATTAATCATGCAATAACAGGGTATCTTAAGAGTACTGTATTGTTTTTTATCGTCACTACATCCCCGAGTCGGGAGTGGGTAATTGCCGCACGCCCTCTCCTTTCCTTCAATTATTCAGTTTTAAGAGCTTCTCCCACATTTTTCGCTCTATCAAAATTACATTTCATGCATTGATCTCCTTTGGATGTGGTCTCTCTTTCTCACACTCCCTCTCCGGGGTGGAACCCTGATTCGCCACGAACCATGATCAACATGGTTGATAGAGCAGATATCTAATTGGATCGTGAACATCGCGGGGACGTGCGACATGGTGGGGCAGTATGTTTGCACACGCCTACATGAACTGACTGATGGTTCTGCCCCCTGCAACTTATGGGTCTCCAAATTGGGCACATGGCCTGAGTTTGCCCTTTACGCCTTGGAGGTGCTGGCCTGCCCTGCAGCCAGTGTATTGTCTGAACGTGTGTTTAGCATGACTGGAGGAGGTTATCACAGGTTATATTTCCCAACGTTTTGGGGTATAGATGAATTAAAAGAAATAAAAAAATTTTTTAACCTCTTCAGGACACAGGGCGTACCGGTATGCCCTGATGTCCTGGTACTTAAGGACACAGGGCGTACCTGTACGCCCTGTGTATTTCCAATCACCGCCACGGTGGGTAGTGATCGGAAGCCGGTGCCTGCTCACATGATTGAGCAGGCACCTCGGCTAAATGCCGGGGTGGGGGGGGGTCAATTCAGACCTGTGGTTTGCGGCTTTTTATTGTGCGGGCGGCGGCGGAGTCGGTGCCATCGGGTCCCCATGGGGCTGTAGGGGGGACCCGATGGCATGGAAGGCAGCGCAATGCCTTCCTGAGACATCGCCGCTACCTTCCTGTGCCATGCCATGTGAGATCCGCCCCCTGGATCTCACAGGCCGGAAGCTTTATGAGTAATACACACAGTATTACTCGCACAGCCAATGCTTTCCAATACAGAAGTATTGGAATGCATTCTAAACGATTAGACCCACCCCCAAGGTGGGACAAAAAATAAAGTAAAAAATAAAGTTTTAAAAAGTCCCCCCCCCAAATTAAGTTTCAAGTAAAAATAAACAAAAGCATAATTTTCCCCAAATAAAGTTAAAAAAATTGATAAAAAATAGGGACTTTTTTTATGGACATATTAGGTATCGCCGCGTGCGTATTGACCCGCTCTATAAAAATATCACATGACCTAACCCCTTTAGATGAACTCTGTAAAAAATAAAAAATAAAAACAGTGCTAAATAAACAATTTTTTTGTCACCTTACATAACAAAAAGTGTAATAGCAAATGTCATATGCACCCCAAAAAAGTGAAAATCAAACGGTCATCTCATCCCGCAAAAATCATACCCTACCCAAGATAATCACCCAAAAACTTTAAAAACTATGGATCTCATACTATGGAAACACTAAAACACGATTTTTTTTGTTTCAAAAATGAAATCATTGTGTAAAACGTACATAAAAAAGTATACTTATTAGGTATCGCCACGTCCGTAATAAGTTACTCTATAAAAATATCACATGAACTAACCCCTCAGGGGAACACCGTAAACATTTTTAAATAAAAACTATGTTAAAAAAGACGTCATCTCAAACCGTCATTTCATCCCACAAAAAATGAGACTCTACCTAAGATAATTGCCCAAAAACTGAAAAAACGCTGGCTCTCAGACTATGGAGACACTAAAACATCTAAAATCATTGTGTAAAACTTACATAAATAAAAAAATTGTATACATATTAGGTATTGCCACGTTCGTGACAACCTGCTCTATAAAAATACTACATGATCTAACCTGTCAGATGAATGTTGAATATAACAAAAAAACATTGCCAAAACAGCTATTTCTTGTTACCTTGCCTCACAAAAAGTGTAATATAGAGCAACCAAAAAACATATGTACCCTAAACTAGTACCAACAAAACTTCCACCCTATCCCGTAGTTTCTAAAATGGGGTAACTTTTTTGGAGTTTCTACTCTAGAGGTGCATCAGTGGGGCTTCAAATGGGATATGGTGTAAAAAAAAAAACAGTCCAGCAAAATCTGCCTTCCAAAAACCATATGGCATTCCTTTCCTTCTGCTCCCTGCCGTGTGCCCGTACAGCAGTTTACAACCACATATGGGGTGTTTCTGTAAACTACAGAATCAGGGCCATAAATACTGAGTTTTGTTTGGCTGCTAACCCTTGCTTTGTTACTGGAAAAAATGGATTAAAATGGAAAATTTGCCCAAAAATTGAAATTCTGAAATTTCATCTCTATTTGCCAATAACTCTTGTGGAACAACTAAAGGGTTAACGACATTTGTAAAATCAGTTTTGAATACCTTGAGGGGTGTAGTTTCTTAGATGGGGTCACTTTTATGGAGTTTCTACTCTAGGGGTGCATCAGGGGGGGTTCAAATGGGCATGGTGTAAAAAAAAACAGTCCAGCAAAATCTGCCTTCCAAAAACCAGATGGCATTCCTTTCCTTCTGCGCCCTACCGTGTGCCCGTACAGCAGTTTACGACCACATATGAGGTGTTTCTGTAAACTACAGAATCAGGGCAATAAATATTAAGTTTTGTTTGGCTGTTAAACCTTGCTTTGTAACTGGGAACAAATTATTAAAATGGAAAATCTGCCAAAAAAGTAAAATTTTGAAATTGTATCTCTATTTTCCATTAATTCTTGTGGAACACCTAAAGGGTTAACAAAGTTTGTAAAATCAGTTTTGAATACCTTGAGGGGTGTAGTTTCTAGAATAGGGTGGTTTCTATTATGTAAGCCTCGCAAAGTGACTTCAGACCTGAACTGGTCCCTAAAAATTGGTGTCACGAGGGTGTCAAGAGCCACGTCTGACTCCGTTATACCCGGGGTCAGGAAGTCGCAGCGGGTGGCTGCGCGCTCTATGTCTAAAGATCACGTTGTTTCTTAGTGATTGTTTTCTGTGTTTGCCTTGCAATCCTTTTTGTCTCACTCAGGGATCCGTAGCTTCTCCTCCTCAGCTGTTTCTTGTCTGCCACTTCCAACCTCCTTATATTCTCCTCTCACACTTCTCTAGTTGCCAGTTATAGAGCTTCCTGCCTGGACTTCTATACTGACCCACTGGAGCTGTGAATCCTGGTTGTTGTTCCAGAGTGCTACCCTCCGGATCCCTGTTGGGCTTTTTGTTGTCTCCTGTTGTCGCCTACCTGGGATTATATGTTGAGTCTGTATTGTCTGTCCTCCCCTTGGTGTTTTCCTTTAGAGCTAGTGGTGCGGACTAGTGTTCCCACCGCCCTGTTCACTATCTAGGGCTCATCTTAGGGAAAGCCAGGGTTTTAGGCACGTGATCGGCGTACGGGTGAGGAACCCGTCTAGGGACGTCAGGGCAGCCAGGTGCCAACCGCAAGGTGAGTCAGGGGTCACCACCTTCCCTCTCACTTGGGCAGGGCCTTCCTCTTTCCCTCCCTCTGTGTCACGTATGTGATAGTCACGCCGATCGTGATATTATAACTGGCCCTTATTTTTGGGGAGAAAGGAAAAATTTTTATTTTTTTTTCTCTCTACTTAGAATCCAATATGGATCCTATTGCTGCTTTGGCAAAACAGCTTCAAGGCCTGTCTTTGGAGGTGGCAGGATTGAAGGCGTCTGTCCTCCAACAACAGCAGCAAATGCAGCAGACCGCAAGCCCAGCGGTTGCTATGGGTAACCAGGTTGTTACAGAACCCAAGGTTGTTCTTCCTGACAGATTTTCTGGGGGAAGGGACAAATTTGTGACGTTCCGTGAGGCCTGCAAATTATATTTTAAGCTGCGCCCTTACTCCTCAGGTAATGAAGAACAGCGGGTGGGGATTGTTATTTCCCTGCTTCAGGGGGACCCGCAATCCTGGGCGTTCTCGTTACCCCCTGGTTCCCAGGCTCTCCGGTCAGTGGAGGGATTTTTTGGGGCTTTGGGTCTCATATATGATGACCCTGACCGAGTCGCCCTGGCTGAGTCGAAGTTACGGAGACTCCTACAGGGAGATCGGCCAGCAGAGGAATATTGCTCAGAGTTCCGTAGGTGGGCTACGGATACTCAGTGGAACGACCCGGCTCTCAGGAGTCAGTTCTGCTCTGGGTTATCTGAAAGGGTTAAGGATGCGCTGGCGCTGTATGAGACCCCCCTTTCCCTTGATGCTGTTATGTCCCTCTCTATCAGAATAGATAGACGTCTTAGGGAGAGATCGAAAATTCCTGAGCAATTGGTAACCTCTCCCAAGCAGCAGTTAGTCTGTACTGACTTAGATGAGCCTATGCAGCTAGGAGGAACTTCTCGTCAGGTCCGTCCTCCTGAGGTTCGCCGCAGGCGTGGGGCTTGTTTTTTCTGTGGGGGGAGGGGTCATTTCATTAATGTCTGTCCCTCCTTTCTCAAAAACCAAAAGACCGTCGGAAAACTACTAACCCCAGGCTGTGCGGAGGATGTCAGCCGGGGGGTATACGTTTCCTCCATACGAACATCTCAATTTGTGTTGCCAGCGGTTATTGTTTTTGGTGTTAAGACGGAGTCTATTTCTTTTTTTCTAGACAGTGGAGCAGGGGTAAATTTGATAGATGCCCATTTTGCCCGCACTATGGGTTTGTCTCTCTGTACGCTGCAGAGACCTATTCCCATATTCGCTATTGATTCTGCTCCTCTGTCTCAGAGAAACCTCACTCACATCGTCCATAACTTACACCTTCGGGTAGGGGACCACCATAATGAGTGTCTTTCATGTTACGTTCTGGAGGGCCTTCCCTCTCCTGTGGTATTGGGTCTTCCCTGGTTGGTAGCGCACAATCCAGTGGTGGATTGGCAGGCCAGGGAGATATTGGAGTGGAGTGAGCTTTGCAGAGAGAATTGCTTAAATAACAATTGCTTAATCGCCTCCATAGCTTCCCTACCTACATTTATTTCGGACTTTGAGGACGTTTTTTCTGAAAAGGGTTGTCAGAAGCTACCACCTCATCGTCCTTATGATTGCCCGGTTAACCTGATTCCCGGTGCAAAATTACCCAAGTCCAGGTTGTATAATCTTTCGGGTCCCGAGAGACAAGCCATGAAAGATTATATCTCCGAGAGTCTGGCTAAGGGACACATCAGACCCTCTTCTTCACCCGTGGCTGCAGGGTTTTTCTTTGTTAAAAAGAAAGATGGGGGCCTGCGTCCTTACCTAGATTTCCGTGAGCTAAACCGGATAACCATCCGAGACCCATACCCTCTCCCACCCTAACCCTGACCTTTTTAATCAGATTGCGGGTGCTAGGTGGTTCTCCAAACTTGATCTTAGGGGGGCCTACAATCTGATTCGTATCAAGGAAGGGGATGAGTGGAAGACAGCTTTTAACACCCCTGAGGGGCATTATGAAAATTTAGTCATGCCTTTCGGTCTGACCAATGCCCCTGCTGTCTTCCAACATTTCGTTAATGATATTTTTAGTCATCTCATCGGCAGGTTTGTAGTCATATACCTAGATGATATCTTAATTTATTCGGCTGATCTGAAAACACATGAAGTACATGTCAGGCAAGTACTGCAGGTCCTACGGACGAATAAATTATATGCAAAAATTGAAAAATGTGTCTTCGCCGTTCAGGAAATACAGTTCCTGGGATATCTATTATCTGCTTCAGGTTTCTGTATGGATCCTAGGAAGGTCCAGGCAATTTTAGATTGGGATCTTCCTGAGAACCTTAAAGCTCTACAACGGTTTTTGGGTTTCGCAAATTTCTATAGAAAGTTCATTAAAAATTACTCAGTGATCGTTAAACCCCTTACTGACATGACTAGGAAGGGGACTGATTTTTCTAAATGGTCTGACGCCGCTAAAATTGCATTTTCCTCTCTAAAAGAGAGATTTACCTCGGCACCTGTTCTAATTCAACCTGATGTCTCCCAGCCTTTTATTGTTGAAGTAGATGCGTCAGAGTTGGGAGTGGGGGCTGTATTGTCTCAGGGTCCGTCTCCTGGCAAATGGCGTCCTTGCACTTTCTTTTCCAAAAAGTTATCTACTGCAGAAAAGAACTATGATATTGGAAATAGGGAACTGTTGGCGATTAAACTGGTGTTTGAAGAGTGGCGTCACTTCTTAGAGGGAGCAATCCCGTCACGGTGATTACGGATCACAAAAACCTTCTGTACCTAGAATCGGCTAAGCGTCTCACCCCTAGACAAGCTAGGTGGTCGCTATTCTTTACCAGATTTAACTTTGTAATCACCTATCGTCCTGGGGCAAAAAATACCAAGGCAGACGCATTATCTCGTAGTTTCCCTGGAGGGGGTAATGTTAGTGATCCGGTACCTATTTTACAAAGGGGAGTAGTTGTCTCTGCTGTACACTCTGTTCTAGAGGGAAAGGTGTTAGAGGCCCAGGGGGACGCCCCGGCCTCTTGCCCCTCAGAGAAATTGTTTGTACCGTTAAACCTGCGTCTTAAATTATTAAAGGAACATCATAATTCGGCACTTGCTGGGCACCCGGGTAGTAAAGCAACCTTGGAGCTATTGTCTCGTCGTTTTTGGTGGCCAAGGTTGCGTCAGGATGTAATGGATTTCGTGTCTACTTGTTCTACTTGTGCACACGCGAAAGTCTCTCATACACGTCCAGCAGGGTCTTTATTGCCACTTTTCATCCCCAATAGGCCATGGACACATCTGTCAATGGATTTCATCACTGACTTACCGTTGTCTGCAGGTAAAACAGTTATCTTGGTAGTAGTAGACAGGTTTAGCAAAATGGTACACTTTATTGCGCTACCTGCACTTCCTAATGCTAAGACTCTTGCTCAGGTGTTTATCAGTGAAATCGTGAAGCTTCACGGGGTCCCTTCCGATGTGGTTTCGGATCGGGGAACCCAGTTTATTTCTAAGTTTTGGAAAGCTTTTTGTTCCCGTTTGGGGGTACACTTGTCCTTTTCCTCAGCTTTCCATCCTCAGTCGAATGGACAGACTGAGCGTACCAACCAAAACCTAGAAACATATTTAAGGTGTTTTGTGTCTGAAAACCAAGAGGCGTGGTCATCATATTTACCGTTAGCCGAGTTTGCCATAAATAATCGCTGTCAGGAATCCACTGGCAAGTCACCATTTCTTGGTGCATACGGTTTTCATCCCCAATTTTGTACTTTCAAAGAGGGGGGGTCTTCTGGGGTTCCCGAAGAGGAACGGTTTTCTTCATCTCTTTCATCGGTATGGCAGAAGGTGCAAGCTAACTTGAAAAATATGAGTGGTAAATATAAATGCATGGCCGATAAGAAACGGTCGCCAGGTCCGGACCTAGGAGTGAATGACTATGTGTGGTTGTCTACTAGGAATATTAAGTTGAAGGTTCCCTCTTGGAAACTGGGCCCTAGGTTCATTGGTCCTTATAAAATAGTAGCCGTCATTAACCCTGTGGCTTTTCGCCTGGAGCTACCTCAGACTTTTAAGATCCATAACGTCTTCCATAAGTCGTTACTCAAGAAGTATGTTCCACCTCTAGAACCATCACCGCTGCCACCTCCTCCTGTTATTGTGGATGGTAATCTGGAGTTTCAAATATCCAGAATTGTTGATTCTCGTCGGGTCCGCCGCTCTCTTCAGTATCTGGTGCATTGGAGGGTTTACGGTCCCGAGGAAAGAATGTGGGTTCCAGCGTCAGAGGTAAACGCCAACAGGTTAATTCAGGCTTTCCATGCCTCTCATCCTGAGAGACCTGGTCCTGAGTGTCCGGAGGCCCCTCGTGAAAGGGGGGGTACTGTCACGAGGGTGTCAAGAACCACGTCTGACTCCGTTATACCCGGGGTCAGGAAGTCGCAGCGGGTGGCTGCGCGCTCTATGTCTAAAGATCACGTTGTTTCTTAGTGATTGTTTTCTGTGTTTGCCTTGCAATCCTTTTTGTCTCACTCAGGGATCTGTAGCTTCTCCTCCTCAGCTGTTTCTTGTCTGCCATTCTTAACCTCCTTATATTCTCCTCTCACACTTCTCTAGTTGCCAGTTATAGAGCTTCCTGCCTGGACTTCTATACTGACCCACTGGAGCTGTGAATTCTGGTTGTTGTTCCAGAGTGCTACCCTCCGGATCCCTGTTGGGCTTTTTGTTGTCTCCTGTTGTCGCCCACCTGGGATTATCTGTTGAGTCTGTATTGTCTGTCCTCCCCTTGGTGTTTTCCTTTAGAGCTAGTGGTGCGGACTAGTGTTCCCATCGCCCTGTTCACTATCTAGGGCTCATCTTAGGGAAAGCCAGGGTTTTAGGCACGTGATCGGCGTACGGGTGAGGAACCCGTCTAGGGACGTCAGGGCAGCCAGGTGCCAGCCGCAAGGTGAGTCAGGGGTCACCACCTTCCCTCTCACTTGGGCAGGGCCTTCCTCTTTCCCTCCCTGTGTGTCACGTATGTGATAGTCACGCCGATCGTGATAATTGGGTTTTTGAAAATTTATGAAACATTTCAAGATTTGCTTCTAAACTTCTAAGCCTTGTAACATCCCCAAAAAATAAAATATCATTCCCCAAATGATCCAAACATGAAGTAGACATATGGGGAATGTAAAGTAATAACTATTTTGGAGGTATTACTATGTATTATAGAAGTAGAGAAATAGAAACTTGGGAATTTGCTATTTTTTACAAATTTTTGGTAAATTTGGTATTTTTTTATGAATAAAAATTATTATTTTTTACTTCATTTTACCAGTGTCATGAAGTACAATATGTGATGAAAAAACAATCTCAGAATAGCCTGGAAAAGTCAAAGCGTTTTAAAGTTATCACCACTTAAAGTGACACTGGTCAGATTTGCAAAAAATGGCCTGCTCCTTAAGGTTGTGTCCAGAAGGGGTTAAAACAAAAAAGCAGTGTAGGCTACCTCCTCCTCCACCAGCGCCACTTCCACCTACAACGCCACATCCACCTCCTAATCTATATGGACCTTGTCCTCCTAGATCAAGATTATTAGTTTTCATTTTTACGTATTTTATGTTATTTGGAGTCATTTACCTATCCACATTTGTTTGCAGAGCACTTGCCATGCTCTTAACCACATTTTGCTGGCATTTGCAGCCCTCTAGTCCTTTCTGTGACATTTTTAGAGCCATTTTAGTGCTCAAAAGTTTGGGTCCCCATTGACTTCAATGGGGTTCGGGGTCAAGCTTGGATCCCGAACTCTAACTTTTTTGTGTATATAAAAAAAATGTATTGCTTGGGGTTACGCTTTTTGTGAGGCATAGTTTTTATATTTTTTTTCTACAGCAATTCATTTGAGGGGCCATCTCATGTGATATTTTTATTGAACAGGTTGTTACAGATGCGGCGATGCCCAATGTGTCTATTATTTTTATTTTTGTTAAGTTTTACACAGTAAAAGCCTTTTTGAACAGAATAAAATCATGTTTTTGTGTTGCCATTTTCTGAGAGCCATATTTTTTTTATTTCTTTGGCCAATTGTCTTTTTTGCGGGATGAGATGACGGTTTAATTGGTACCATTTTGGACTGTTTTGGCACAGTTTTTTTGATTTCTTTTTTTTTAAACGTTAACCTGGTGGGGTGGATCATGTGATGAATGACGCATTTTTATTTTTTTTACGCTTTTTTTAACTTTAATTTTTTGGCCCACTCTGAGACTTCAACTTTTGGGTGTCTGATTCTCTTTACAATGCATTATAATACTTCTGTATTGTAATGCATTGACTGCAAGTGTATTACACAGTGTAATAAACTTACAGCCTTACTGCCTGTAAGATCCAGGGGGCTGGATCTCACAGGCTCACCCAGATGGCAGCCGCAATGCCTAAGAAAGGAATTGGGCTGCCGTCCAAGTCATCGGGTACCCGTCACAGCAGCATGGGGACCCGATGGACATGCGGACCCATCAGGATACTGCACGTGCCGCGGTCAGCGCTGACCGTGGCAGTGCGATGGTTAATGCGCCGACATGTGTGTTTTCACCGATGCCAGCACATACAGCAGGGGTTCAGATATCAGTGACTGCCAGATCCCTTCAGCTGATCAGGAGGGCGCAGCTCCTGCGCCCGCCCGATCATCGCGTCGTAGCTGTTCAGCGATGGGATTTCTGACCCAGTTCCCAGAGCCGTTGGTGTCCTATGGGTTAAAGTATAAAATGGATGCTTGTATGCCTTGTGTATAATCTGCCGTCTTAAATCCTTCTTTCACTCACATATGGTTTTCCTAATGAATCCTACATTTCCCATGCTTGGCTTTGCAGAGACAGAGGGGGCAGGGTCTCACCACACTGCAGTGCTCTGTGTAATGGCAACCATGACAGATCAGTGATACAGAGCTGATATGCCATCAGACTGCAGGGTTGCCATGCTTTCCTGTGTGATGTAGCTTGAGACTGTTGGCCCTTTCTGTCTTGTGATCTCACTTTCCCCTGTCACCTCTTACATGCATGAGTCTAGTGTGAAACTACATCTTATAGAACTATACTGGACATTCAGCACACACACAGATGACATAGACAGGCAATGTGAGGCAGGAGGTTTATATAACTCCAGATAATCACTTACATACTATATGTCTGAACTCCTGGTCCTTCACATACACAGGGGAGCTATATCTTCAACGGAATACAGGGATATACAGAGGAACATGGAGGGTGAGGAGGGGAGAGGGATTTGATTGGTGATGGTGTCACCCTATAGTACACAGGAAGTTAAAAACTGAGTTCCTGTTTACACATTAGAGCAAAATCTGGGGTGCTAATCAGACTTGAGGTCACACAATGAAAAAGTTTAAAATCTTTGCATGCAACTTAGTTAGGGTGAAGCAAAGTACACTGCTAGAATTGGTGAGTTATTAATATATGCTAAACATTTTAAACAATTTATAAATAAATTGTGCTGCTGACAGGTATTTCAGTGTGTAGGTTAGTCTAAGTTAACATCTGTGTAAGAGGTTCTATTTGGAGCCTCCATTACAAATTCTACCAAAAAAGCAGGAAAAATATCATAGCATGCTATATTGTTTTTTCCTTTAAAATTATGGACACCATGATCCAAACTTGACAGATCCAGTTAAAGTCAATGGGAATAGATTAGCCAGGCGCCATTGGTGTCCACCATACGATGGATCTGGCACTGCCATTATTTTCATATATCTGTTTATATAGTATTATAGTTGAAATACAATTCAAATGTGAACCTGGTCTAGATAGTTTTTCAGTAGTATTATGATGGAAGATAGATAAAGAGGTTGCAATAGTTGTAATCACAACAGGACTCCTGCAGAAAGAATCTCAGGGTCCTACATTACAAAATAGCATTTGTATACCGTGAGTATGCAATGTAGAGGTATAATGCTAGTTGCAAATTTATATGAGTCAGTGGGGTGAGATTATGACTGAGGAGACAATTAGGGTGAAATACCAAGAATACTTTGGGGAAGATTTAATAAACCATTAGATGGTATTAACTTACAGTGGATAGGTCATCTAGAAATGCACCAGATTCATCACTAGTGATGAGCGGCATAGGCAATATTCAAATTCGTGATATTTCGCAAATTTTTGGCCGAATATTCGCCATAAATTAGCAAATTTGAGAATTCATGATCTCCAGTTATTATTTACTTGATTGTGAAAATCGGCAATGTAAAATATTCGCAATAAAATTAGCGATTAGAATATTTGCGATCAACACTATTCAAAAATAGCACTATATTTTAAATATTCTCAAATTCTTGAAGTGGCAATTTTTGTGATTAAAATTTGCGATTTGAATATTCATGCTCAACACTATTCATCACAGTATATCAGGCTGGATGACAAATTTGGGAAAGACATGTCTGTATGCCTCTTTTTTTTTTATGGTAGAAATGCCATACTTTTAATTTTATGGTAGAAATGTGGCACAATTTAGAATCAAAATCTTACTTTACAGCCCTTTTCTACAAAGCCATATCCTTCCTGCTAAGCTCATCCTTTTTGGGGCAAGTCAAAACATTTGGAGAAACCATAATTTTGCCAAATTGTTTCTAAAATTAGGCCAACTTGTGCATTTGGACAATTTGAACTTTTCAAAATGAAAGTGAGAGGTATAAAAAAATTCATAAATTTTTTGCACTAGTAAGCCTAAAAAGTGGCAAAGCCCTATTATGCAACTTTTGCAATGATCGCACTGCTCCCCGTCATTGTACTCATCAGATGCCGCGTTCATAGCTGATCGCAGCATCTGACAGTAATAACACAGTGTAAAATAAAAATAAAAAATTAAATCATACTTAACTCATTAATTTCCTGGAGACAGGCTGGCTGCCACCATCTTGATTGAAGATTTAGTGTGAAATCTTGCGCGGTCTGTGATGATGTAAGATCTTGAATCAAGATGGCAGTGGCCGACCTGTCGAGAGCAAATGGATATGGTATGATTTTTTTTTATTATTTTTTTTCACACCATTTCGGGGAAATCAATTTGCTACCACAAAGCACAAGGAAATTAGAAATTTGTGGCAAATTGTATTTTCCCTGAAATTCGGATAGAATGTTTTTCTCAACACTAATTATCTTACCTTTAGGCCTCTTTCACACGACCGTTTTGCGGGCCGTTTTTTGCGCTCCATATATGGTCCGTATACGTAACCATTTATTTCAATGGTTCCGCAAAAAAAAACGGAATGTACTCCGTATGCATTCCGTTTCCGTATTTCCGTTTTTCCGTTCCGTCTAAAGATAGAACATGTCCTATTATTGCCCGCAAATCACGTTCCGTGGCTCCATTCAAGTCAATGGGTCCGCAAAAAAAACAGAACACATACGGAAATGCATCCGTATGTCTTCCGTATCCGTTCCGTTTTTTGTGGAGCCATGTATTGAAAATGTTATGCCCAGCCCAATTTTTTTCTATGATATTACTGTATACTGTATATGCAATACGGAAAAACGGAATGCAAAAACGGAACGGGAACAGAAACACAACAGAAACAAAAAATGGAACAACAGATCCGTTTAAAACGGACCGCAAAACACTGAAAAAGCCATACGGTAGTGTGAAAGAGTCCATAGACAGTACTGTATTAGGCCTCTTTCACACTACAGTATGTCCATTTCAGTGTTTTGCGGTCCGTTTTTCACGGATCCGTTGTTCCGTTTTTTTGCTTCCATTGTGGTTCTGTTTCCGTTCCATTGTTCCGTTCCGTTTTTCCGTATGGCATATACAGTATACAGTAATTACATAGAAAAAATTGGGCTGGGCATAACATTTTCAATAGATGGTTCAGAAAAAACGGAACGGAAACGGAAGACATACGGATGCATTTCCGTATGTGTTCAGTTTTTTTGGCGGACCCATTGACTTGAATGGAGCCACGGACTGTGATTTGCGGCCAAATATAGGACATGTTCTATCTTTCAACGGAACGGAAAAACGGAAATACGGAAACGGAATGCATACGGAACACATTCTGTTTTTTTTGCCAAACCATTGAAATGAATGGTTCCGTATACGGACCGTATACGGAACGCAAAAAACGGACCGCAAAACGGAAAAAAAACCGGGAGTGTGAAAGAGGCCTTAGTAAATCTGCCCAATGTTTTGTCCATAATGTGGAGGTATTTTTTTTATCAGACTGTTCACATGAGTATATAAAATATGCACAAACTTTAAAACACAACATGAACTATTTCCATCTATTTTAGATTTAGAAAATGCCCACTGACATTTATAGAGAGAGTTTGCAAAATTGATGCATCAATGTGTTATCCATACTGCCTCAGTATGTCTTAAGTATTGCACCTGTATTTTCTCCCTAAAAGTCAACCCAGCAATATTACTGCTGCAATACCGATGATATACCAATGATACAGTATCATCCATAATAAGTTCATATTGCAGATTCCTACAAGGCGATTTTACAAAAATGCTCCTATGAATGTATTACTTTATGCTATGTCTCTGGTTCTATTACATGCTCGTAATATTTTACGTATAGTCATAGCTGTTTGTAATCAAAATAACTTTAAAGAAGGATAAAAGAAAAAAAAAAAAAAAAAGATGAAAATGCTTTCTTTGTTAATTAGGCAATGTTTAACGTAGTAAACAGACAGCACAAATTACTTGTAGGTTAAAACCAGTTTTGTGTTTGTAGTATCCCATCTCTTGGTAGAAGTCCACCTAAAAGAAAATTAGACTAAAATATATATATATACCTAATTAGCAGCAAATGTTTAGCTAGAGGTGATGGCTTTTATTGACTGCTAAAATATGTTAACTAATGTTCATCTTTTGATCCTTCGTCTGACAGACATGAAGAAACAGTTAACATTTTTGCTAAATAGATGGTCCCTTCAGTACCCTTTAAGACACAGGAACTTATCATTAAATGTAAGTTATAATTACAGAGACTTGACTTTTGGCTACCTTGTAAAGCTAAATTTAAGATCATAACATGTATCCTACAGTATTTCACAAGGCTGTAAATTCCTTAAAACAAGCCTAATTAGAATGGATATGCTATAAAGCTTTGTGAAATAATGGTGACTTTGCAGCACAACTGTAGAGGGAAACCAGGGATAAACATTAACTTTTTCCATCCCGAGTCTATCAACAGTTTTCTAAACTATAAATGTCAGATCAGATCTTTGAGTATGAATGAACACCTTGAGCTGCTTTCGGTCACTACCTGTTAGTTGCCCCAATCCAATTACAGCAATAAGATATAAGAAGTAAAGCGCATCTAGTCCAAATTGTAGAATGAAACAATTTAGTTGATCAAAAAAATCTATTTTTATTTATAGGTAAGGAGTGCTACATGGGCACAGACACTGTATAGGTTAGCATGTGGGCACATGGCCTCTGTGTATTGGCGTAGATTCTCTTTTAGATGAAAAATGGATGGAAATATTCATTGCTACTGAGTTCGATGGCATGTGCCACAAAGCATGTGAAGGCAGAAGTAGGTACAGTAGGGACCATTTGTAACTCTATTGTTATGCCTCTGTACAAAAGCATCTGTTTGGAATCTAAGAAATTTGACTTAAAATAAGATATTTTGGAATGTTCATTTTTGCAGTTCACTAATAAATAGAGATAGCTCAGAATTAACAATTTCTCTTTAATGCCCTTATGTCCCAAAAATGGCTTTATGCGAACTATAAATATGAAATCCTACTGGGATTTTCTATTCCTGTCAAAATCTTCATGCTTTCTCAATCTCTCTGAATTAATGTCTTAAGTTACATTTATAAACAAAGGGAAGCATTCTTTATTATTCTGGTTCCACACAACTTTATGCATGGGGTGGCAAAATGGGCAAAAGGACCCCCTAGGACAGGACTCCTAGGAGAAACCTGAGAGGATTGAAAAAATATTTAATGCCACTGTAATTTCCACTAGCCAAGCAGGGCATTCATTTACATTAAGTGTACTACATAACTTTGGAGACGTCTGACGTCATTTAGCTTCTTATTATGTAGGACATTAATTTGGCAGTATATGGCTGCGGTTTTATTTGGACATTGCACATCTGTTTTTTGTGCATTGATTTGTAGTATTGTACTAATGTGTAAAGCAGGTTTATATAGACACTATGATGGAGCTTTATCATCTCCCTGTGTCTGAAAAGTGGCGTTAAAAAGTTCATGTGTATTTAAAAAAAAAGTTGCAAAAAGAAGTTTTACGCTGCCCTTGCCAATTTTCAGGAAGGGGGTGTGGAAAGGGCAGGAAAGGATGTACCCAGTGGCGGTAATAAATTTATCTTCATTTAATTGCAAACAAAGTCAGAAATCTATGGCAGTTCTGAGCTGTAATAGATTTTTGTTTAGGCACATGGGCTGAAGGAGAATGCAACTAATTTATGACGGGGCCTGCACCTAGTCATAAATTAGGTGCATCCTCCGGTAGCGCAGGGCATATCAAGACTGGTGCTTCATTACGCCCTATTTTACTATTCTTTGACGACTGAATAGTTTACTTCTGTAGACATTATGGGGGTCATTTAACAAACTGGTGTAAAGTAGAACTGGCTTAGTTGCCCATAGCAATTAATCAGATTCCTACTTTCATTTTCAAAGGAGCCATCCAAAATGAAAGGTGGAATCTGATTAGATGCTATGGGCAACTAAGCCAGTTCTACTTGATGCCAGTTTGATAAATGACCCCCTATATGATTAACACCTGGATTCCACAGCATCCACGTGGGTGTTTGGATAATTTTACTTTTTGTTTGTTGGTATAGTGAGTCCACTCGATTCTCACTGGGTAAGATGTGTATTGGGGGGTTCATCTACCAGGAGTGACTCGGAGATCCACTGCCCAGTACTCACTAAGTAGTAATAATAGCACAATTCATTTATAGGTATATATAATAAAAGAACAAGGTCTTTATTGCCAAAACAATATGTAGGGAGGACTGATGGGCCTAGTGCACGAAGAGTCCACGGCGACTATCGTGATTGAAGATCCAGCGTAAAATCTCGCATGGTGCATGATAACATCATCACACACAAGATTTTTCTCGGGATCTTCCATCAAGATGGCCGGGATGGCAGGCTGTTCATGCACAAATGGA
Organism: Bufo gargarizans; assembly: GCF_014858855.1. Classification (NCBI taxonomy): domain Eukaryota; kingdom Metazoa; phylum Chordata; class Amphibia; order Anura; family Bufonidae; genus Bufo; species Bufo gargarizans. The sequence goes on along the minus strand of NC_058085.1, from coordinate 166,846,940 downwards.
TGAGGTGAATATGATAATTTTTTTTGCTGCCATTTTAGGGAAAATTGATTTTTTACCACAAGGCACAAGGGAAATTTGGCTTCATAGTGAATCACAATGAATCAAATTTTTCATGAAATTCAGGTCAAAGTCCACTTCGTGAACTTTGATTCGCTGAACACTACATAAAAGGAAAAAGAATCTACCAGAGAATAAATGATTTATAATAGTAGTTATATAACACATAGTAAACAGTAATACAGCGCATTTCAACAACTCACAATAACACTGTCATCCTTACCTTTACACTGTGCACACAGGTCCTCACATACCAGTAGCATCAACCTATCTACAAAATAGTCCACGATGTTGGCAGATGCTGGTACCGCTGGCGTGCTTAAGCTGGGTTCACATCACGTTTTTGTCTTTTTAACGTTTACAAAAAAAAATTATACATAAACCGGTTGCCTCAGACAGATAACATACAGTGACACCCTGTCACGGGTAATCGGGAGGGGAAAATATCAGATAACACACAGAAGGGAATAGACAGGAGTCTAGGTCTCAAAGCTAAGGGAGAGGGATAGTGACCTCCTAGGAATCCCTAAAACTCTCCCTGACTCCTGCCAATATGAGTAGACACTGAAGGTGGAAATACTCATTCACCGTAACCTTAGCCCTGGAGACTCTGGAAAGCCCTAGGAGTGGTGGCAGGGAAGGAGACCACTGGTTCCTTCCTGGATGAAGAAACCAGCATCTCTCTGAGGACTAGAAAACAAAAAAACACAAGCGAACAAGAAAATGCAAAACAAAATTCACTTAGCTTAAAGAAGAATGGAGGAGCAGGAGATCCAAAGAAGCAAGACACCAGCTCAACCAACTCCAGCAGGAAATATCAACCGCATGGTAAGCAGTGTGAGTCAGAACTAAATAGAGCCTCAGTAATGACCATGAGCTGCACATGACAAAACGTGTGGTCATTACCAAACAACAACACTGCAAAGAGAAAACAGAGAGACTGTCAGATACCCTCACATGCCGCCAGTCTCTCAGATCTTCTTGACTCTGTCATAGGAGAGACCTCCAGACACCCAGGGCCGACTTTATCAGCAGTGATGGACGAACATCGGCAAGTTTGCGGCGGGCCCCATTCACTTTAATGGCAGACGAACCTGAAAAACCTTCAGCTCGTATTTGCATCGACCAAATACTTAGTAGAAGTGCACAAATAGTCCCATAACATGGACAGTGACATACTAGAGAGGGATCAATGGCAAAAATTCCAACAAAAAATATGTATCTTAATCAGGGGACATTTTTATGTGTCTTAAAAGGGAATTCTATGAAATGTGCACTGTTGGAGCCAAAAAAAACATTATTTTAGGCCACGGGAGTAAGGGCCTTACAAATTAGGCATTCAACTGACATAAAAGAAATTGTGATTATGTGGCTCGAGGTACATTATGCGGTCAATGGATACAAATTTTACTGTATGCCACTGGACTACACGCCCCAAACATTAGGCATTCAAGTGTTCCCCTTGTCTCCCCTCCTCGGTTGGCCAAGGAACTACGGAATCTTTCAACAAGGATCTTCTTGTATTGCACCGTTTTGCTCACCCTCTCCACCATAGAAATGAGAGATGAGAAGTTCTCTTTGTAGCATTGGTTGAGAAGGGTGAACAACCAGTAATCCGTGTTGTCTAAAATGCGTATAATGCACGGGTCGTGGGAAAGGCAGCCTAACATGAAGTCAGCCAGGTGTGCCAGAGTACCAACAGGCAAGACTTCGCTGTCGTTATCTGTAGGATCACTCTCAATCTCCTCATCCTCTTCCTCCTCTTCTGCCCACGCATGCTGAACAGATGGAATTAAACTTCCATGGGTACTACCCTCTGTAGCAGAGGCAACTGTCTCCTGCTCCTCCTCTTCTTCATCGTCTAATTGGCGCTGAGAAGACGAAGTGAGGGTGGTATTCCTATCACCCTGTGTAATGTCTTCCCCCATTTCCACCCTTCCACATGCAAAGCGCCGTCCTTAATTGTGAGCAGCGAGCGTTTGAGTAGACACAGAAGTGGGATGGTTACGCTGATAATAGCGTTATTGCTGCTCACCATCTGTGTTGATTCCTCAAAGTTTCTTAAAACCTCACAGAGGTCATGTCACAGGTAGAGTCACGGGAATCAAAATAGAGCGGAGGTGCACCCCCTGAGCTGCCACCCGGTCCCCTGTCCCTGCCTACTTACACCACCCGCCCTAGGTGAAGGAGTGCAACTGGACAACAGTCCCTAACCTACTAAGTGCAAGCAGAGAGAAAGAGACAGCAGGGAAGAGGACAGCCACTGAGAAGTTACAATAAGCAGAACAAGAGGTAGAATAAAAACGGAAGGTGAGGCGGGTCAACTAGCCGAGGTCAGTCCAGGAGATCACGTCAGAACAAGGGAAGAGGCAAAGACAAATCCGTAAATAAGCCGAGGTCAAAATCCGAGAGGTAGCGTCAAGGTACAGGGAGCAGGCAGAAGAGGTGTCAAGAGGCGGATTGAGGTTCAATTCCAGAGGTAGCTTAATGACAATAAAGTACACAGCCTATAGGACGAAAATCACAGGCCGCCTGTATTTATAGTGTGGAGTGAGGGTCATGTGACGTGGCCAGCGTCACATGACCGACAGACAAACAAGTCGAGCACCGAGTGATCAGTTCGGCGCTAAAGGCAGACCTAGGAGCAGGGAGCCTCCCAGCTAGCAAGGCCGCCCTGGGAACGAGGCCAAACACAGATCCTCGCTCCCGAAGCTGAGCAGCAGGTCTGCGGCTGATGGGAGATTGAGTGCGCCTTCGGTGCCCCGTTACAGCACCAGTTTTACGAGGGGCCACCGGACCCAAGCATTGTGGATGAGGTTTCTCACAGTGTTTACGGTGAAATTTAGTAATTAACCTGGAAGCATGCATCCTAGACATAGGTATCCAGGACCTCTCCTCAGGTCCAAAACCTTTCCAGGGTTATCCGAGAACCAGAAGGACACATTGGCATTTCATGGATATCCAGAGTCATTGGAGGCAGTCATGTCTCTGGCTGTATGTATTGATAGACGCCTGAGGGAGAGATCTAAGGTTGCTCCCGTTCGGGATGCACTATGATATGGGGTGGCAACCTCTTCTGACACTTTGGATAGCGAGGCATTTGAGCTCATGTCTGATGATGAGCCAATGCAGTTTTCTCATTTACCGATAGTACCTTCTTTTATTTCAGATTTTTCTGATGTATTCTCTGAAGTGGAGACCAGGAGTTACCTCCAGATCGGGAGTATGATTGCACTGTCAACCTTATTTGCGGAGCTAGATTGCCCAAGTCTCGGTTGTATAATCTATCTAAACCCAAAAGAGTAGCTATTAGTGTTGATCGAGCATGCTCGGCCAAACATGGTGGTACTCGACCGAGTACCGCAGGTGCTCGAGCGCCATGCTCGAGTCTTCTCCCTGCGCGTTTCAGAATGCATTAGGGCAAAACTAATCCATTTTGGACCGCTTGTTAGAGCCCATGACGGATCTCACATACGGAAAGCCAAAATGCGAGTGTGAAAGTAGCCTTAGTTGAAGTACACAAAGCAGCATCCAGAAAATGAATAAATGATACATTGCTAATGTGAAGGTACCAGGCTTGTAATGAGAAAACTCACACAATTGGGCACTGTACAAATTAGTTCATGCTATTACATCGAGGGCAACTCAAGCATTTTATAGCTGGGATTTCTATGCAGGTAAATCACTCTGAGCTGCCTGGTGAAGTGGAGAGCATTCACTGTGCACATAGACCAGGAAATGACTGTCAATGACTCCCCTCACACTGTGTCAATGTGACTTAAAACTCATTATGAAATAAAGAGCATGATAACACAGAAGTCGATTCATCCCAAGGTTCCTATTCTGTATTATATACATTGTCTCAGGATTTTCATGCCGAGAATTCTCCAGAGTTTATACTTGTTGAGGCAGAGACAATTCTTCACAAAAGAAAATTATTAGGCTGCACTGTCACTTCAAAAAATCATAACTCAGAGTGACCAAGCAGAGCAAAAACCTCGGTGGAATTGGTATCGTAAATTGCAGCGCTGACCAGGGGCTGCTCTCAAGAGGCACACAAGCAGTAAATAAGAAACCAATATTCTCTCGTCTAACCTTTTGTGCACGTGAGAAACTACGTCGCCTGTTTTATGCTATCCCTTGCTATGTATCAAGGCTCGTGGATGAGCATCTACATGGCAGTGTTTGGTGGAACAGTGGTCTACCCTCTCAGAATGAAGATTTTCTTTAGAACGGTCTGTCCTCTATAGTCTGGTGACTAAACAATAATCTTCCTTATTCCAGTGACTATAATTCCTAAAGAGAGAATGTATCCACTGTCAGTAAACAAGACTATTTACAATGGTAATGCCTTTGAAGTAAATACAATACGGTCTTCATTTTCCAAGAGCTTGTTTTAAAGTTTGCATGCTATGATTGAATGCCAGACAGCGGAAGGACAATTTTCATAATCACTGGGAACACTGGTTGAGCTGCAATGAAATCTCTTACAAGAAAGGCTTGGATACCAGAGTTTGAGAGATCTTTTTTCACTTATGTTTTTCATTGTAAGTTTCCAATTGTTGTTTCTAACATCACTCAAAGCAAAAGAAGAAACATATTTTCCAGCAGAACACTATAGTCACAAGCTCATGCTGATGTTTAAAACTACACTAAAACAACTAAACAACTGTCTTTGGAAATTGCAAAGTGTAAAGTTAGAAAATGGATACATTCACTCATGTCATATAATCTAAACGCGGCCATACAAATTTAATAGCTGTTGTTCAGCCCACAGTCCACTATCTCTTGCTAATCCCCCGTGCTAATCAGTTAGCACATTGTGGACAATTATTTTATTCAAGGGTAATGGGCTAGCAGTTTTTAATTCACATTGTATGGAGCTACAGTGTGTTGAATTTTTATGATTAGTTGGCACAGTGTAGGGCAATGTTTCCCAATCTTTTCTGGTCACAGACCACACTGTCAGACTGAACCAATCCCAGTGGCCAAGAATAAAACTTAAAGGGGTAAACTATTTATGGCATATTAAACATATATTTATATAATAGATGTCTGGTTACAATTTCAGGACTCCCGTTTAATAGGAAAATACATGAAAAATACATGTGAGAAATTATAAGACATAGACAGACATCTGTGATGCCACATGGCTGGGGGCCTCACTGAATGGAATTGAGAGCAACATTGGCCTCGTGCTGCATGTTGTGCAACCCTGGTGTAGAAGTGCAGCAAATACAACAGACCAAAGACATCTGGGCAACAAATTCTGCAGAGATGAATTGTGACTTGAAGAAATTGTCATGATAGTCAGGGCTGGATAGAGAAGAAAAGAGAAGAGGAAAATTCCAATCCAAGAAGACTGCATGTCATTGTGTACTCTGCCACTGACTTATTCTAAATAGTACTATAGTCACTTATGTGGCCCAAGTGATTATGGGTCGCAGCATTTTTGCAATTAAAACAACTTCTTTACCATTGTTAAGCTCATACTGTCAGGTGTAGTTTCATGTGACTAGTCTGATTTTGCTATTCTCTGTGTGGAGTTTGGTTTTGCTACTTTATCTAACTAGGGCTGAAGTAAACAATTATTTTAGAAATCAAATATTCTACCGATTATTTTTTACGATTAATCGAGTACTCTAATTTGAAAAAATGAATTAATAGACTGTTTTCATTTATAAAAACTCATCAGACCTCCTGTCATCAGTCCCCAACACCCTTTGTTCCCCCCTGTGCAATCAGCTCAAGTACATCAGTCCCCCCAGTGCCATCAGCTCCACTATCCCCCGTGCTATCAGTTATGTTCCCCCAGTGCCTTCATCTACACCCCCCATCAGTGCCATGAGCTGCCCCCCTAAGGGCCATCAGCGTTCCCCCTTAAGTGCCATCAGCTTGCCCCCCTAAGTGCCATTAGCTTATTCTTTTGTATCCTTGGCCAGGGACTCATCTATGATCTCCAGCTTCTATACATTTGTCCTGTAAGATTTCCATGGGCGTATCTCCTCCGCTTTACTCTAGACTGATGTCTTGCAGTAATGCACTGCTGATATTAACCCTTCATATTTCAAAAGCTGGCCATGACATTAGATGTATGTCAGTTGACCATCTAATGTGTGTGGGATCTCCCGCAACATCAGATATCAGGGAGAGAATGGTTGGCGTATTGGATTTCACTTGTACAACCCCTTTATTCTTGGAGATCAGCCGCCTGCCAGAGGGGTCTGGTACCAGATTATTCCCTTCTCCCATTTACATGCATGGCTGAGCACATATGTGTATGGGGGGATCGGGAGGGTGTTCACCTGAAATTTATCTCCAATATCTGACCAGCTTTATAGTTAGGATTTGTGGACAAACTTGAATCATTGAGCAGTATGACATTGTATTCCTTCAGGTGCTGCAAGCTAGTAGAATTGAGACATTTTGTGGCACCCATCCTATAAGTGCCATCAGCTTGCCTACCTAAGTTCCAGTACTTACCTTTCCTTGAGGAGTGCTGCTCAACAGCTCCTCCGTCTTCTTCTCCGCGCTCTGCTTTGCCGTCCTAATATCACACAGTATCGGGTCATAGTGCACGCAGACGTGCACTATGTCCTGACGATGTGTCAGGACTGAAAGTACAGCGCGGTATGGGCCGGTGGGTGACCACAGAGTGGTAAGTAATAGCAATCGCTTCACTCCCGCTTTTTGGTCACATGACACAAACGAATCATCGAAAAAATTCAATTTTAGTTGCCAGATTTTTTACCATTCCTATAGTATTCCTAAATCCTTTTCCATTTGATGTATCCCTCCAGGAACATCAACCATGTTACAAATCTTTGCATCATCAGCAAAAAGATACACCTTACCATCGAGGCCTTCTTCAATTTCGCTGATAAAAATATTAAACAATATGGGTCCCAGGAACAGATCTGTGCGGTACTCTACTGGTAACAAGACCATGGTCTGAATATACTCCATTGACTACAACAAATTAATCAAAAGCCCACCTAGGACCACGAGTCTGGAGTTGGCAGCAGTATGAGAAGGCCCCTAAGTGGCACAATGACAGAGTCTCGAGGTGGCAGCATCAGGATAAGGCCATCCAGTGGCACAGATGACAGTGTCTGGAGTTGCCAGCATCAGAAGAAGATCACCAAATTGACAATGACAGAGTCTGTAGGTGGCAGCAGCAGCAGCATCAGGAGAAGACCACCGAGTGACACAATGACAGAGTCTGGAGTTAGCAGCATCAGGAGAAGGCCACCGAGGAGCACAATGACAGAGTCTGGAGTTGGCAGCAGTATGAGGAGGCCACTGAGGGGCACAATGACAGAGTCTTCAGGTAAAAGCAGTATGAGGCGGCCACCGATGGCACAATTACAAAGTCTGGAGGTGGCGGCAGTATTAGGAGGACACCAAGTGGTGCAAGGACCGAGTCTGTTGGTGGGGGAATCAGGAGAAGGCCACCGAGTGGCACAAGTACAGAGTCTACATTTGGCAGCAGTATGAGGAGGCCACCGAGTTGCACAATGACAGAGATTAGAGGTGGCAGCAGTATAAGGAGGCCACCGATTGGCACATTGACAGAGATTAGAGGTGGCAGCAGTATGAGGAGGCCACCGAGTGGCACAATGACACAGTCTGGAGTTAGCATCAATATGAGGAGGCCCCCCAGTGGCACAATAACAGTGTCTGGAGTTGGCAGCAGTATGAGGAGGCACAATAACAGAGTCTGGAGGTAGTGATATCAGCATCAGGAGGGTACCACAGAGTGGCAAGGGGACATAGTGTGGAGATGGCATCAGCATCATCAGAAGACAACAAAGTGATCCGGTGACCAAGTGTGGCAGTGGGGGGCAATACTAGTACTAGCTGACAAAGGTAGGTGAAAGAAGGAGTACTTGGTATCAGATGTGTGGTATCAGGCGGGTGGAATAATTGAAACAGCGCAACAAGGAACACAGATCTCGCATGGAGGCCCAGTCATTGGTGATGAAGTGGTGCTGTTCCGCCGAGGAGGTGGTGAGCTTACAGGCGAGCAGCAGCAGGGTGAGAATGCCGAAAGCGCACACAGACAGTCCGCACTTTATGCAGCAGCTCTAAAATATCGGGTTAATTTTTAAGGAACCTCTGCACCACCAAATTCAGCACATGGGCCAGGCAAGGGATTTGCGTCAAACCGGCTAGTCCTAGAGCTGCTACGAGATTTTGCACACCACCAGGCCGGGCTTGAAGCTCACTGGCACCCAACCACTCATCGGTCTGTTGTTCAAGGCCCGTCCACAGCTCCTGCGCGGTGAGGGGTTTGTCCCCCAAATAGATACGTTTTGAAACTTCCTGCTGTCGTTTACCCCTTTCTGTGCTGAAGTTGGTGGTGAAGGTGTTATGCTGACCGGATAAGGATGGTAGAGGATGAGGAAGCAAAGTAGGAGGAGGAAGCAACAGGAGGCAAGCTGAAGCGCCCTGCAATCCTCGGTGGTGGAAGGACATGCGCCAAACTGCTATCCGCCTCAGGCCCAACTGCCTCTGCATTTACCTAGTGTGCTGTTAGGGAGATATAACATCCCTGACCGTGCTTACTGGTCCATGTATCCGTAGTTAGGTGGACCTTGCCACAGATGGAGTTGCGCAGTGCACACCTGATTTTGTCCCCCACTTGGTTGTGCAGTGAAGGGATGGCACGCCTGGAAAAGTAGTGGCAGCTGGGCACGACATACTGTGGGACAGCCACCGCAATAAGGCTTTTAAAACTCTCCGACTCCACCAGACGGAATTAAAGCATTTCAAAGACCAGTAATTTTGAAATGATGGCATTCAGGGCCAGGGATTGCGGGTGGGTAGGGGGTACTTCCTCTTCTGCTCCTGTGTTTGGGAGATGGAGAGTTGAACGCTTCCGTGGGACATTGTGGAGATGCTTGGTGACCCAGGTGGTGGTGTTGCTGGCAGATCCTCTGTTTGCAAGGTGGCAGGTGCTACTGTCACTCCAGAGGTGGATGAAGATGCCGAGACTACAGTAGAAGAGGAAGCAGGAGGAGCCAGAGACCTTTCCTTGTTTTTGAAGTGTCTACTCCCCTGCAGCTTGTGCCTGGCACTTAGATGCCTGTTCAGGATGTGCTCAGGTTAAGAACATGTATGCCTCGCTTCATGCTCTGATTGCACAGCGTGCAAACCACTCATGTCTTGCCATCAGCACATTGTCTGAAGAACTGCCACGCAAAGAGCTGGCTTTGATGTGCTTGGTCCCTTGCTGTGGTGGGCAGTAGCAGACGTACTGTCTAGGGGACGGCCGCTCCGCTTTTGCACCCTGCTCCCTCTTCTACTGTGCTGGTGGCTCTGTGCGACCACTACCTCTTCCTCCGAACTACACAGGTCACTCGCATGACCTTGATTCCATGTGGGGTTGATGACCTCATCGTCCTCCACATCATCTTCCACCCAGTCTTCACCCCTGCTCTCCTTGTCGGTCTGCACACTTTTGAAAGCCACAGCACCTGTGTTTTGTCATCATCCGAGATGTGCTGCGGTGGCCCTCCCATGTACTCATCTTGAAAGATAAGTGGTTGGGCATCAGCGCACTCAATCTCTTCCACTTCTGGGGCAGGGCTAGGTGGATGGCCCTGGGAAACCCTGCTAGTAGAGTCATCAAAAAGCAGAAGAGACCGCTGCATGACTTGGGGCTCAGACTGCTTGGTTGATTTGCAAGGGGGTGAGGTAAAAGACTGATGGACATCGGCTGTAGGTGCCATCTCTGATCTTTCAGCAGGAGACTGGGTGGGAGACAATGTAAATGAACGGGAGGCACTGTCAGCAACCTAATCTACAATCGCCTGTACTTTTTTTGGCCTCGCCATTTGTAGAGCCGCATTAGGCCCGACCAAATGCCACTGAAGGTTCTGTCGCCAACTCGCACCTGAGGAAGGTGTTTCACTTGTGCGTGTAGCTGGCTCAGATCGACCACGTCTTCTCCCTGCAACAGGATCTCCATCAACAGCACCACGACCGGGCCACGTTGCTTATTTGACCCTCTCCTCATATTTCTAAAATTATTTTTTTTGCCCAAAGGTGTTTTTTTAATAACAAAATAGAACAGCAGTATTGAACGAGTGTATCTCACAATGACAGATGCAGCAAAGGCTGCAATATTAAGTACTTTGCCCAAAATGGGTGTTTTTTTAAACCCAGAATATTATTGCTATATTTAAAGCTTGTATCTCACAATGAAAGATGCAGACAAGGCCGCAAATTTAGTATTTGGCCCAAAATGGGTGTTTTTTTTCTTTTATATAACAGAATTGAACAGCAGTATCTAACACGTGTATCTCACACTAAATGATGCAGCAAGGGCTGCAAAATTAGTTTCTTGCCCAAAATGGGTATTTTTATTAATAACAGAATAGAACACCAGTACCTCACCAAAATTGCACTGATATTGAAAATAACCCACTGCTCCAAACTACAACCTAAAAAGCCTAGAAACAGTGGATTTGCAGAATTAACTCTGTACCATCAAGAGACTGCATATTTGTACTGCTGCAACCAAAGACCTCAAAAGTAAAAGTTGTGAGTTGCATCTTACTACTGTCTACCTCCTTATTACCACTACTGGTTGTACCACCATTAACAGTACTGGCGTCACGACAAAAAACATCAAGAAACTCAGCCACAACAAGCACCCTAAGCACCCCTAACATCAAGGACACCTCAACTACCATTTTGGCTGATGCTTCCCTACACAGAGCGTGCCCCGGAGGATTTCGTGCTCTCCACCTCAACACTGTGCTGCCAGCCCAGGGAGGCTTTCTGCTAACCGTGAGTAAACTCGGTCCACTGTGCACCTCACGTGTTGCCCGTGCGAATGGCTGGCTGCACCACCGCCCACCTAACTAAAAGTTATTTTTCTGGGTCACTGGGCTCAGGGGAGGGTAAAAAGATTCTGCACTGCACCCACAAAACAAAATCTAGGTACATTGCTGAGTTAACAAGCACTTCAAACTAAAGATTCTGTCCTATTCTCTCCCTCACAGCAGCAGCATCCTATCCCTACACTAATCAGAGCATAGTGACGTGCAGCGCTACGTGACTCCAGCTTATATAGAGGCGGGGTCACATGCTGCACTGGCTAATCATAGCCATGCCATTAGTAGGCATGGCTGTGATGGCTTCTAAGGGCACACGAGCTAAACGCTTGTTGATTGGCTGCTCTACAGCCTTTCAAAAAGCACCATTAACTCGCCGAACACTGAACTCAAACTTATACTGAAAAGTTCGGGTCCGGGGTCCAAAATTCCTAAAGTTCGGTGCGAACCCGAACTTTACAGTAATATTGACTATATCTCTGGCACAGAATGTTGGTGGCCAAGAGCCACACCAGTGCTGCACTGCTTTCAGCTCTACAGTCACAGGCCGATCAGTGGCTAACCCCGCTAAATTTGACAGTTGGTAAAGTGGTGTGCGACAATGGTGCCAATCTGCTGAGCGCGCTGAAACAGGGCAAAATGACGCACGTGCCGTGCATTGCACACGTCATGAACTTAGTCGTGCAGCAATTCGTTGCCAAATACCCTGGGGTCCAGGACGTCTTGCAGCAGGCCATCAAAATCTATGGTCATTTTTGAAGATCTTACACGGCCATAGCTGCCCGTCAGATGTCTCATTTGTGACAGCCCAACGCGCTGGAACTCCACCTTGTATATGCTTGATATGCTTGGGTTGCCACAGCAGGAACGTGCCGTTAGTGACTATCTGTACAAACTCTGCAGCAGGACACGTTCTGGGGAGGTTGTTTTTTTTCTCTGCGTCAGTGGCTGCTCATGAGCGACACATGCCGACTTCTACGGCCATTTGATGAGATCACCAAACTGGTCAGTCGCAGCCAGGGCACCATCAATGACATTGTACCTTACGAGTTCTTTATGGAGGATGCATTGCGTCGTGTCATTGATCAAGCCGTCGAGGAGCAGGAGCTGTAAGATGAGGAAGTCACAATGCTGAATTAATTACCATGGGGGGCAAGTCAGCAGGAGTCTGAGGAGGAGTCAGAGGAGGATGGTGGCTGTGGGGAGGAGAAGAAGGAGGAGCAAGAAGAGCAGGGTTTGAAGGGGACTTTAAACTTTTCGGGGATGCATTCTCCTGGGTGATGAGCGCTCCACCGCTTCCAATTTAGTGCAAATGGGGGCCTCCATGCTCCAGTATAAAAATCATAAAGGGCAAGGGCCAGTACTGGGGGGCAACGTACTTAGACCCCCAGTACAAACACAAACTGGCGGACATGTTACCAGCATCACAGAGGGCTGTTAGAATGCAACATTTCCAGGCCTTGCTGCAAGAGATGCTGCATTATGCTGTTGCGGACACTGGCAGAGGAATTTCCACCCACAGCAAAACAGGTATGGGTACCAATCCTACAGCACCAGCAAGAAGAATGTGGTTTGAAGATGTGTTGGTCACTTTGGATATGAGATCATTCTTGCAGTCAACCCATCGACAGACGCCCTCCGGATTCAACCTTAGCCAACGCCTAGACCGACAGGTGTCCAACTACATCGGGTTAATGGCCGATGTGGACGCTCTAAGAAGCAAGAACTGGACTACTGGGTGTGCAAGCTTGACCTGTGGCTAGAGCTGGCACAATTTGCCATGGAACTCTTGGCTTGCCCGTTGTCGAGTGCCCTGTCTGAAAGGACGTTCAGCGCATCAGGGGGGATAGTAACCGATAAGCTCACTCGCCTAGCTCACGACAGTGTGGACTACCTCACATTTCTAAAAATGAATGAGGCATGGATTTTAGAGGAATTCAACTCCCATGTCGACCACATGTAATTGAATTTCCTCATGCCAGCCCACACATATCCGCCACCACAGCAGAACATAGAATGGTCCTTGTCTTATGTATATACAGTGGTATAAAAGTAATTTTCTATCAGGTGAATGCCTAATTTTTGGTGCCTTTACTCTATTGGCCTACATTAAAAGTGTTATCCACTGGCCGCCTAATATACCTCCAGCCACAAAATCAATAGTTTTTTTCTGTCTGGTGAATGTTTAATGTTTGGGGCCTGTACTCAACTGACTTGCAATAAAATTGCTATTCAATGGCCATCTAATATAACTCCAGCCACATAATAACTTCTTCTTTTCTGTACTTTGAATGCATGATTTTTGGGGCATATACTCCACTGGCCTACAATAAAATTGTTATCCACTGACTGGCTAATATATCTCCAGCCACATAATCACTTGTTGTTTTCTGTCAGGTGAATGCATAATTATTGGAGCCTGTACTCCATTGGCCTACAGTAAAATTGTTATCCACTGACCGCCTAATATACCTCCAACCACATAATCACTTGTTCTTTTCTGTCTGGTGAATGCCTAATGTTTGGGGCCTGTACTCCACTGGCCTACAGTAAAATTGTTATCCACTGACTTCCTAATATACCTCTAGCCGCATAATCACTTATTATTTTCTGTCTGGTGAATGCCTAATGTTTGGGGCCTGTACTCCACTGGCCTACAGTAAAATTGTTATCCACTGATCGCCTAATATACTGTTCGTCTAGCCATATATTCACTTGTTCTTTTCTGTCCATTGAATTTCTAATGTTTGGGGCCTGTACTCCACAGGACTGCAGCAAAATTGTTAGCCACTGACCGCCTAATATTCCTCCAGCCACCTAATCACTTGTTCTTTTCTGTCCACTGAATGCATAATTTTTGGGGCCTGTACTCCACTGGCCTACTTAAAAGTTTTTATCAACTGACTGTCTAATATACCTCCAGCCACAGAATCACTTGTACTCTTCTGTCAGGTGAATGCCTAATCTTTGGGGCCCGTACTCCCGTGGCCTAAAATAAAATCTTTCTAGGCTCCTGCAGGGCACATTTTTGAAAATGTCCCTTTAAGATGCAAAAAAACGTCCCCTGTTTAAAATACATATTTTTTGTGTGAATTTTTGCCATTTATCCCCCTCTGGTATGTCCCTGTCCATGTTGTGTGACTATTTGTGCACTTCAGTAGGTATTTGGTGGTTGCAAATATGACCTGAAGATTTTTCAGGTTCGCTTGCCATTAAAGTGAATGGGGCCTGCCACAAACGCGCGGTTCGCAAACATTTGATCGCGAACGCGCATTTGCGAAACGTCCCGGACGATGTTTGTCCATCACTATTTGTCACCTAAACAGATCAGTTTTAGCACGGCTTGTTGCTGCTTCCCCACTGCAATGCTACACTGCTTCAAGCAACTGACTGATGTTCCCTGATGTTCACCCAGTGTGCCATCAGGGAAATGTAGTGTCCCAGGCCAAAAGCACTTTTCCATGTGTCAGTCATTAAGTGAACCTTCCCAATAACTGCGTTGGTCAGGGCACAGGTGATGCTACGAGACACATGCTGGTGTAAGGCTGGGACTGCACATCGTGAAAGATATTGGCTGCTGGGGACAGAGTACCGCCATCTGGCTGCGGAAAGCCTCACTGTTCACAAGTCTAAATGGCAACATTTCCAGGGCCAGCAATTTGAAAGGTGCGCATTTCATGCTATGGTCTGTGGGTGGGTGACTGGGTATTTGTGCTTTCGTTCAAAGGCCTGGGGTATAGACATTTGTACGCTGCGTTGGGACACAGAAGTGGATGTTCTAGCTGATGGTGCTTGCGAAGGTCCAGTTGCATGGCGGGAGGCATCCAGGCCTGCATATTGGACAGGGGATTGGCCAGTACGTAACACAGGGGAAGAAGAGGCAGTGTGGTGACCCGCTGACACAGATTGTGGACCAAGGCATTCGGCCCACCTATTAGGGTGTTTTGATGCCATGTGGCGGATCATGCTGGTGGTGGTGAGGTTGCTAGTGTTCACGCCGCTGCTCATTTTGGTATGGCACAGGTTGCAAATGGCAATTCTTTCATCGTCCGCATTTTCCTCAAAAAAGCACCAGACTGCGGAACACCTACCCCTTGGTAAGAGAGATTTCCGCAAGGGTGTGCTCCGGGGAACAGTTGCGGGCCTGTTTGGTGTGGCCCGCCTTCTCACTTTGCCAGCCCACTGCCACAGCGGTGAAAAAAAATTCACTGAATGTCACTGATATTTCAGATGCGCTAACGTTATACTGGAGATGTAGCGCAGGTAATGTAACTGTCCGCAGCAGAAACTGTCTATGGAAAAAGTACACTGGATGTCACAGATATTTTTAGGCTGCACACACGTTAAACAGGAGATGTAGCGCAGATAATGTCGCTGTCTGATGCGTCCAAACAATTGCAAGCAAATTTAGTGCATGTTGCGCTAAAAATATATATTGCTGCTAGATACAACTATAATCCTTAAAAGGACTTTTGGGTCTCCAACAAGTTTTAGCAATTTAGAGCAGGTTGCAGTAAAAATATACATTGCTGCCACACACAATAGTCCTTAACCATCTCAGCTCCCCTAGCTTAAACCCCCTTAATGACCAGACTACTTTTTACAATTCTGCACTACACTACTTTCACGGTTTATTGCTTGGTCATACAACTTACCACCCAAATGAATTTTACCTCCTTTTCTTCTCACTAATAGAGATTTCATTTGGTGGTATTTCATTGCTGCTGACATTTTCTTGTTATTAATCAAAATTTACTGAATTTTTTGCAAAAGAATGAAATTTTTCACTTTCAGTTGTAACATTTTTAAAATAAAACTACATTTCTATATACATTTTTCTCAAAATGTATTGTTCTACATGTCTTTGATAAAAAAAAATGCAATAAGTGCATATTTATTGGTTTGCGCAAAAGTTATAGCGTTTACAAACTATGGTACAAAAATTGGAATTTCCGCATTTTGAAGCAGCTCTGACTTTCTGAGCACCTGTCATGTTTCCTGAGGTTCTACAATGCCCAAACAGTAGAAACACCCCACAAATGACCCTATTTCAGAAAGTAGACACCCTAAGGTATTCGCTGATGGGCATAGTGAGTTCATAGAAGTTTTTATTTTTTGTCACACGTTAGCGGAAAATGATGATTTTTTTTTTCTTACAAAGTCTCATATTCCACTAACTTGTGACAAAAAATAAAAACTTCCATGAACTCACTATGCCCATCACAAAATACCTTGGGGTGTCTTCTTTCCAAAATGGGGTCACTTGTGTGGTATTTATACTGCCTTGGCATTTTAGGGACCCTAATGTGTGAGAAGTAGTTTGAAATCCAAATGTGTAAAAAATGCTCTGTGAAATCCTAAAGGTGCTCTTTAGAATTTGGGCCCCTTTGCCCAATTAGGCTGCAAAAAAGTGTCACACATGTGGTATTGCCGTACTCAGAAGAAGTAGGACAATGTGTTGTGGGGTGTATTTTTACATATATGAGAGAAATATCTCTAAAAGTCAACTTTTCCAATTTTTTTATACAAAGTTGTCAATTTAGAGAGATATTTCTCTCACCCAGCATGGGTATATGTAAAAAGACACCCCAAAACACATTGCCCAACTTCTCCTGTGTACGGTGATACCACATGTGTGACACTTTTTTGCAGCCTAGGTGCGCAAAGGGGCACAAATTCCTTTTAGGAGGGCATTTTTAGACATTTGGATTCCAGACTTCTTCTCACGCTTTAGGGCCCCTAAAATACCAGGGCAGTATAAATACCCCACATGTGACCCCATTTTGGAAAGAAGACACCCCAAGGTATTTCGTGATGGGCATAGTGAGTTCATGGAAGTTTTTATTTTATGTCACAAGTTAGTTGAATATGAGACTTTGTAAGAAAAAAAACATCATTTTCTGCTTACTTGTGACAAAAAAATAAAATCTTCTATGAACTCACTATGCCCATCAGCGAATATCTTAGGGTGTCTTCTTTCCAAAATGGGGTCATTTGTGGGGTGTTTGTACTGCCCTGGCATTTGAGGGTCTCCGCAATCATTACATGTATGGCCAGTATTAGGAGTTTCTGCTATTCTCCTTATATTAAGCATACAGGTAATGAGATATATTTTTTTCCGTTCAGCCTGAGGCTGAAAGAAAAAATAGACAGCACAGATTTCTTAATTCGCATCGATCAATGTGGATTAAAAAATATCTGCCAAAAAAAAGAAAAAGGAGGGGAACGGCGTCTGCCAGGACATAGGAGCTCCGCCCAACATCCAAACCCACTCAGTCCGTATGCCATGGCAAACCCGATATCTCCATTCACATCAATCGATGTGGATGAATAAATCATTGCCAGTTTTTTTTTTTATATACAAAGTGTTTGCTAAAGCATATGAACACCGACCCTCAGCTCATAAGCCTCGGCAAACATATCATTTTTTACTGCAGAGGAGAAATCTTGCAGCGCCGCATACACCGACTTTTGTGTAATCTGACAGCAGCGCAATGCTTCTGTCAGAATGCACATCAGTGCTGCAGCTGGTTCATCGGTTGGTCCACCTAGAAGGTAAAAAATAAAAATAAAATCAAAAACCTGTCACGGAAGGTGTACAAGAAACAAGACCATGCAAAATGAATATATGACTCACTGGATCCAAAACTAAGGAACAAAAGGGAGACCCCTGCATCAGACCTGGCTCTCTCTGCTCAGCCTATGCGAAAATCACAATGGTGGATGATCGCATATCCACGAACCTCGACTATATACCACCTGAACACCCTACAATAGTGAGGGGACACGACCACCGGCTCCCTACACTAGACACGGAGGGAGTCAGGGTCACCTGGGATCCAGCAAACAGAAAATCACTAATAAATGTACAGCACTTATCTTGTAGAAGGCTGGAAGATTGGATCAGCATGCGCACACACTCCAGGAAGTTGTATAAGCCGCACACTAATGCATTATGGGGAGGAATTAAAAGGGATGCAATCAGTCCAACTACATGACAGCTGAGAGAGGCTAACGAGATGAGGAACTGAAATTCAAAACAAAGAAAACTCAAGGAGGAGGTTCTGAAAGGCTTCTGTCAGAGCTTCTCAGCTGTCTGGTTGTGACAGTACCCCTCCCTCTACGAGTGGACTCCGGACACTCAGAGCCCTCCTTCTCAGGATGGGGACCTATGGAAAGCCCGGATGAGACGAGTGGCCTTAATGTCCGTCAGTGGGACCCACATCCTCTCCTCAGGACCATAACCCTCCCAATGAACAAGGTACTGGAGAGAACCGTGGACAAGACAAGAATCCACAATCCTAGAGACCTGAAATTCAAGATTCCCATCAACCATAATCGGAGGAGGAGGCAAAGGCGAGGGTACAATGGGTTGAACATAAGGTTTCAATAAGGACTTATGAAAAACATTATGGATCTTCCAAGTCTGAGGAAGATCAAGACGGTAGGCAACAGGATTGATGACAGACAGGATTTTGTAAGGCCCAATAAACCTAGGACCCAACTTCCAGGAGGGAACCTTCAATTTGATATTCTTGGTAGACAACTACACCAGATCACCAACATTCAGGTCCAGACCAGGCACACGTCTCTTATCTGCCACACGCTTATATCTCTCACTCATGCTCTTTAGACTATCCTGAATATTTTGCCAAATAGAAGACAAAGACGAGGAGAATCTGTCCTCATCAGGTAAATCAGAAGACCCCTCTCCCGAGAAAGTCCCAAACTGCGGATGAAACCCATATGCACCAAAAAATGGTGACTTATCAGAGGACTCCTGAAGACGGTTATTTAAAGCAAACTCAGCAAGGGACAAAAAAGAACACCAATCCTCCTGATTCTCCGCCACAAAACAGCGCAGATATGTCTCCAGATTCTGATTGACGCGCTCTGTCTGGCCATTCGACTGCGGGTGGAAAGCAGAAGAGAATGACAACCAAACCCCCAAGTGAGAACAGAAAGCCTTCCAGAATCTGGAAACAAACTGCGTGCCCCTATCTGAAGAAATACCATGCAATTTGACAATGTGATCAATAAATGCCTGCGTCAGCGTCTTAGCATTGGGCAAACCAGGAAAAGGGATGAAATGCACCATTTTGCTAAAACGGTCCACCACCACTAGAATCACAGTCTTCCCCGAGGAACGAGGCAGGTCCGTTATAAGTCCATGGACAGATGTGTCCAAGGACGGGAAGGAATGGGTAAGGGAAGGAGAGGACCTGATGGCCGTGAATGAGGGACTTTGGCACGAGCGCAAGTCTCGCAGGCTGCCACAAAACCCTCAACCGACTTACGAAGCGCAGGCCACCAGAATCTCCGAGCGATGAGATCCACTGTGGCTCTTGCCCCCGGGTGCCCAGCAAGGACCGTATCGTGGTGTTCCTTAAAAATCTTGTGTCTTAAAGCGAGAGGCACAAACAACCTCCCAGGAGGACAAAGATCAGGAGCCTCTGACTGGGCTGCCTGCACCTCTGCCTCCAATTCAGGAAAAAGAGCAGAGACCACCACACCTTCAGCCAAAATGGGACCCGGGTCTTCGAAATTCCCACCTCCTGGAAAACAACGTGACAGGGCATCTGCCTTTACATTCTTAACCCCAGGGCGGAACGTGACAACAAAATTAAACCTTGAAAAGAACAAAGACCATCTGGCCTGTCTCTGGTTCAGACGCTTGGCTGACTCCAAGTAGGCCAGATTTTTATGGTCAGTAAACACGGTAATAGGGTGTCTGGCTCCCTCTAGCCAATGGCGCCATTCCTCAAAAGCCAACTTGATGGCCAACAATTCCCTATCTCCCACATCGTAATTTCTCTCTGCGGAGGAGAGTTTCTTCGAGAAAAAGGCACATGGTCGCCATTTGGCAGGAGAGGAACCCTGAGACAAGACCGCACCCACACCCACCTCAGAAGCATCAACCTCAACTATGAAGGGTAGAGAAATATCAGGTTGTACCAAGATGGGAGCGGAAGCAAAACTCTCCTTGATATTAGAAAAGGTCTTACGCGCCTCTACCGACCAGGAAGAAAAATCTACCCCCTTTCTGGTCATATCAGTGAGTGGTTTAACAATAGAGGAATAATTCAAAATAAACTACCTGTAATAATTGGCAAAGCCCAAAAAACGCATCAGCGCCTTCTGATTCTCAGGAATCTCCCACTCAAGCACAGTGCGGACCTTCTCAGAGTCCATGCGAAAACCAGAAGCGGAGAGAAGAAACCCCAGAAATTGAATTTCTGGAACCGCAAACACACATTTTTCAAGTTTCGCGTATTATTTATTCTCCCGCAGGATGAGCAAGACCTGACAGTAAGTGTTCCTTATGAGTTTTGAAATCAGGAGAAAAAATCTAAATGTCATCCAAATACACTAATACAAATTTTTCCATTAAATGATAAAAAATGCTGTTCACGAAATGCTGAAAAACAGCTGGGGCATTCATCAAACCAAAAGGCATAACCAAATTCTCAAAATGGCCCTCAGGAGTATTGAAGGCCGTCTTCCATTCGTCTCCTTCTCTGACTCTGACCAGGTTGTATGCCCCTCTTAGATCTAACTTGGAAAAGACTTTAGCCCCAACAATCTGGTTAAACAGGTCCGGGATCAGAGGAAGCGGATAAGGGTCACGAATTGTGATACTGTTCAGCTCCCTGAAATCCAGACAAGGTCTTAAAGAACCATCTTTTTTCTTAACAAAGAAAAAAACAGCGGCAACAGGTGACTTCGAGGGTCGTATGTGTCCTTTTCTCAGACTCTCAGAGATATAAGCACGCATAGCGACCCTTTCAGGTTTGGAGAGGTTGTGTAAACGAGATTTAGGCAGCTTGGCGCCTGGGATGAGATTAATAGGGCAATCGTACTCCCTGTGCGGGGGCAAATCCTGAACTCCACTCTCAGAGAAGACATCCGAAAATTCAGAGAGAAAAGATGGTACAGTCTTAGTAGAAACCTCAGAAACAGATGTCGTGAGGCAATTCTCTCTGCAAAAGTCACTCCAACCATTTATTTGCCTCGCTTGCCAATCAATGGTGGGGTTATGTTTAGTGAGCCAGGGTAGCCCCAACACAAGAGTAGGTAATCCGCTAAGGACGAAACATGACACATCCTCAACATGAGCATCACTCACAATTAAATGAATATTGTGAACTATGCCGAACTTTTTAACCCCTAACAGGTATATTAGACGCTGTTTTCATAACAGCGTCTAATATACCTCCTACCTGGTCCTCTGGTGGTCCCTTTTGTTAGGATCGACCACCAGAGGACTCAGGTAGCTCAGTACAGTCGCACCAAACACCACACTACACTACACCCCCCCCCTGTCACTTATTAACCCCTTATAAACCCCTGATCACCCATGATCACCCCATATAAACTCCCTGATCACCCCCCTGTCATTGATCACCGCCCTGTCGTTGATCACCCCCCTGTCAGGCTCCGTTCAGACGTCCGTATGATTTTTACGGATCCACGGATACATGGATCAGATCCGCAAAAAGCATACGGACGTCTGAATGGAGCCTTACAGGGGGTGATCAATGACAGGCGGGTGATCACCCATATACACTCCCTGATCACCCCCCTGTCATTGACCACCCCCCTGTAAGGCTCCATTCAGACGTCCGCATGTGTTTTGTGGATCCGATCCATGTATCCATGGATCCGTAAAAATCATGCGGACGTCTGAATGAAGCCTTACAGGGGGGTGATCAGTGACAGGGGGGTGATCACCCTGATCACCCCCTGTCATTGATAACCCCCCTGTAAGGCTCCATTCAGACGTCCGCATGTGTTTTGTGGATCCGATCCATGTATCCATGGATCCATAAAAATCATGCGGACGTCTGAATGGAGCCTTACAGGGGGGGTGATCAGTGACAGGGGGGTGATCACCCTGATCACCCCCCTGTCATTGATAACCCCCCTGTAAGGCTCCATTCAGACGTCCGCATGTGTTTTGTGGATCCGATCCATGTATCCATGGATCCGTAAAAATCATGCGGACGTCTGAATGGAGCCTTACAGGGGGGGTGATCAGTGACAGGGGGGTGATCACCCTGATCACCCCCTGTCATTGATAACCCCCCTGTAAGGCTCCATTCAGACGTCCGCATGTGTTTTGTGGATCCGATCCATGTATCCATGGATCCGTAAAAATCATGCGGACGTCTGAATGGAGCCTTACCAGGGGGGTGATCAGTGACAGGGGGGTGATCACCCTGATCACCCCCTGTCATTGATAACCCCCCTGTAAGGCTCCATTCAGACGTCTGCATGTGTTTTGTGGATCCGATCCATGTATCCATGGATCCGTGAAAATCATGCGGACGTCTGAATGGAGCCTTACCAGGGGGGTGATCAGTGACAGGGGGGTGATCAGGGAGTCTATATGGGTGATCACCCCCCTGTCATTGATCACCCCCCTGTCATTGATCACCCCCCCTGTAAGGCTCCATTACACATTTTGATTGCATTCCCCAACTTCTCCTGAGTACGGCGATACCAGATGTGTGACACTTTTTTGCAGCCAAGGTGGGCAAAGGGGCACATATTCCGAAGTGCACCTTTCGGATTTCACCGGTCATTTTTTACACATTTCGATTGCAAAGTTCTTCTCACACATTTGGGCCCCTAAATTGCCAGGGCAGTATAACTACCCCACAAGTGACCCCATTTTGGAAAGAAGACACCCCAAGGTATTCCGTGAGGGGCATGGCGAGTGCCTAGAATTTTTAATTTTTTGTCGCAAGTTAGTGGAATATGAGACTTTGTAAGAAAAAAATAAAAATTAAAAATCATCATCATTTTCCGCTAACTTGTGACAAAAAATAAAAAGTTCTATGAACTCACTATGCCCATCAGCGAATACCTTAGGGTGTCTACTTTCCGAAATGGGGTCATTTGTGGGGTTTTTCTACTGTTTGGGCATTGTAGAACCTCAGGAATCATGACAGGTGCTCAGAAAGTCAGAGCTGCTTCAAAAAGCGGAAATTCACATTTTTGTACCATAGTTTGTAAACGCTATAACTTTTACCCAAACCATTTTTTTTTTGCCCAAACATTTTTTTTTATCAAAGACATGTAGAACTATAAATTTAGTGAAAAATTTATATATGGATGTCGTTTTTTTTGCAAAATTTTACAGCTGAAAGTGAAAAATGTCATTTTTTTGCAAAAAAATCGTTACATTTCGATTAATAACAAAAAAAGTAAAAATGTCAGCAGCAATAAAATACCACTAAATGAAAGCTCTATTAGTGAGACGAAAAGGAGGTAAAATTCATTTGGGTGGTAAGTTGCATGACCGAGCGATAAACGGTGAAAGGAGTGTAGTGCCGAAGTGTAAAAAGTGGCCTGGTCATTAAAGGGATTCTGTCACCTCCCCTCAGCCAAAAAACGATTTAAAAGCAGCCATGCAGCACAGCTTACCTGGATTAAGCTGTGCTCTTTTATCTTGAAATCCGTCTAGCAGTTAGTGCAAAAAACGACTTTGATCGATATGTAAATGTGTCCTGAAGGTGCCCAGAGGGGCGTTTTTTTCTTCTTAGTGAGCCCAGTACCGCCCCTCTTTCAGTGCCCAGCCCGCCTTCCTTGTACTTTCTAACCGCCGCCCCCAGCCTGCCACAGCCTCTCCTGCCTCTCCTCCCCCTCCCTCACGCCGAACGAAGTCTCGCACAGGCGCAGTACCCACTGAGGGCTGCGCCTGTGCGATCATCAGGAGACTGAGGGCGGCAGCTTCATCTTCGTCACTGGGCATGCGCCGAGCCCAGTGACGTCCGATATTAGCTCTTTCCCTCAGTCAGCCTGGTAGGAAGCGCAGAGGATTGCCGATCGGCTGCTGCACCCTGCGCTTTCTCCAGTCTGCCTGCCTTTACTTAATATAATAATACCTAATTCGCCCCAACAAATACTTATTTCTTTCCTGAAGGGAGGGTGGGGAAAGAAATCGCTGGCCGTCTTCACCGTGGCAGGCAGACTGGAGAAAGCGCAGGGTGCAGCAGCCGATCGGCAATCCTCTGCGCTTCCTACCAGGCTGACTGAGGGAAAGAGCTAACATCGGACGTCACTGGGCTCGGCGCATGCCCAGAGACGAAGATGAAGCTGCCGCCCTCAGTCTCCTGATTATCGCACAGGCGCAGCCCTCAGTGGGTACTGCGCCTGTGCGAGACTTCGTTCGGCGTGAGGGAGGGGGAGGAGAGGCAGGAGAGGCTGTGGCAGGCTGGGGGCGGCGGTTAGAAAGTACAAGGAAGGCGGGCTGGGCACTGAAAGAGGGGCGGTACTGGGCTCACTAAGAAGAAAAAAACGCCCCTCTGGGCACCTTCAGGACACATTTACATATCGATCAAAGTCGTTTTTTGCACTAACTGCTGGACGTATTTCAAGATAAAAGAGCACAGCCTAATCCAGGTAAGCTGTGCTGCATGGCTGCTTTTAAATCGTTTTTTGGCTGAGGGGAGGTGACAGAATCCCTTTAAGGGGGTTTCAGCTAGCGGGGCTGAAGTGGTTAATGATTTCTGAGAAAGTGGAGCGGAATCAATAGCAAAAACAGGAATATCCTTTCCCAAAGTGCACACCTGGAAACCATGAGTTATCGCAAAATGATTATCAATGAGATTGACATCTGCTCCACTATCTACAAAAATCTCACAAAAAAGTTCTTGCTCTCTAGCGCCACCCTGGCAGGCAGGACAAAACGGGAACTACAAGCAAACGGAAAACCTTTAATTTCCGCCTCAACCCTGCCAATAGTAACAGATGGAACATTTTTAAAAGATTTTTTCCTTTTTGTTTCTTTATTACTCCCAGAAAACTGCCTGAATCTCCTAGAGGGACAAACATTTGCCAAATGATTTATACCTCTACAACAAAAACAAACCTTCCCATGTGGGCTGAATCTTCTATTGTCAGAGGCAATCAACCCCAGCTGCATGGGCTCCTGCTCAGAAGGGGCTGACAGCGACTGAGACCCCTTCGCATAGAATGAGACCGCTGCACTGTCCTGGGACTGAGTATGACAGGAAGGAGAGATCTCTCCTCTCTCTCTAAGACGCCTGTCAATACGAACGGCCTGAGACATAGCACAGTCCAAGGAGATAGGCCTCTCATGAAAAGCAAATGCATCTTTCAATCCCTCTGAAAGACCATGGCAAAATTGACTTCGGAGTGCAGCATCATTCCAACCAGTATCAGCTGCCCATCTCCGAAATTCTGAGCAGTATATCTCTGCGGATTGTTTACCCTGGCATAACAGACGTAGTCTAGACTCAGCCAAAGCAACACGATCCGGATCATCATATAGCTGACCCAGGGCTAAAAAGAAATCATCCACTGAACGGAGGGGCCTTGCCCCCACCGGCAGCGAAAAGGCCCACAACTGAGCGTTACCCCTGAGCAGCGATATAATGATCCCCACCCTCCGTTCCTCATCACCAGAGGAATGGGGAAGAAGGCGAAAATGGAGTTTGCAAGCCTCTCTGAAACGCACAAAATTCTCACTACCACCGGAGAACGTATCCGGGAGCGAGATCTTAGGCTCAGAACAAACTCCATGAACGCAAGCTGAACCGGTCACTAGAAACTGAGAAAGAGTCTTACGGAGATCAGCTACCTCTGATGAAAGACCCTGGAAACGTTCAGTCAAAAGTGAAACCGGATCCATGCTTGAGACGGTTTTGGCGGCTTATAATGTCACGGAAGGTGTACAGGAAACAAGACCATGCAAAATGAATATATGACTCACTGGATCCAAAACTAAGGAACAAAAGGGAGACCCCTGCATCAGACCTGGCTCTCTCCCTCTCTGCTCAGCCTATGCGAAAATCCCAATGGTGGATGATCGCATATCCACGTACCTCGACTATATACCACCTGAACACCCTACAATAGTGAGGGGACACGACCACCGGCTCCCTACACTAGACACGGAGGGAGTCAGGGTCACCTGGGATCCAGCAAACAGAAAATCACCAATAAATGTACAGCACTTATCTTGTAGAAGGCTGGAAGATTGGATCAGCATGCGCACACACTCCAGGAAGTTGTATAAGCCGCACACTAATGCATTATGGGGAGGAATTTAAAGGGATACAATCAGTCCAACTACATGACAGCTGAGAGAGGCTAACGAGATGAGGAACTGAAATTCAAAACAAAGAAAACTCAAGGAGGAGGTTCTGAAAGGCTTCTGTCAGAGCTTCTCAGCTGTCTGGTTGTGACAAAACCAGGCCGCAACACAATAAATTTATTAACATGAACTTTATAATAACATTTGAACAGAACATTAACTTTTATAAACTTTATTGAACTTTTGGAACAGAACATTAACTTTTTTGCTTATCGGTGATTTTTTTGTTTGTTTTGCTTTTTTTACATTTTTATAGGACAAACCTCTACGTCCCATGGGACAATGTGCAAAGCGCAAATCGCCCAGAGATGTGGCAAAGTACATTATGCACTTTGTCCAAGGTGAAAGGAGAGGTTTGCAGCAGCTCTGTGTGAAAGGGCCCTAAGAGCCCTGTGTGCCTGTCCTGTGTGATGCAATCCCTATGCTAATAGTGTACCTGTGTGTGGTACTTCCGGAAACACTCCCCTAAGCATAGGACAGGGTGGGTTGAGGTACCAGCAACGACATTGGGGAAATGTCGCTCGTGCAGACAGCTCACTACACTGGTGGATGGGGCCTCGGAACCTCCTGAATACAGGAGGTTCTCGATGATCTCTTCCTGAAATTTGAGGAAGGATCCTGCTGATCTCCCAGCCTTACTGTAGAGAACAAAACTATTATACAGAGCCAATTGAATTAAATATACAGACACCTTCTTATACCAGCATCTGGTGCTGCGGGACACTAAATAAGGAGCCAACATCTGGTCATTGAAGTCCACCCCTCCCATGAGCAAATTATAGTCGTGGACCGAGAGGGGCTTTTCAATGACACTGGTTGCTCGTTCGATTTGTATTGTCTTGTCTGCGTGAATGGAGGAGAGCATGTAAACATCACGCTTGTTTCTCCATTTCACCGCGAGCAGTTCTTCGTTACACAAGGCAGCCCTCTCCCCCCTTGCAAGACGGGTGGTAACGAGCCGTTGGGAGAAGTCCCGGCGACTAGGTCGTGCGGTACCACAGCAGCCAATCTGTTCTAAAAACAAATGCCTGAAGAGGGGCACACTTGTGTAAAAATTGTCCACATAAAGATGGTACCCCTTGCCAAATAAGGGTGACACCAAGTCCCAGACTGTCTTCCCACTGCTCCCCAGGTAGTTAGGGCAACCGACCGGCTCCAGGGTCTGATCTTTACATTAAATTTGTGCGTATAGCCTGTGGCGCTTTCACAGAGCTTATACAATTTGACCCCATACCGGGTGCGCTTGCTTGGGATGTATTGTTTGAAGCCAAGGCGCCCGGTAAAATGTATAAGGGACTCGTCTATGCAAATGTTTTGCTCAGGGGTATACAAATCTGCAAATTTGGTGTTAAGGTGGTCTATGAGGGGCCGAATTTTGTGGAGCCGGTCAAAAGCTGGGTGGCCTCTGGGACGAGAGGTGCTGTTGTCACTAAAGTGCAGGAAACGCAGGATGGTCTCAAATCGTGTCCTGAACATGACAGCAGATAACATGAGCATGTGATGAATTGGGTTTGTGGACCAATATGACCGCAATTCATGCTTTTTTGTTAGGCCCATGTTGAGGAGAAGGCCCAGAAAAGTTTTAAATTTAAAAACTTGGACAGGTTTCCACCGGAAAGACTGGGCATAAAAGCTTCCCGGGTTGGTGGCTATAAATTGAGTGGCATACCGATTTGTTTCTGCCACGACTAAGTCTAAGAGCTCTGCAGTCAAGAAGAGCTACAAAAAAAAAACTGTGCCGTTCCGATCTGAGCTGTCTCAACCCGAACTCCAGACTTGGCGGTGAAAGGAGGAACTACTGGTGCAGCTGAAGTTGGGGGCTGCCAATCAGGGTTTGCCAGCACCTCAGTAACTCTAGGGGCTCTATGGGACTGTCTGTACGGTGGCTGCGACGGGGGAAGTACTGAACGTGCCATCGTACCCGATTCAACTGCCCTTCTGGTGCTCGCCACTTCACCATGTTGTACGGCAGTGCTGGTACTAGGTCCAGGATGGGCTGCGCTGCTGGTGTATGCCTCACCGCGTAATCCGACAGCGCCAGCCCCACTCTGCTGCCCCTGCAGCGGATCCTGTGCAACCTGTGGTCTAGCAACACGGGGCCGGGTACGCCTGATGGTATCAGGGACCTCAACCTCATCGTCCGAACTTTGGGTCAGACTGCCACTGCTTTCTACCGGTTTGTATTCTGACCCGCTGGATTAGTCAGATGAGGGTTCCTATTCCTCATCCGACTGGGTCAGAAGTCTGTAGGCCTCTTCAGAAGAATACCCCTTATTTGCCATTTGGTCAACTAAATTTAGGGTGTATTTCCTGAGACTACCCAAGAAAAAAAGCAAGCCTGTCTTACAAATGGGAGGCTAGCGAAGTACCGGAAGCCGCTGCGATTGATAAAAAATATCAAAACTGATTTTTTTTTTTAATCGCCGCAGGGCTTGTAAAGTGATTGTGCAGTGATTTAAAAAAAAAAACATTTTTTGTCACTGCGGCAGGGCGGGCGTGGGTGAAGGCACGTGTGGGCGACCGATCTGGTCTGATCGGGCAAACACTGCGTTTTGGGTGAAGGACGAGCTAAGGTGACACTAATACTATTATAGATCTGACTGTGATCAGTTCTGATCACTTACAGATACTATAAAAGTACCAATGCTGATTAGCGATACGCTAATCAGCGAATCAGTGACTGCGGTGCAGTGGGCTGGGCGCTAACTACCTAACAAAGGGGCCTAAACTATCCTAAAACCTAGCCGTCAATACTAGTAAATTAGAAAAGTGACAGTTTACACTGATCACTTTTTTCCCTTTCACTAGTGATTGACAGGGGTTTTCAAGGGGTGATCAAGGTGTTAATTGGGGTGATGGGGGGGTGATCTGGGGCTAAGTGTGTGGTGTCTTGTGTACTTACAGTGATCTGTGCTCCTCTGCTGGTACCAACCGACGAAAAGGACCAGTAGAGGAGCACACAAGCCATTTAACACCTTATATTTATAAATATAAAGTGTTAAATGGCTTTTGATTCGTTTTTTTGAAAATCACCAGCCTGCCAGCTATGATCATTGGCTGGCAGGCTGGTGATGAAATACTCCTTGAACTTTTGCCGGCCCGCAATGCGCATGCGCGGGCCGGCTGTGTGCGTAATCTCGCGTCTCGCGAGATGACGCAACAGATGCGTCACCGAGGAATGAATCGACCGCCTCCGGACCGCGATCCTGCGTTAGGCGGTCCGGAGGCGGTTAAAAGGACGTTTGAGTCTATAACAAGCATAAAAGCTAAAAGTTTCTAATATTTCACTCTCTACACTATCTCTCCCTTCTACTCTCCAGCTCTCCCTGACTAAGACTGAGCCAAACACGTTTCATCTACTACTGTATAGCACCCGATGAGGCGTTCCGGCCAGCCAATCACTGTAATGCCAGTAGCCAACAAACGCTGGCATAGCAGCCAACAAACGTTCTGGGAGCGGACTTAGGGCTCTTTCACACTTGCGTTGTCTGGATCCGGCGTGTACTCCACTTGCCGGAATTACACGCCAAATCCGGAAAAACGCAAGTGAACTGAAAGCATTTGAAGACCAGTCCTGGTTGCCATAGTAGTAGTGGGGAGCGGGGGAGCAGTATACTTACAGTCCGTGCGGCTCCCGGGGCGCTTCAGAATGACGTCAGAGTGCCCCATGCGCATGGATGACGTGCCATGTGATCACGTCATCCATGCGCGTGGGGCACCCTGACGTCACTCTGGAGTGCCCCGGGAGCCGCACGGACGGTAAGTATACTGCTCCCCCGCTCCCCACTACACTTTACTTTGGCTGCCAAGACTTTAGCGTCCCGGCAGCCATGGTAACCATTCAGAAAAAGCTAAACGTCGGATCCGGCAATGCGCCGAAACGACGTTTAGCTTAAGGCCGGATCTGGATCAATGCCTTTCAATGGGCATTAATTCCGGATCCGGCCTTGCGGCAAGTGTTCAGGATTTTTGGGCGGAGCAAAAAGTGCAGCATGCTGCGGTATTTTCTCCGGCCAAAAAACGTTCCGGTCCTGAACTGAAGACATCCTGATGCATCCCAAACGGATTTCACTCCATTCAGAATGCATTAGGATAATCCTGATCAGGATTCTTTCGGCATAGAGCCCTGACGACGGAACTCTATGCCGGAAGAAAAGAACGCAAGTGTGAAAGAGCCCTTAAGCATCTCGCTCAAGCACACGCGGTATTCGGTCGAACACCGCGATGTGCGGATCATCGCAATGCTCAAGTAATATTAGTGTTTGGCCGAGCATGCTCGTCCAACATTAACGATAATCCATCATCTACCTGTAATTGAATTAGTGGGGTTCTTACGGGGTGACAGAGGAAATCACCTTCTCTTTGTCTAATCACCTGGATGCCATGGTCAATTGCTATAGCATCTAATGCATTAAATAACAGGTAGTGGGAGCCCAGCTGTCAGACTCCAATGAGTTCCCGTAATGATTGCACTGGCACAGCTTCTCTGACCGTGTGATCCTCATGATGTACATGTATGGCATTTTGTTACCTTGTGCTAGATGGTGGTGCCAGGTCCTCTAGAGTGGTAGATGCTCTTTCTAGCCTCCACTGTGCCCTTTGGCCTACCAAGTCAGTTTCTGAGTGGGGCACCCCCTCATGATGACCATATACTTTATTAGAAAAAACTCTAATAGAAAACATTTATTTTGACTTTGTTACCTTTAAGAGAGAAAACATGCAGTGCAGAATGCAGTAAAAATCCCAGCATTGGTAAATGAGATTATTTAATTTGTCATTATTACTCGAAAAAGTATTTTATTATTTAAGCTAGAGAGTCTTATGAAACTATAAAGTAGTGGCTTACCCGCCTGCTGTTATATTGGTGTTTTGCCTGCACAAACCACTGTGCATAGTATAATTGATATATATTTATAAATTAAAAGCTTAATCCTGTGTGTACTACTCCAACAGAGGATATTTCCCACTTTGCTATAACTCTTGCCTGCTAGCGGGAAGCTCTTCAGTTTTAACAGACAGGGCCTAAATATGCATACTTTTTTCTCCTACACTTCATATACTCTTATGGATTCTAAAATCACTCACATGGGAGTTAAACATATTGTTTTTAAAATACATGGCAATATAAAATATTGCTGAAGTCTCACATACATTTGGAATTTAACCTGTTAGTTACTATCAGTACGCATTTTAACAGAGGTCACTAAGGGGCCTAAGGATGGGCCTTTCTGAGTCTTAGCGGCTCCCGTGAGAGCCTTGCTCCTGCTCTAATGGCCCAGATTGACAGAAGCACCAATCGAGGCTGTTTAACCCCTTTGAAGCAACCGGCAATAGTGCATGTCAGTGATTACAGAGGGATTCCCCTGTTCCCGGCAACATCCTGCGAATGAGATCAAGGGGTGCTGATGTGTGTGCACTCAAGCCAGGACCTAGTGAAAACCTCAGGCCTGCGTCCAGAAAACATAAATAAATAATCCACCTTTTTTCTATTGAAAAAAAATAGCAAAAATTAAATCTCACATATTTGGTATTATTGCATCCATAACAATACGCACTGTGCAATCATGTAAGATATCTCGTATGGCGAAAACCGTAAAAATAAATAAATGCCAGATACTGCTTTTTGCTTATTTGTCACCAAAAACTAATAAAAATCAATCAAAAAGTGTTACGTACCCCAAAATGATGCTAATTAAAACAAGACGTCGCACAAAAATCAAGCTCTCAAATAGCTCTATAGAAAGAACAATAAAAAGTTATGGGTCTTGGGATGCAGCAATGCAAAACATTTTCTTATTTTTAAAGAAAAGGAGTTTTATTGTGCACAAGTGGTAAAACATAAAAAACTATACGTATTTGATATTGCTGTAATCATACTGATCCAGAGAATAAAGTTATTGTTTTATTTATGCTAAAAACGAATGCCGTAAAATGTATGATGTAAAAACTCCATGGCAGTAAATTGCTGATTTTTTCCCATCACCTTCCAAGCACAAGTTAATAAACGTTAATCAGTAAGTTATGTGTACCTCAAAATGGCAATATTAAAAATTGCAACTTAAATAGTAATATAGTATATAAGGCTGAAAAAAGACATTTGTCCATCCAGTTTGGCCTGTTATCCTGCAAGTTGATCCCACACTTAAGGGGAAAAAGATTCCTTCCCGAATCCATTCA
Source organism: Bufo gargarizans (assembly GCF_014858855.1). Taxonomy (NCBI): domain Eukaryota; kingdom Metazoa; phylum Chordata; class Amphibia; order Anura; family Bufonidae; genus Bufo; species Bufo gargarizans. The sequence continues at coordinate 166,814,738 of NC_058085.1, read as the reverse complement.
GGCAATCAGATAACTGCCTGGATCAACGACCCATCTTTAGTAGCTAAAGCCTGTAATATTATTACACTCCAGAAATACATCCAGGCCCCTCTTGAATTCCTTTATTGTACTCACCATCACCACCTCCTCAGGCAGAGAGTTCCATAGTCTCACTGCTCTTACCGTAAAGAATCCTCTTCTATGTTTGTGTACAAACCTTCTTTCCTCCAGACACAGAGGATGTCCCCTTGTCACAGTTACAATCCTGGGAATAAATAGATAATGGAAGAGATCTCTGTACTGACCCCTGATATATTTTTACATAGTTATTAGATCTCCCCTCAGTTGTCTTTTTACTAAAGTAAATAACCCTAATTTTGATAATCATTCAGGGTACTGTAGTCCCCCCATTCCAGTTATTACTTTAGTTGCCCTCCTCTGTACCCTCTCCAACTCTGCTATGTCTGCCTTTTTCATAGGAGACCAGAAATGTACACAGTACTCCATGTGTTGTCTGACTAGTGATTTGTAAAGTGTTAGGAATATGTTCTCATCGTGGGCATCTATGCCCCTTTTGATGCAATCCATCAAAAATGTCTAGGTCATTTTTCATGTCAGTGTTACCCAGTGTTTTACCATTTAGTATGTACGGGTGACTTGCATTATTTCTTCCCATGTTTATAACCTTACATTTGTCAGTGTTAAACCTTATCTGCCACTTATCTGCGCAAGCCTCCAATCTATCCAGATCCATCTGTAGCAGTGTACTGTCCTCTTCCGTGTCAATTACTTTACACAGTTTAGTGTCATCTGCAAAAATTTATATTTTACTGTTCAAGCCTTCTACAAGATCATTAATATATTGAAGAGAATAGGGCCCAATACTGACCCCTGAGGTACTCCACTAGTGACAGTGACCCAATCTGAGTGTGTATTATTAATAACCACCTTCTGGTTTCTATCTCTGAGCCAGTTACTTACCCACATACAAACATTTTCTCCAAGTCCAAGCATTCTCATTTTATATACTAACCTCTCATGTGGTACAGTGTCAAATGCTTTGGAGAAGTCCAGATATACGACATACATTGATTCGCCGCTGTCAGGTCTAGAACTTACCCCCTCATAGAAATTGATTAAATTAGTTTGACATGACCAATTCCTCATGAAGCCATGCTGATATGGCGTTATTTGCTTATTTTCATTGAGATTCTCCAAGATAGGATCTCTTAGAAACCTTCAAACAGTTTGCCCACAACAGATGTTAAACTTACCAGCCTATAGTTTCAGTGACTCTGTTTTTGGACACTTTTTGAATATTGACATTACATTTGCTATGTGCCAATCCTGTGGAACACTCCCTTTTATTATATACTCCTTAAATATCAGAAATAAGGGTCTGGCTATGACATTACTTAATTCTCTAAGGATACGGGGGTGTATGCCATCTGGTCCTGGCGATTTGTCTATTTAAATCTTTTTAAGATGCAGCTGTACTTCTTCCTGGGTCAGACAGGGCACTTTTAATGAGGAATTTACTTTTACATTCTGCATTTCATCTGCATATTTAATAGTTTTTATTTTTCCTCATCACTTTCTGCAACTTGTCCCACAAAATACAAACACTCATACTACTGCATTGATGCAAAAGTGAAAGTTATAGTTCTTAGAACGCAACAATGAAAAATTGAAAAAAATTGTTTGATCATTAAAGATGTTCTTTTCTGATTCTTGTAATTAACATTTAGTATAGCCACTGAGTTATTCTATAAAATGTATCTATATAGTGCCACCTGCTGTTTTTTTTTCTTACTTCCTTTTATGGCTCACCGAGATCCTGCTTCCTGAATTGTGATAGGGAGAACATGGAGTCTGCTGATAATGTTAATGAATAAGACTATTCACATGGTCTTGAAATCTGCAGCATGTCCTTGTTTTGTGCTTATTCGCTTCCAAATATGGACATTATAATCAGTGGGAGTGCATTAAAAATGCAGAAAGGAAGTAATAGATGCAAATCTGGATGAATTACTGAAGCAATACTGATGACAATACTGAATGTATATCATCTGAAATTTTAATACACCCCTGTAAAAAATGCCTTTGTCCAAATAAGGGCTCATGCATACGACTGTAGCCGTTTTTGAGGTCCGCAAATTGCAGATCCGCAAAACACGGATACCGGCCAAGTGCGTACTGCCCATAATAGAACTTTCCTATCCTTATATGTAATATGGACAAGAATAGAACATGTTCTATTTTTTGTGGGTGCCATGGAATGGACATACGGATGCGGACATCACACAGTGTGCTGTCTGCATCTTTTGCAGTAAATGAGTCCGCATCCAACCTGCAAAAAGTGCAGATCGGATATGGACAAAATGAGCCCTACGGCTGTGTTCACATTATATCCCCTTGGCACAGTAAACAATATATTTTTTTTTTCTTTACTCACTGCCTTCCAAGAGCCTTGACTAGGGATGAGCAAACCCGTGGAAGTTCAGGTTCACTGGGTTCGGCCGAACCTCAGGTCAAAGTTCGGGTTCGGGACCCGAACTTGACCCCCAACCTGGACCCCCTTAAAGTCAATGGGGACTCGAACTTCACTTTATTATTTTACATTATAACATGGTTGTAATGGAAAAATAATAGCATTCTTAAGTCAGAATGCTAAATAAAATGGCCATTGAGGGGTTAAAAATAATTTTTAAAAAACTCACTTCATCCACTTGATCGTTCAGTCTGTATCCTCTTCTTTCTTCTTTTTGCAGGACCTACAAAAGGACCTGCAATGATGTCACCGCAGGTCCTTCTATCAGGAACTGCAGAAAGAAGAGGATACCGGCTGTGCGATCAAGTGGATGAAGTCAGTTTTTTTTAATTATTTTTAACCCCTCAATGGCCATTTTATTTAGCATTCTGTCTTAAGAATGCTATTATTTTCCATTCTATTCATGTTATAATGAAAAAATAATAAAATCATCCGAACAACGAACATGAACTTTAGTGAACGTACATGAACTTCAGTAAAAAAAATTACGGGTCCGGGAACCTGAACTCGCAAAGTTTGGCATTAACCCGAACTTTTTGCAGTTCGGCTTCGCTCAACCCTAGCCTTGAATTTTTTGTTTACTTCACTATTCACATAGCCTTGTGAGAGTCAGTTTTTTGAAGGACAAGATACATTTTTTATGGAAACATTTAGCTTGCCATTGAAATATGGGGGAAAAAAATTATGGAGTGAAATTGAAAAAATACAATGCAGCCACTGTTTGGTTTTGGTTTTAAATCAATCATTTATTTTGAAATTGACATGTTACCATTATTGTGCAGAATCATTATTACAGCAATACCAAATTTATATAATTTTTGTAATGCTTTGTACCTTTAAAAGAAAATTTTGAAAAATATATTTGCTTAGGGTCTATTCTGACACCCATAACATTTTTACATTTCCTTCTATCGATCTGTGTGAGGGCTTATTTTTTTTTGTTTTGCAAGCTTTAGGGGCTCATTTATGAAGCCAGGGATCCCTGATTTTTCATCTAAAAATCGGAAAGTGTGCTTTTGCTGATTTTTTGGAGGACTTTTTGCCAGTATTTGCAATTTTTGTGTCTCTTTGCCAATTCCTCATTAGTTCAATTTTTTAGACTAGAGCATCAAATTAGACCGGGATTATGGCTCACTTATGTATTGTGACTTTTTAAAATGTTGCAAAAAAGTTGCATCTCACTCCAGCTCCAACCCAGGCGTACTTTATAACCCTGATCTAAAACATAGCTTCCTCAGATGTTTGGCCAAATTGCTAGTTTGTAAGGTGGCAATACATTTATTACAATATCCATGTCTTGGATGCAGAAAACATACAAATCACAGATGTTAATACATTTATGTCCAAGTGCTACATCTTAGCTGTATATTAACCTCCTTAAATACCAGAGGTTTTTCAGTTTTGTGTTTTCATTTTTCTTCCCTGTCTTCACGGAGCCATAACTTTTTTATTTTTCCATTCACATAGCCATATGAGGGCTTGATTTTTTTGCAGGACAAGTGGCAATTTCTAATGTCACCATTTAATATGATATACAATGTATTGGGAAGTGGGAAAAAAATTCAAAAAAGGGTTGGAATTGGGGAAAAAAACACTATCCTGCCACAGTTTTATTGGTTTTGTCCCTACAGCGTTCCTTAAATTTTTGTATATTTTAACAGTACAGATGTTTTTGGACACAGTGATGGTCCCCATAACAAATTATGTGGCTTGTTTCCCTCTTACCCAAGGAACTCCCACGTTAAATGCAACCCTGTTCAGTTCCCAAAAGAGCTATAGCGTTTAAATTTGATGTTGTTCCACAGTTTTCTTGGCTTTCTATTTTTTCAGCAAGAAACTCAACTAAGGCCGGGTGCCCATCAGCTTTATACAATTCTGTTATAGGTTTCGTTATAACAGAGTTATAACGGAATATAATAGAGTATAATGAAATTCTAGGACAGAATACAAAATGGAATCCTTTAAGGGGCATTCTGTTTTGCTCCGCCCTAATACATGTCTATTTGGACACATAACGGTTCAGTTTGTTTCCATTATACATGCCAGAAAAAATTGCCCTGCCAACAGGACCATTTTCGAATATTTTTATATTTTTAAACCTTTTAAAACTTGTTTTATCTTTATTTTTAGTCCCTCTAGTGACTAAGCACACTTTCACATGGTCATTATTTGGCCACCATTTTTTTTTTATCAGTATTTGTAAACCAAAACTAACAATGGGTCCAAAACACAAAAGAGACAAAAATCTTTCCTTTACACTTTTTGTCTGTAGGCTCTACTCTAGGTTTAGTCTTATAACTACTGATGCAAAATACTGACCAAATACAGACCAGATGAAAGTGGCCTAAAACAATGAGACCTGTCAATTGTTTGTACCATATACTACAATAGTTTGCTATTGTAGTTAATAGGGGGATTCTGTGATCTTCCTATAAAGCCATCTAATCCCCCAGATACTGCAGTCCCTGTTGATTGCAGCATCTGAGGGCTTAAATGAAATCAGTGTTATCTCCAATCTCAGTTACTAAGCGTAGGTGTCAGTTGTATTACATACCTGCTGCTCAGCTCCTTACCCTGCTTTTTTGTCTCTTGATGTTATGCTGTAAATGTATTGCAAATGATTTTTAGGGGTTAAACAAGTTCATCATATGGTGAATTTGTCATATATATTGAAAAAAAGTCCTCAGTGATCAAATGTATGTCAAAAAAGTGCCCTTTTGGTTTTTTTCAGACAGGCATTCCATACAAAGGCATCCAAATAAATGTATGCCTTTTACATCATAATCTTCTATCACTGGGAAATAATTCCTAAGCCTAGCTCTGTTGGAAGGCTCTAACATGTTTTCAACAGTCTAAGTTATATAAAAAATTAATATAAAAATTTTTAAAATGAAGGTATTCTCACGTTCACTCCTGGTCAGAGGGTAGGTGCACTTCTCAGCAGCAGGCAGCGCCCCCTTGCATACGCTTGCCAGAGTGACTAGGCCAAGCCTCCTGGTGCAGGAGCACCAGCCAATCAGAGTCGGCGCTGGCACATCTGTAGGGCTGACGTCATCAGTCGTAAGATTCTGGACATGACCAGGAAGTGTGGGCCTATTTAAACAGGCCAAATAAGCAGATGAAAGAAAGTAGACAGCACTCACCGCTGTGGGTTCATTCCTTTATTCTTGACATATGCTGAATACAAGTTGAATATGTGCATCAGGACTCAGCAACAATGTATTCAGCTTTGATGAACAATGGTTAAAACAAGTATAAGGCACAGCAATGGGCACACCTGTGTTGTGCACCTTCGCAAACTTGTACCTAGCAGTGTTTGAAGACAAATATGTTTTCTCAGTGAAAAATCCATATTTGCACTATTTTCAGATATTCCTTCGTTACATGGATGACGATTTCATTGTATGGTCTGGTGCCGAGTCCCAGTGTAGAGAATTTGTTTCCTACCTAAACACCACTAACAAAATGAACATGAATTACGGAGGTCTAACTCTGGAGTTCTTAAATGTCTTGGTCAGTATTAAAGAAGAGGCCCCTGTATACAGAAAATTATAGAAAACCCACTACAACCAATTCGGTACTACATCATGACTGCTTTCACCCCCCCCCCCCCAGTGTTAAAGAATCCATGCCGTATGGCCAGTTCATTAGGCTAAGGAGAATAAATAACACTAAGGAGGGATACATGGTACAAGCCCTATATTTAAAAGAAAGATTGCTCCCAAAAGAGTACCAGAAAAGAACATAAATAAAGCTATGACCAGTATACCAAGCGGGCCAGTATACCCAGAAAGAATTACTCAAGAGTAGTGGGAAAAAATAAACAAAAAGAAAGGAATAGTGGTAGATTTGTGTTTGCTTTCAGGTTCAGTCCAGCAGCGAACTTGATTAAACATGTTATCCAGAGTAACTGGGATATATAAAAAAATGAGGAAAGCTTAAAAGAATATGCAAAGAAACCACTAGTTACCTTAGGAAATGCCACACAATTAAGGATAAGCTAGTCAGAAGTAGGTTCTGTGTGAAGAAGACCACGAACTGGTTAACAGGAAGAAAATTAGTAGGGAATTACAGGTGTGGCAATTGTTCATTTTGAAGGTACAACAGCCAAAAAAAGTTATTGATGTTTGGAGGCATCCAACATAGAGTGTCCCAATTAATCACATGCAGGAGCAACTACGTGGTTTACGTAGTGTTATGCTGCTATGGAGCTATCTATATAGGGAAAACAATAAGACCCCTCTTTGAAAGATTTAGAAAACATCGCAACTCTGTAAGGACAGGAAAGGGATGTCCCAGATTAATTACCCATGTACGGGAGACCCATGGATCCGATACGAATTGCCTCACCTTTGCCGGTATTGAACTTGTTCCAAACATGCAGCATGGCGGGGATAGACACCGCCTTTTACTACAAAGGGAGGCTAGGTGGATTATTTGGACCTCTGTCATGGGTCCCCTGGGTCTTAATGAGAGAAATGACTTGAGTGTCTTTAAATAATGAGAATTCTTTTAAGTAGCAGTATAGGTGTGTGTTTTTAACTAATCAAGAAAGCGTCACTGGTTACCATGACAACCGGAAGTGATGACGCTGGAAAAGAGCGCAGACTTGCGCACTAACCTATTGGCCTGAGGAAGCGCAGTTAGCGCAAAACAGTCATCACCATTCAGCATTCTGTGTATGAACAGCCCGCCCCAGCCCTGATGCCCGTTTTCAATTTGTATTCAGCATATGTCAAGAATAAAGGAATGAACCCCGCAGCGATGAGTGCCGTCTATTTTCTTTCATCTACTTATTTGGACTCTACGTTGTTTGTATATATATGGACTGAGCACCAAATTGCTGTATTGATAGGATACACGGAGAGCCAGCGATTTAAACAGAGAGGCACTCAGCGGTGCCACCCTGCTTCATCTTTTCTACTTAATAGTAACCTATTTAAACAGGCAATCTGCTGGCCACAGGTTGCCTCTGATTGGGGGCATCTCCTTAGGATAACTTCCTGGTTCTAACTCCTAGATTGGTATAATTTCTGATTTTGGTCTTCTAAATTTAACCTGTCTGCTCTATTTGTATTGACTTTGGAATTGGTATTGACTCTGATTTATTGGTTCTGATTCAGCTTATCTTGGTCTCTCCTAGTTTGACCTGACTTGTCTGTTTCGCTTTGATCTTAGTGTGATCATCAATCTGTCACAAGCATTTATTCTTCGTCTCCCTTGTTCTCCCTTCCCATTTAGGCCCTTTAGTCTGAGGTCACACATAGCTTTCTGTGGCTGTTTTTGATGCAGTTTTTTGAGCCAAAGCCTGAAGTGGATCCAGCAGGAAGGAGAAGGAGTCACAAAGAGCCCTTTGTTCTATTACGCTAAAGTGTTTTCCCGGACTTTTAAACTGATGACTTGGCCTTCGGATAGGATATCAATATCTGTTTTTCAGGTTTATACCCTTCAGCACCTTCAGCCCTTTAGTGGCAGCAACAAAATCTAGGTGTCGAAGGAGGGGAAGGATTCTGACCACCAAAAATGTATTTATGACCTATCTTAAAGATTGGCTATCAATATAAAAGTCCTGAAAACCCCCTTTAAACTTTATGTACCCAGTAAACAATATACATTAATTATGTAACTTAATGATGTTTAGAAAACACAAGGTTGGTTATAGAAAAAGTATCACTATATATATACTTTTAGTCACTGAAATGAGCCCCAGGACACAAAGCATGGGAAAGGAAATATGTGATAGGTTTGGCTCTCATTATAATGAAGGGTGAGTTTCCTGCAGCCTACAGTTCGCTACGCTCTCTTAGACATAATTAAGTAATAACATCTACAGAGGTAGGTAATGTCATCTGAGTCTTTTGGGAAAATTAACACCAAAGGCAAAGACAAGGGTGGTTAATGGACCCATTAGATTCACTATGATCTGTCTTGTAATGGCAGAAAAGTCATAGGATATCAACAATACAGCTCAGATGGAGAATTAAATGTGACTTTTAAAATCCCTCAAACGTCCTACCAATCTTAAACGCTATGAAATTTGTATGTGCCTCCTTTAGAAAGTAACATATGTGGGATGCCGCAGATGGTATCCGATGTAACAGACATCTCTTACACATCCTTCACATTTTTGCAATCTAAAAACTACTATTGGAAATGTGCTAATAAGAAGGGTTTAATTTGGTTCAGTCTAGATGTTATACTCTAAATCTGTGCAGACTTTAAAAGTACATTTAAAACATAATTGTATTTCCAGATCAAAAAATTACTTGAATTTTCATAATATTTTTCAGTCACACTAAAGTGTTTCTTTCATTAAGTTTCACCTTGTGAATTGTGAAAAAGATAATGCATAAATGATCATTTTTAATTCTAATAAATATGATGAACTACCAGATCATATCCATCATATTTAAACAATTGTCCGATATTGACATTTTGTAAAAAATTTCACTGGAAAATCCTAACTCAGGTTTACTAATCCTATAGAAGATGTGAATTTAGGCAGGCTGTCTAGATGTGTACCTGATTTATCACATGTTGGATACATATGATGCAGAGCTGGACACTTTTGTCTAACTTTTAATCAACTATTGGCTAGCTTAGTATGAGATTTTATTCTGGAACTTTTGCACAATTTTGGTGCAAAATGGCACAGCATATGCCAACCATTTTCCACCCCTACCAGCTAAACCTTTTGAGCACCCTTATTTTTCCATTGACCATCTATGGATAAATGAAAAGCATGGACGGAGCACAATTGCCATCTGTGTTCTGCCCGTTTTCACAGACCCATTGCATCACAAAAACTTTGAAATATGAAAGGTTTCAATTATTTTGCTTCTACCATTGTAAAAAAACACAGAGCTATGTCCTGAACTTGGACCTTCACAGATGTAAATCTTGGATGCAATACGTCCGCAAAATGGACACTGACTTGTGAATAAGGACTAAAGGAACATTACTTTTTGTATGCTGTTTTTGGCAGTAATCAGGACTGGACAAGTAATTATGTTTCCACATTTCTGCATTCTTTACATGTTTTGATTTAAGTATGGGGTAACTGCTATGACTATAGCCTTATACAAGGATTGTGAATGATAACAAATTGTCATTCTTTTTAATAATAGCTATGTTATTAGAGTTGGCACATCCAAATCATTTAAGAAAATTGCAATAAAAGAAATAAGAAAAGAAACAGATGAAAAAGGTTATGCAGCCACTTAATTATCTTTCTGACAGCTATCCTGTTATTTTTCAGAGACAGAAGGACACATTTACTAATCCTAAAGATGGTGTAAGCTTATACAGGCTGTCTGGACCTACACCAGATATATCACAGGGGCTCAGGCTGGGTGATAAATGTGGAGCAGGGATAGATACTTTTCTCTGACTCTATACCAACTATTCTTTAGCCTACTTTAAGAAAAATGTTTAAGTCAGAATTGTTGTGCAATTTTGGCACAAAATGGTGCATGTTAAGCCTGCCCTCTTTCCCATAAAGCCTAGCCCTGCCCTCTTTCCTATAAAGCCTAGCCCTCTTTCTGCTAAGTAGAGATGGCCTTGTGGTCCGCCCGGTGGTCATTTTGCGGCGAACTTTGCGCGTTCGCGATTAGCAAAATATGCGAACATATGGCGATGTCCGCCGGCACCATATTATTTTGCATTGCGCCGAACTTTGACCCATGACACACACCAGGTTGGACAGGACAGCCAATTGAGATGTTTCAGCACATGGACACACCCCCACACTATAACAGAACCCGATCTGGAAGCCATTTTACATTCAGTTTTTTTGCCAGTGTAGGGAGAGGTTGCTTTGTGGAGCAGGGACAGACTGCTGATTAAGGGGTTTTAAATACCTGCTTCTACAAAATACTGATTGAGGGGTTCTATATACCTGCTTTAACAAAATACTGATTAAGGGGTTTGATATACTAGCTTCCACCAAATACTGATTGAGGCCTACAATATATCTGCTTCCACAAAATATTGGTTATAGGGTTCTATATACCTGTTTCCACAAAATAATGATTGAGGGGTGCAATATACCTGTTTCCACCAAATATTGATTATGGGGTTCTAGATACCTGCTTCCACAAAATACTGATTAAGGGGATTGATATACCTGCATCTACCAAATATTGATTGAGGCCTATGATACACCTGCTTCTATAAAATACTGATTAAGGGGAATGATATACCTGCTTCCACCAAATATTAATTGAGGCCTGCGATACACTTAATTCCACAAAATACTGATTAAGGGGTTTGCTATACCTGCTTCCAAAAAATGTTGATTGAGAAATGCAATATACCTGATTCCTCATAATACTGATTAAGGGGTTTGATATACCTGCTTCCACAAAATACAGATTGAGGGGTGTGATGTACCTGCTTCTACCAAATATTGATTATGGGGTTCTATATACCTGTTTCCACAAAATACTAATTAAGGGGATTGATATACCTGCTTAAAACAAATATTGATTGAGGCCTGCGATACACCTGCTTCCACAAAATACTGATTAAGTGGATTGATATACTTGATTTCACCAAATATTGATTGAGGCCTGTGATACACCTGCTTCCACAAAATACTGATTATGGGGTATGATATACCTGCTTCCACAAAATATAAATTGAGGGGTGCGATATACCTGCTTCCACCAAATATTAATTAAGGGGTTCTATATACCTGCTTTGACAAAATACTGATTTAAGGGTGTGATATACCTGATTCCATAAAATACTGATTAAGGGGTTTTATATACCTGCTTCCACAAAATATAAATTGAGGGGTATGATATACCTGATTCCACCAAATATTGATTAAGGGGTTCTATATACCAGCTTCCATAAAATACAGATTGGGGGGTGCAATAAACCTGCTTTCACCAAATATTGATTAAGGGGTTCTATATACCTGCTTCCACAAAATACTGATTGATATACCTGATTCTAGTGATGAGCGGGAGGTGCCATATTTCGATTTTGCGATATTTCGCGAATATTCGAATGAATACTAGTCTTATATTCGTCGAAATCAAATATTCGTCATTATTCTCTTTATCGCGAATAATATGTGATTTAATTATTCGTGTATTGTGAGTTTAACTGTATAAGGCAACTTTCCTATTGGTTGGCTATCTAGAATTAACAAAAAATAACAAATATAGTGCTATATTCTCTATATTTGTTAATTCTAGCAAGCCAATAGGAAAGTTGCCTATGGACAGCTCTAAGTTGGATTCGCAATGCGAGAATATTACTTTGCCTATTTTTTGCAATAAATAGAATACTGAGCCATTATTCTATTTATTGCAAAAAATAGGCAAAGTAATATTCTCGCATTGCGTATCCAACTTAGAATGGGGTATAGCCAACTTTCCTATTGGTTGGCTTGCTAGAATTAATGAAGATAACGAATATAGCGCTATATTCTCTATATTCGTTTATTCTAGCAGATCAATAGGAAAGTTGCCTATGGACAGCTCTAAGTTGGATTCGCAATGTGAAAATATTACTTTGCTTATTTTTTGCAATAAATAGAATACTGGGTCATTATTCTATTTATGGCAAAAAATAGGCAAAGTAATATTCTTGCATTGTGAATTCAAAGGACACACCAAAGTTGGTTGAGTGGCTCACTCAGCCTTCCGTCTCTGCACCCTCCTCATCCTCTGTTTCTTCACCCTCCTCACTCTCTGCTGTGTGCACCCCCAAAGACACCACCACGATAGCCCCTCCACTTGAGTTAGAGGAATTATTTTCCCATCCTTTCCCAGACTTTACTGATGCGCAGCCATTCTTGGCATCAGATCAAGAAGAAGAAGTAGCAACGGCTGCCACCCAGCGGTCTGATGACAGTACCCAGATTAGCCCAAGGGTGGAGGTCTCAGCTGTTGCTGCCTACTCCGAGATCTCCAAAGTCAGTGGTGGTGAAGGTGATGATGATGACGTGTCAATGGATGTCACATGGGTGCCCACAAGAGAGGAAGAGGCAGTGAGTTCAGAGGGAGAGACAGAGCAGCAGATAGGGGGTAGAAGGAGGAGAAGCAGGCAGAACTCGCAGTGCATAGGAGGCAAAAAGCAGACTGCAAATGTATCTGGAGCGAGCCATTCAAAATGCATGGTCACATCTGGCGTTCCCAGGACGCCGGCACATGGCTCCGCAGTGTGGGCTTTTTTTAACTTGTCAGCTCCTGACAATAGTGTTGCCACTACAGCCTGTGCTGTCAACGCATAAGTCGCGGTAAGTCCAACACTCACCTAGCGATGACCATCTTAAAAAGGCACCTGGCATCCCATCACCAAGCCCAGTAGGAGCAACACCGTCAGAACCCACAAAGCCACACTCCCGGCGCTCCACATCCTGCCTCTTCTCCTCTCTCCTCCCATTTGTCCTCCACTCCACCTTCCACCGTGCCATCATCGCGTTCATCTGGCAAAAGGCAGACTTCCGTGGCCCAAATGTTCAAATGTAAAAAGTTGATGAAGCTGGATAACCCTCTTTCCTAAAGGCTGACCGCTGGCTTGTCGGAACTGCTAGCCTCCAAAAATATTTCTGCCAGATGGGCATCATAGAGCTATATGGCAATGTTCAGCGGCAAGTGAATGTATCTCTGGCACATAGTGTCAGTGCCAAGATACATCTGACTACAGACACATGGTCTCGCAAACTCGGGCAGGAGAGGTAGATAACTTTAACTGCCCACTGGGGGAACCTTCTGACAGCTGTCAAGCATGCAACCCGTGGCACCCGTGTGAATTTGGTGTTACCGCCATGGATTGCATGCAGGAATGCCTATTCTACTCCTCCTCCTACTCCATCCTCCATCTCCTCATCGGCTGACTCCTCCTTTTCCACTGCTACTGCCTCTTCCGCTGCACCCACGCCTCTTCCGCTGCAGAGGAATTTCCACCCACAGAGAAACAGGTGCAGGTACCAATCCTACCGTGCATGCAAGAAGAGGGCGGTTTGAAGCTGTGTTAGTCACTTCGGATATGAGATCATTCTTGCAGCCAACCCATCGACTCTCGCCCTCCGGATCAAGCCTCAGGGAATGCCTATACCGACAGGTGTCCAACTACATCAGGTTAACGGCCGATGTAAATGCTTTGAAAAGCAAGGAACCACCTGACTACTGGGTGTGCAAGCTTGACATGTGGCCAGAGCTAGCACAATTTGCCATGGAACTCTTGGCTTGCCCCTCGTCGAGTGTCCTGTCCGAAAGGACATTTAGTGCAGCAGGGGGGATCGTGACTGATAAGTACACTCTGCTAGCTCACGATAGTGTGGAGTACCTCACATTTCAAAAAATGAATGAGGCATGGATTTCGGAGGATATGTGACGACCATGTGTAATATGTATGTATATACAGCAGCATAAACGACCTTTTCTGTCAGATGAATGCCTAATTTTTGGGTCCTGTACTGGTCTACAATAACATTTTTATCCAATGGCCTCCTAATGTACCTCCAGCCACATAATCAATTCACAAATTGTTTTCTGTCAGGTGAATGTCAAATTTTTGGGGCCTGTATTGGTCTACAATAACATTTTTATCCAATGACCGCCTAATATACCTCCAGCCACATAATCACAAGTTATTTTCTGTCAGGTAAATGCCTAATGTTTGGTGCTTGTACTCCAGTGGTCTACAGTACAATTATTATCCAGTGACAACCTAATGTACCTCCAGCCACATAATCACTTGTTTTTTTTTTCTGTCAGGTGAATGCCTAATGTTTGGTGCCTCTACTCCAGTGGCCTACAGTAAATGTTTTATCCTTTGACAGCCTAATGTACCTCCAGCCACATAATCACTTGTTTTTTATGCTTAATGTTTGGTGCCTCTACTACAGTGGCCTACTGTAAACTTTTTATCCAGTGACTGCCTAATGTACCTCCAGCCACATGATCACAAGTTCTTTTCTGTCATGTGAATGCCTAATGTTTGGGGTCTGTACTCCAGTGGCCTACAGTACAATTGTTATCCAGTGACCAGCTACTGTACCTCCAGCCACATAATCACAAGTTATTTTCTGTCAGGTGAATGCCTCATTTTTGGGGCCTGTACTCCCATGGCCTAAAATAAAAAAAATTGGGCTCCAGCAGGGCATATTTTTGAGAGTTTCCTTTAAGACCCATAAAAATGGCCACTGATTAAAATAAATATTTTTTGTGGGAATTTTTGCCATTGGTACCCCTCTGGTATGTCACTGTCGATGTTGTGGGACTATTTTTGCACTTCTAGTAAGTATTTGGTGGTGCACTTCTAGTAAGTATTTGGAGGTTTTTCAGGTTCGCCTGCCATTAAAGTGAATGGGGCCCGCCACAAACGTGCACACTTGATCTCGAAAACGCGTTCGCAAAACGTATAGGCCGAATTGTGCCAATTTGCAAAACTTAACATGTCATTAACATGTAATTTGCAAAACATGCTGCCAAAGTGATAATTACTGTAGATTACATAAATAGTTTTGAGTAGTAGGAGCATTTAATAAAGATTCATGGCAAATAGGGGAAGAATTTGAACAGTATATAAGAAAATTTAATTTAGGCCTCATGCACACGACTGTTGTGTGCATCCGTGGCTTTTGTTCAGTTTTCCGTGATTTTCTGCGGACCCATTGACTCGGAAAATGCACCGTTTGTCATCCGCCTCCGTGATCCGTGTATCCTGTCCGTCAAAAAAATATGACCTGTCCTATTTTTTTGACGGACAACGGTTCACTGACCCATTCAAGCTAATGAGTCCGTGAAAGAACACGGATGCACACAAGATTGGCATCCGCGTCCGTGATCCGTGGCCGTAGGTTACTTTCATACAGACGGATCCGAAGATCCGTCTGCATAAAAGCTTTTTCAGAGCTGAGTTTTCACTTCGTGAAAACTCAGATCCGACAGTATGTTCTAACACAGAGGCATTCCCATGGAGATGGGGAAGCTTCTAGTTAGAATATACTTCGAACTGTGTACATGACTGCCCCCTGCTGCCTGGCAGCATCCGATCTCTTACAGGGGGTTGTGATGCCCACAATTAACCCCTCAGGGGTTAATTGTGCGTATCATAGTCCCCTGTAAGAGATCAGGGGCTGCCAGGCAGCAAGGGGAAGACCCCCCTCCCTCCCAGTTTAAATATCATTGGTGGCCAGTGTGCACGCCCACCCTCCCTCCCTCCCTCCCTCTATTGTATTAATATCATTGGTGGCACAGTGTGCGGCCCTCTCTCCCTCTATTCTATTATCATTGCTGGCCAGTGTGCTCCCCCCCCGCCCCCCCCTCCCTCTATTGTATTAATATCATTGGTGGCACAGTGTGCGGCCCCCCCTGGCCCCCCCTCCCTCCCTCTATTGTATTAATATCATTGGTGGCCAGTGTGCGGCCTCCCCTCTCCCCCCCGATCATTAGTGGCAGCGGAGAGTTCTCCGATCGGAGTCCCAGTTTAAACGCTACTGCAGTCCTGGGTGCCATGGTTACTTAGCAATATTAGAAGCATCATACTTACCTGCTGCGCTGTCTGTGACCGGCTGGGAGCTCCTCCTACTGGTAAGTGACAGATCATTAAGCAATGCGCCGCACAGACCTGTCAATTACCAGTAGGAGGAGCTCCCGGCCGGTCACAGACAGCGCAGCAGGTAAGTATGATGCTTCTAATATTGCTAAGTAACCATGGCAACCAGGACTGCAGTAGCATCCTGGTTGCCATGGTTACCGATCGGAGCCCCAGCGATTAAACTGGGACTCCGATCGGAACTCTCCGCTGCCACCAATGATCGGGGGGGGGCGGAGAGGGGAGGCCGCACACTGTGCCACCAATGATATTAATACAATAGAGGGAGGGGGGCCGGGGGGCCGCACACTGTGCCACCAATGATATTAATACAATAGAGGGAGGGAGGGGGGGCCGGGCGGGTCCGCACACTGTGCCACCAATGATATTAATACAATAGAGGGAGGGAGGGGGGCCGTGGGGGGACGCACACTGTTCCACCAATGATATTAATACAATAGGGGGGGCCGCACACTGGCCAAAAATGATATTCAAACTGGGGAGGGAGGGGGGTCTGCCCCCTTCTGCCTGGCAGCCCCTGATCTCTTACAGGGGGCTATGATACGCACAATTAACCCCTTCAGGTGCGGCACCTGAGAGGTTAATTGTGCTGATCACGGCCCCCTGTAAGAGATCGGGTGCTGCCAGGCAGCAGGGGGCAGTCATGTACACAGTTCGTAGTATATTCTAACTTGAAGCGTCCCCATCACCATGGGAACGTCTCTGGATTAGAATATACTGTCAGATATGAGTTTTCACTATGTAACTCATATCCGACAGTATATTCTAACATAGAGGCATTCCCATGGTGATGGGGACTCTTCAAGTTAAAATATACCATCGGATCGGAGAAAACTCTGATCCGATGGTATAATAGGGACTCCTGACTTTACACTTGAAAGTCAAGGGGTGATGGATCCGTTTGCAATTGCACCATATTGTGTCAACGTCAAACGGATCCGTCCCCATTGACTTGCATTGGAAGTCAGGACGGATCCGTTTGGCTCTGCACGGCCAGGCAGACACCAAAACGACTTTTTCCTTCATGTCCGTAGATCCTCTAAAAATCAAGGAAGACCCACGGAAGGAAAAACGGACACGGATCACGGCCTCGTGTGCATGAGGCCTTACCAAAACTTGTGATTTACGGATTTCAATCTCTGCTCTTTCTGAGTTCAGTTGTATCAGATGTCATCTTATCAGTGACTGACCGCTATGGTAGTATGCACACTAAAGGTGGATTTACACATACCAATGAGCAGTAGATTTCGGGAAGGAAGAGTTCCATGCTAATAGCTGCTCTTTCAATGGGGGTGAAGCGATACATTTAGGTACAGCGATCACCTCCACAGTGTAAGGACGAGCGATCGCTATTGCTTCTGGGCAGCAGATCGCTGTTTAGACAGCATGATCTGATTGCAAACAATAATTTATGTGAATGCACGAATGACAGTTTCACCCGATGAATGTGCATTTTGCTCGTTCATTAAGGGATCTACTGTACGAAAGCGCACGGCGAGAGGCTGCCGGAATAAAACTACGACAAGTCCGACATTTATTCTGGCAGCCTCTCACCGTGCACTGCCGTGCTACTGCCGGAACTCCACCCCGCTCCCATTATAGTAAATGGGGACGGAGCAACAGTCCGGGGCAGGACGGATCCGACAGGCTGTTCACCCAACGGAACAGCCTGCCGGAGGTCCGTGCCAGCTAGTGTGAAAGTAGCCTTACATGAGCAGATTGTCATGGAATTTTCTTTCCCAATAATCTGGCCGATTATCTGCACTAGTGTTGAGCGAATTGAGTTATCCAAAGTAGACTCCAATTAGAATTTCAGGAAAAATTTGATTAGTCATAACGCCGTATTTCCTCTCGGTTTGTGGTAATGATTGCATCACTGCACTCACCCAGCGTGATCACACGGTGACTAGTGATGGATGAACATCGGCGGGGACATCTAATAATAATAGTTGAAATTCAATAACACGTGGTCGTCACTGGTGTTAAATTTCTCTGAGGCCCCAACAATTATTCATTCACCATACAGAAAAGAACAAGTAAGTATGTGGCTGGAGGTAGATTACATGGTCATTTGATATCAATTTTACAGCAGGCCAGTGGACTACAGGCCCCAAAAATTATTCATTCACCGTACAGAAAAGAACAAGTATGTAGCTGGAGGTAGATTACACGGTCATTGGATATCAATTTTACAGCAGGCCAGTGGACTACAGGCCCCAAAAATTATGCATTCAGAAGAAAGAAAAGAACAAGTATGTAGCTGGAGGTAGATTACACGGTCATTGAATGTAAATTTTACAGCAGGCCAGTGGACTACAGGCCCCAAAAATTATGCATTCAACGTACAGAAAAGAACAAGTAAGTATGTGGCCAGAGGTAGATTACACGGTCATTGGATATCAACTTTACTGCAGGCCAGTGTATTACTGGCCCTAAAAATTATGCATTCACCGTACAGAAAAGATCAAGTGAATATGTGGCTGGAGGTATATTAGACTGTCAATGGATATCAATTTTACTGAAGGCCAGTAAAAACACAGGTCAAATACATATGTTTAAAAGAAATAAAAATTTAAATTGGATTTAAAAAATGGGTAACGAAATCCCCCCTTTTGCAAAAAACCCTAATGATAAAAGTTGATACACATGGTCGTCACAGGTGTTGGATCCCTCCAAGGACCAAAACATTAAGCATTCAACGGACAGAAAAGGCCTTTTATGCCTCATTATTTACATAATACTGGGAACATTCTTTGTTCTTGGTGTTGTAGGATATGTGTGGGAAGGCATGAGGAATTTCAATTAAACGTGGTCCTCACAGGTGTGGAAATCTTTCGAGATCCATGCCTGATTCAATTTCAGAAATGTGCGGTAGTCCTTACTGTCGCGAGTTAGGCAAGTGCATTTATCGGTCACGATCCCCCCTGCTATGCTGAACGTCCTTTCGGACAGGACACTGGACGAGGGGCAAGCCAAAAGTTCCATGGCAAATTGTGCCAGCTCTGGCCACAGGTCAAGCCTGCACATCCAGTAGTGCAGGGGTTTCTTGCTTCTCATAGAGTCCACATCAACCGTTAACCCGATGTAGTCGGACACCTGTCGGTCTAGGCGTTCCCTGAGGCTGGATCAGGAGGGCAGCTGTCGATGCGTTGGCTGCAAGAATGATCTCATATCCGAAATGACCAACACATCTTCAAATCGTTTTCTTCTTGCATGTGCTGTTGGATTGGTACCCACAACTGTGGAGTGGAAATTCCTGTGACAGCACCCGCAAAAGCAGAATGCAGCATTTCTCAAAGCAAGGCCTGGAAGTGCTGCATTCTGGCAACCCTCTGTGATACTGGTAACATGTCTGCCATTTTGTATTTGTACCAGGGGTCTAAGTATGTTGCCACCCAGTACTGGTCCTTGCCCTTATGCTTTTTATACTGGGGTCCCTCTTCAAACACTGGAGCATGAAGGCCCTAATTTGCACTAAATTGGAAGTGGTGGAGTGGCCTACCTCCTGCTCATCGTCCAGGACAATTTCATCCTCGGTCTCCTCCCACCAGCCACGGACAAAACCAGGGATCCCAGCAAAAGTTTAAAGCATGATCTTCTTGCTTCTCCTTCTCCTCCACCCGACACCATCCTCCTCTGACTCCTCTTCAGACTCCTGTTGACTTGTCTCAGATGGAGTAGCCCCCCAGGAATTCATCCAGCATTGCGACTTCCTCATCTTCCTACTCCTGCTCCTCGACAGCGAGATCAATGACACGTTGCAATGCATGCTCCATAAAGAAGGCATGAGGTACAATGTCACTGTTGGCTCCCTGGCTGCGACTGAACAGTTTGGTGATCTCATCAAATGGCCGCAGAAGTCTGCATGCGTCATGCATGAGCAGCCACTGGTGCTGTGAAAAAAACACAAGCTCCCCAGAACCTGTCCTGCCGCAGAGTTCGCACAAGTAGTTGTTAACTACGTGTTTCTGCTGGAGAAGCCTATCAAGCATATACAAGGTGGAGTTCCAGCTTGTCGGGCGGTCACAAATCAGACATCTGACAGGCAGGTGGTGTCGCCGCTGAACGTCAGCAAGGCAAGCCATGGCCATGTAAGATCTTCTAAAATGGCCAGATATTTTACTGGCCTGCCTCAAGATGTCCTGGACCCCAGGGTATTTGGAAACGAATCGCTGCATGACTAAGTTCAGGACGTGTGCCATGCACAGCATATCAACTGTCAAATTGAGCTGCCTGTGACCACAAAGCTGAAAGGAATGCAGGACCGCTGTGGCTCTTGGCTTCCAGGCACAACAGCCACAGCACAGCATGGACAACGTCTCACCTGGCACGTCAAATAGGTTCTGGGGAGCTTCGGCGGCCCAGTGGAAGCAGGCGGTAGCAGTGGAAAAGGAGGAGTCAGCCGAGGAGTTGACAGAAGATGGAGTAGGAGTAGGAGAAGAGGCCGGCCTGCATGCAATCCGTGGCAGTAACACCAAATCCACACGGGAGTCACGGGTTGCATGCTTGACAGCCTCAGAAGGTTCATCCAGTGGGCAGTAAAAGTTATGTACCTTCCCTCTCCATGTTTGCTAGACCACGTGTATGTGGTGAGATGTATTCACTTGCCGCTGAACGTGGCCATATAGCTCCGGGTTGCCCTTCTGGGAGAAATATTTCCTTCTGGGACCTTCCATTGCAGTATGCCAATGGCCACAAATTTTCTAAAGGCCTCTGAGTCCAACAGTTTATATGGCAGTAGTTGGCGGGCTAGCAGTTCCGACAAGCTGGCAGTCAGCCGTTGGGCAAGAGGGTTATCCAGCGTCATCATCTTTTTATGCTCGAACATTTGGGCCAAGGAAGCCTGCCTTTTGCCAGATGAATTCGACGACAGTGAGGTGGAAGGTGGTGTGGAGGACAAATGGGAGGAGAGAGGAGAAGGAGAAGAGGCAGGATGTGGAGTGCCAGGAGTGTGGCTTTGTGGGTTTTGACGGTGTTGCTCCCACTGGGCTCAGTGATGGGAGGTCAGGTGCCTTATTAAAGCGGTCGTCCCTAGGTGATTGTTGACTTACTGCGACTTATGCGTTGACAGCACAGGCTGCAGATGGCAACACTATTGTCAGCAGTGGACACGTTAAAAAAAGCCCACACTGCTGAGCCATGTGCCGGCAGCCTGGGAGCGCCAGATGTAACAGTGCATGGTGGATGGCTCGTTCCAGATACATTATCAATCTGCTTTTG